>NW_028270146.1:69617302-69978552 GCF_037043375.1 Chiloscyllium plagiosum
TTTGGACTTTTCCACAGGATAAAATAACCTCTCAGCATAAATCCATTCAAGTCCCACAAGAATTTTATATGTTTCAATAAGGTTGTCTCTCATTCCTCGAAATAGACCCAGGGTACAGAAGCTCTCTTCTTCAGAAGGTCCCTCTGTGCCCAGCACCAGCCATGAACCTTCCCAGTATATCTTAGTTAAGACCAAACTGTTCAGTTTCTAAATGTGATCAAGCTAGTGCCTTGTATAGTTTTAGGAAGACTTCCCTGTATTTATATTCCATTCCATTTGAAATAAAGGCAACATTCCATTTGCCTTCCCTATTACCTGATGAACTTGTTCACTAATTTTTTGTGATTTGAACTGTTACACAAATCCCTCTGTGCTGCAGCTTTCTGCAGTCTTTCTCCATTTAAATAATACTCTGATCCTCTATTCTTCCTTAAAATTGCATAAGCTCACATTTTTCTACATATAGTCCTACTCGCTTAACTTGTCGACATGCCACTGTCGACTCTTTGTGTCTTCCTCAGCATTTCTCTTCTCTCCACCATTTGCCCCACCCCTATCATTATTCTGAAAAGTTGGTACATTCACTATCCTTATCAAAGTAATTTATAAATATCTTGTAGATAATTACGATCCAGCATTGATATCCATGGCACTCCACTAGTTACAGGTTGCATTTCTGAAAATGCCCCTTATCTTCTTTTTTTTATTAGTTGGCCAATCTCTATTCAAACTAATATACTACCCTGACAAGCTCATATCTTAAGTAACCTAATGTGCTGTACCTTATTAAATGCTTTTCGGAAATCCAAATCTACTGGTTTCCCTTATATATTCTGCTTGCTATCTCCTCAACAAATTCTAATAACTTTGTCAGTTATGATTTTCCTTTCTTGAAGCCATACTGACTTTGCCTGATCATATCATGTATTTCTAAATGTCTTGCTGTCAAGTCCCTTAAAATAGACCAAAATACTCTCCTGGTGAAGATTCCTGATGAAGGGATCCTGCTCCTCAGATGCTGCCTGACCTGCTGTGCTTTTCCAGCACCACTCTAATCTTGACTTTAATCTCCAGGATCTGCAGTCCTCACTTTCGCCTCCTTGCCTGGTGAATAATGTTAAGCTAACTGGCAACACCATTATTCAAAAAAAGAAGGAAAACACAAAACGTGTAAATATATCCACTTACCTTCACATCTGTCATCAGGGAAGTTCTGAGGAATTTATTACAAATGATGTAACAGCAGAGCATTTAGAAATACATAATCATGCAGTCACCATAAAGAATGGTGCAATATATTTATTCAACTCCTCTATTGTTTGGTGTTTCTTGATAATAATTGTAATGAGACCTTGGTCTTTAGCTAAAAATGCCAGCATTCTATTAGAACATTACAGCACAATACAGGCCCTTTGGCCCTCGATGTTGTGCAGACCTGTGGAACCAATCTGAAGCCCATCTAACCTACACTATTCCATTCTTGTCCATACGTTTATCCAATGACCATTTAAATACCCTTAAAGTTGGCGAGTCTACTACTGTTGCAGGCATTGCATTCCACCCCCCTACCACTCTTTGAGTAAAGAAACTATCTCTGACGTCTGTCCTATATCTGTAACCCCTCAATTTAAAGCTATGTCCCCTCATGCTAACCATCATCATCCGAGGAAAAAGGCTCTGACTGTCCAACCTATCTAACCCTCTGATTATCTTATATGTCTCAATTAAGTCACCTCTTAACCTTCTTCTCCCTAACGAAACATCCTCAAGTTCCTCAGCTTTTCCTTGTAAGACCTTCCCTCCATACCAGGCAACATCCTAGTAAATCTCCTCTAAGCCTTTTCTAAAGCTTCCACAGTCTTCCTACAATGTTGTGACCAGAACTGTCTGCAGTACTCCAAATGTGGCCGCACCAGAGTTTTGTACAGCTGCTGCATTATTTCATGGTTCCAAAACTCAATCCCTCTACCAATAAAAGCTAACACACTTCTTAACAAACCTATCAACCTGGGTGGCAACTTTTAAGGATCTATGTATCTGGACACCAAGATCTTTCTGCTCATCTACACTACCAAGAATCCTACCATTAGCCCAGTACTCTGCATTTCTGATACTCCTTCCAAAGTGAATCACCTCTCACTTTTCTGCATTAAACAGCATTTGCCACCTCTCCGCCCAGCTCTGCAACTTATCTATGTCTCTCTGTAACCTACAACATCCTTCGTCACTATCCACAACTCTACCGATCTTTGTGTCATTCGCAAATTTATTAACCCATCCCTCTATGCCCTCATCCAGGTCATTTATTAGCCTTTTCTGATTCTTTTATTGTATCTGGCTACCAGTAATCTGTGTATATGGACTCCTAAGTCTCTTTGGACCTCCATTCCTAGCTTTTTAACCATGTGAAAGAAATGCTCTAATCAATCTTTTCTGGTCCAAAATGGGTGACCAAACATGCACCTGAATTGAAATGCATCTGTTATATTTTTGCCCACTCATAAACTACAATTTGTAATTTTAGGCTTCCATCTACACCATTTACCATGCTGTCTGTTTCTGTATCATTAGTAAACTTGCATAGATGGATTAGACATAGAGATAGACAGTGAAAATAGGAACTGGAGTAGGCCATTGAGCCTGCTGCACCATTCAATATAATCATGGCTGATCCTCCAACTCACTACCCTATCTCACACGCCTTCTTGAAAACATTCAATGCTTTGGCTTCAACTGCTTTCTGTAGCAGAGAATTCCATAGATTCACCATTCTCCGGTTCAAGACATTTCCCTTAATCTCAGTCATAAATAGATTCTCCCCATATCCTGTGACCCTGATTCTGGATTAAACACAAAATGTTGGAGCTAACCAGTGTCTGTGGACTGAAAAACAATTCAAATTTAAAGTTAATGACCTTATTTGAAACTGGGGCAAGTTATAGGTGTTACATGTTTTAAACAAGTAGTAAAGAAGGGGCAGTGGTGGGGAGGTTGGTGAAAAATGAGCCAAAGGGGAACTCTGAATGAGGATAGAAGACAGGAGAGCTTAAATGATGATAGATATGATGGGGCAAGGCATAAAGAGATGTCATGTATATTGTCAATGTCTGATCTGACCCATACTGTGACTTCAGATCTATAGCATGTGCTTGATTCTTTACTGTTCTCTGAAATGGTCTGGTCACTCACTCATTGTATTGTTGGTGGTGTGGCTCATAGCCAAATCGCTCGATCTGTCCCCTAACTGCATTGTAACTTTGTCCTGCATTAAACATGTCATCTCAATCCAGCCCTCTCTGCTCATTTAAAATCCTCATTCTGTACTACCCAGCCAAATACTGGGAACATTTGCAAGGAGTGCATTAGAATTGCCAAGTTTGGAAGCAACACATCTAAAAAATACTTGGCAGTAAGTGTAAGCTAAAAGTGAGGCTGGGGTGGAGGGCTTTGAAGCAGAATTAAATTTGGAAGAGATTGCAGAGCGAATGAAGTTGTTGAGAAGTTTGAGGATGAAGATTTTCAATTTGATTTCAAAATGAGATGAAAATCAGGTCAAGTCTCAAAAGGTTTGCATTCCTAGGTGTTTAAGATGTAAAATTACTCACAATGATGATTCAGTGGTTCTTGCATGTCATGAATTGAGTTCTTCAAGACAAGCAGGTCTTTTTAAAATTGTACTCGGATTGACTATTTCACCTGATATTGTGGCATTGAAGTTATAGTTAGTCCTTGTCCCTGAGAAATGAGAAGGAAAAATCAGACCGACTTCCTGTTCCTGATCACTGACTACTCACAATCATTTAATATAATCATGTGCAGTATTAAGGTGAGGATGGAATTATATTTGCTACAATATCCCCTGAAATTAGGTAATATTACATTGCCAACCATATTTTAAAAATTGCAATGATGAGCAAGTTATCAAATATTGCTGGCACGAAAACCACATTCTGGAATGATTGCTCTTGTTGAGGAAATGAAAAGCAATGTGACTTACTATTATGTAAATGAGAAGTGTTAACATGTGGATATAAATGTGCTGCATAAGACACATCTGCTGCTTTGTGAATATGATTCATAAGGAAACAAATTGGACCTTGACTTACTTCCGTGTATTACAGAAAGCTAGCAGGCCTGGAAACTACCCTATGTCTCAGTAATGCCCTGTTAGTCTTGAAATTAAAGATTTGTGAAAGATGGTGAAAAGTTTCATTGCAATGCAGCTGTAGAATGTAGCCCCAGGCTCAATTATACCAGGAAGGGATTTCTTCTAATTCCACAAAAATGAGGTGTGGCAAATGCTGGTAATAGCTTGGGGTCTTCAATTAAAATAAAACGATTGTCAAAGTGAAATTAAGCAGAAATAGGACCTAGTTCACACTGATTATTGCAGTTGCCAATAAAATACAAATTATTTATGGTCTGATAATTAACTCTGAAATTCAATAAGCACTGCCGCACATTGCTTGCTATGATATGCCTTTTGCATATTGTTCTGTGTTTTCCACAGAAGTCTATTGATCACGGTTTAAGCTATGTCACCTAGTTGTTAGTTGTGACTGTTTTTAGTAAAATTCTAATGATCCAAATATAATCTTGCAGCTTTCGTATTCACCGATGTGTTTAATGTATGGTCAGATGCAACACTTTACTGATATGTCACGAAAAACATTCTTTGTCTGTTCTAGTTTTTTAATCTGTCAAAATATCACACCTGCAATGTTACTCAATCTTTTGCATGCTAAGACCTAGCTGTTGCTTTACTTATTTGTTTTCATAGGTTTAGGGTGAGAGGGGAGTGACTTAAAAGGGACTTAACCTGGGTGGCAACTTTGAGGGATCTATGGACATGGATCCCAAGATCTGTCTGTTCCTCCACACTGCCAAGAAGCAGTAACCTGTATTCTGCATTCAAATTTGACCTTCCAAAGTGAGTGACTTCACATTCTTCCAGGTTGAACTCATTCTGCCACTTATCAGCCCAGTTCCGCATCCTGCAAAAATCACAAAGAGCAGAGGTCTCGGAACCAATCCCTGCCCAACACCGCTGGTCACAGAGCTCCAGGCTAAGTACTTTATATCTATCATCACCCTCTGTCTTCTAGGGCCAGCCAATTCTGTATCCAGACAAAGAGGTTTCCTGGTATCCTATGCCTCCTTACTTTCTGAATGAGCCTACCATGGGGAACCTTATCAACGCTTTGCTAAAACCTATATACGCCACATCCACTGCTCTACCTTCATCAATGTTTTTTGTTACATGCTCAAAGAATTCAATAAGGTTTGGGAGGCACGACCTGCCGCTCACAAAGCCATGCTGACTATCTCTAATCAAACTATGGTTTTCCAAGTAATCATAAACTCTGTGTCTCAGAATCCTCTCCTATACTTTGCACACCACAGATGTAGGACTGACTGGTCTGTAATTCCCAAGATTATTCTTATTCCCTTTTTTTGAACAAGGGAATAACATTTGCCACCCTCCAATCAACAGGCACTACTCCAGTGGACAGTGAGGACGCATAGATCATCGCTTAAGCCACAGCAATCTTTTTCCTCACTTCCTGTAGTAACTTGGGTATATCCCAACTGGCCCAGAGCACTTAACTATCCTTAAGGTTTTCAAAATTTTCAGCACATCCTCCTTCCTAACAGTAACCTGTTTGAGCATTTCAGTCTGTTTCACGTTGTCCTCAGGAACATCAAGGTCCCTCTCAGTAGTGAATACTGAAGCAAAGTATTAATTAAAGATCTCCCCTACTTCCTACATCTTCAGGTGCTAGTTCCCTCTACTATCCCTGATCGGTCCTACTCTCACTCTGACAATCCTCTTATTCTTCACATAAGTATAGAATGCCTTAGCGTTTTCCTTAATCCTACCTGCTAAAGCTTTCTCATGGCCCCTTCTAGCTTGCCTAATTCCATTCTTCAGATCCTTCCTGGCTACCTGGTAACCCTGTAGAGTACTGTCTGATCCTTGCCTCCTCAGCCTTAAGTAAGCTTCCTTCTTCCACTTGACTAGATGTTCCACATCCCTTGTCACCCAAGGCTCTTTCAACCTACTATCCCTTCCTTATCTCAGTGGGACAAACCTGTTCAGCACCATCAGCAGGTGCGTACTAAACAACATCTACATTTCTGGTGTGCATTTCCCTGAGAACATCTGTCCAATGTAGGTGCCCCAGTTCTTGCCTAATAACATTGTAATTCCCCCTCTCCAATTAAATTCTGTCCCATACTGGCTGCTCTTATCCATCTCCGTGAGTACAGTAAAGGTCAGGGAATACAGTAAAGGTCAGGACTTATTCTATAGGAACTGAGCTGAGAATTGTTGAACTTGAGTCACATAACGGTTCAATATCCATTTTACAGTCTTCCACATCCACCATTCTCACTGTACTTTTTGATTTGCATCTCAATGACGTGTCATATTGTGTAGTGGGTACTAACCACTGGCAGCTTCAGGTGGCACTCTGATCACTATCACTGAAATGCTCTCCCACAAATGCTTTGTGTTTATTTTTCCCATTATGCAATCACTAATATAACTTTTACTCTGGTAAAAGAATTTGAGCTGCGATCCAGAAGCTTTTGCACAAGGCATCTTACTTGTGACATTCATTATTTCAGTCAAATAATTTGAGAAAGTAGAGCATTCACCTAAGGTACACCTCTGAATTGAGAAATGAATGCAATAGTCAGCATTTCAGGCAGGCAAGTAATTGCATGCCAGGCTGGATAAAAATAAATACAAATAAAGATCACAGCCACAACCTCGGCAAATGGGATATTTTGCATTTCTTGCATTTGTTATCTTCTGATATTCCCAAAAGAGATTGTCAATGTAGTCCTGAATCAGAGACATTCTATAGGAACTGAGCTGAGAATTGTTGCATTTGAGTCACATAACGGTTCAATATCCATTTTACAAACTTCCACATCCACCATTCTCACTGTACTTTTTGATTTGCATCTCAATGACGTGTCATATTGTGTAGTGGGTACTAACCACTGGCAGCTTCAGGTGGCACTCTGCCAACAATCCTCCTTTCTACGTGGAGTCTAAAAGTCTATGTAATCATCAGTGATAGAAGATAGACTATTAGATAGTCTTAAAAATGAGTCACTTGTCTTGTATAACAAGCTACAGTTCATTGCAAAGTACTAATATTAGTATTGTTGCAAGGCTATTAATCCAGAGGCCCAGATAATGTTCTGGGGCCTGGTTTTGTATCAAATCATGCCATGGCAGATGGTGGAATTTGAAGTCTAATAATTTGGAATGAAGAGTCTGATGAATACCATGAAACTGATTGTTGGAAAAACCCATCTGGTTCACTAATGTCCCTTAGGGAAGGAAATCTTCCACCTTGACTTGGTCTGGTCTGTGTGAAACTCCAGACTTACAACAATGTGTCTGGTTCTTAACTGCCATCTGGACAATTAGGGCTGGGCAATAAGCGCTGGTCCAGCCAGTGATGTCCACATCCCATAAATGAATTAAAAATAAATTACCATTAATTAGTTAGGTATAATTATAACTGTCAGGCGTTGGGTATATCATACCTGCTTCCAACGATGCCTTGTGCAAAAATAATTTTCTCCACCTGTAACATCAAAAGATTGCGTGCAGCCAATACAACCTCAGCTTTAATTTTTTGATAGCCATTTTCAGTGTGGTGGCTCAGTGCACCATGCTGCTTCCCAGACCCAGGTTTGATTCCAGCCTTGGGTGGAGTTTGCACATTCTTCCCATGTCTGCGTGGGTTTCCTCCAGGTGCTCCGGTTTCCTTCCACAATCTAAAGCTGTGCAGGTTAGATGGATTAACCTTGGGAAAGGCGGCATTATGGAATAAGATGGTGGGGTTGGATGCTCTTCTGAGTCACTGGGCCACATGGCATCTATCTCCACTTTAGGCATTCTAAGATTCCATGATTTTCTGGTGCAACAACTTCTCTTTTTCATCATTGTTTCCAGTTATGCATTCATGTATATATCAACTTTTATATTTAGCTCTACTCCATCTCCCTCTATGTCTTGAACTTCACAAATTTAGATGGGATGGATGTTTTGCAATTCTTCTGAAAAGCATTCTTTTTGGATCTTGAAGATTGCTCAATCTTAATTCTTAAGTCTTAATCTTGATTCTGATCTTGACTGTGGTTGGTTGTAAATATTACTGTCACGATGTTCCTCATTGGGTTCATCCCAATCAAGCATTAGTGTCAAACTATTTGACAATGAGACAAGATTTCTACAATTCTTCCTCAATTGTACAAAGAATACATGACTATTGCTTGTTTGTAGACTTGTGAACTATCATTCTATTCCTATTGAGATTCCTTGACCTGGGCCCGAGTTGGGACTGCTGACACGCAGAGTGATGTTATAGTGCATACCCTGCTGGTCACAATAGGCTGATCATTTTTTACCAACCTATTTATAGTTGCTATGAGTCAATTTATTTTATAGAATAGGGTGTTGAATCATCAGTTTTGCTCCATCTGCAATTCTGATGACAATAAGCCATGCTAGAGCGGGGTGGATCAGCAATTTAGTAATGCTGTTTAAAAGTCAGTGCTTTTGCTTAAGAAGTTTTGACCATGCTTTATTTTTTTCATTTAACTGAGTGTATCTTAGTGAGTCTATTACATAAATAAAACTGAAAAGATGGCAGATGCTGTAAATAGTAAAATGTTGTGAGCCTGTCTTAAAATTCTTTTTAACTTACTTCTCTGAAATCTTTCTTCAAATCATTGGAAGTTACCTTTTTATCAACATTCATAAACTGTTTTTAATACTGCAGTCTCAATATAAATTACTCTTCTAGACCTTATTCTGTCTATGGTAGCCAGGCTTTGTTGAGCTTACTAGCTTGCACTAGTTTCAAAGGGTAGGTTCTCCCCTCCTTGGTGAGGTCACTATCTGTATCTCTCATGGTACTTACCATGGTTCTCTGGTGAACCAAAGACTGGAAGATGTGCACCTGAGTTGTTGTGTATTTTCTTTAATTGGTGTACATTTTGAGGAGGGTTAAAAGCCACTGAAAGCAAAGACTTAAAGCTGTTTGAAATGTATTTGAAATATAGTAATGCTACAGCGAGTAACTCACATCCTGACTTCACAAAGCCTGTCCACCATCTACAAAACACAAGTCAGAAGTGTGATGGAAAACTCCCCAATTGCCTGGATGAGTGCTCAAGAACCTTGACACCATTCAGGACAAAGCAGCCCGCTTGATTGACACTACATACACCACTAACACTCAGTTGCAACCGTGTGTACCACATTGCAGAAATTCATCAAAGATCCTCAGACCTTCCAAACCCACAAACTCTTCCATCTAGAAGGACAAGGGCAGCATATATACTGGAACACCATCACTTCCAAGTTCCCCTACAAGCCCCTCACTATCCTGATTTGGAAATATATAATTGTTCCTCCACTGTGGCTGGGTGAAAATCCTGGAATTCTCTCTAATGGCATTGTGGGTCAACCCACAACAGGTGTACTGTAGCAGTTCACGAGAGCAGCTCACCACTACCTTCTCAAGGACTACTCGGGACGGGCAATAAATGCTGGCTAGCCAGTGACATCCACATCCCACAGAATAATAAATAAAAAAAATTGATCCTTGAAGGTGAAATGCAAAAATTAGAGCATGATATTTGGAAGCCAGATCCCTTCAACGCAGTCTTGTCCAATATATCTTGAAGTTAACATATCAATGGTGTATTTATTTGTTCATCCACTTCTAATTATTCTGTACTTCAGTTTTATTCTTCATCATGTACCTTTACAGCTTTTTTGTCTTTTTAAAAGATTTTCTTAAGATTCTAAAAGAACAAGTGTGCCGCAATGAGCTTTTTAACCATGCCCAAAAATGTAGAACCGCAGAATCCTCCCTGTAACGGGGATAAGTTCATACGTAATCTGTGGAAAATTTATTTTGAGAATTAAGTGGTGAACTTATGGAACAGGCTAACAAGTGAGATGACGGAATCAATAACATGGACTCAATTGAAAGCAAATTAAGTAGGTTTATTTCATAAAATAATATTTCAAGGTACAATTTGAGACTGCAATTGCATCTGCAATTTGAGACTGCTAACAACAGTTGATTGTCTACCTTAAGATTGTTTTGATAATTACACTACTCAGAAAGCTAAGGGTAAAACTGGACAGGTCTAAGGGATCAGACTACTGAAAGAAGTGGAAAATCACATATTCCAAGAGGAATCAGTAATTGATAAGGACATGTCAAAACATTGAAACAAAAATTCTGAATATCTTTAGGTAGCCTCAAAAGACATCTGAACACAATACACAATGCCTGAAAGGCATTGGCTTAAGTAGTAATGAGAAATAGAATAGAATCCCTACAGTGTGGAAACAGACCCTTTGGCCCAACAAGTCCACACCGACCCGCTGAAGAGTAACCCACTTCTATTCCCCTATTTGCCCCTGACCAATGCACCAAACCTACACACCCCTGAACACTATGGGCAATTCGGCATGGCCAATTCACCTAACCCGCACATCTTTTGATTGTGGGAGGAAACCGCAGTACCTGGAGGAAACCCACGCAGATATGGGGAAAATGTGCAAACTCCACACAGACAGTCGCCCGAGGCTGGAATCAAACCCGGGTCCCTGGTGCTGTGAGGCAGCAGTGCTTAACCATTGAGCAACCGTGCTCTGTCGTAGGAAAGGAAACCCTAGGTGGGAGCATCACTTTCACAGTCTGTGACAATACTGTGCTGCACGATAATTGCTACTATTTTGCAGCAGATGCAAAATCAGCTTCTCCCCGCTAATCCAGATCCTGTCGGGTAATTCTGCCAGAATGTGCAGACGTGATTTGTGAAATCTTAAAGGTGGGCCCATTTTAACAACACTGATTCTTGCTGTTCTTTTCTTCTAGCAATGCCACTGAAAACATGATCATCTCTATTGGGAGCCATCCAATGTGTGGGTGATTCTGTTACTCTCGGGGATTGGTGGAACGCTGCTACATAAGCTATTTTAAGAAGCATAGCTTCCACTGGTGCCATTGTGCCCAAGTGAGATGCCATCTCTGGCTATCAACATTGTTGTGCATACGACAGCATGTAGACAAAAGAGACCTGTTGTGCAGCCTGAGGTCCCTGGCTTCCTTTCAACTTGTCTCCTTGCAAACACATCAACTCAAAGTGTTCCTTTTGAGAAACCCCACAGTGCCATTAAGATTGAATGGGAGGCAGTGAAGAGTAGAAAATCAATGGAGCAACTCACACATGAATCTCCATATGAGCTTCAGTAATATGGTGAGGAAATAAAAGAAACTGGTCTGATGTACGCGGCCTTAAACTGCTTGTATTTACATCACTGTATCTTTCAAATCAATCCTTGTTTATGTCTCAGCTCCTGGCAAACCTGAATATCTGGCTTGCTGGATACATTTGGCAGGTCACCACATTGAAATTGTTTGCAGGTCATCCTGCATCAGATTGTGTGTGTGTTAATGAACTTCCACCCATTTGAAAGTCAACTGAAATAGGTGGAGATTAGTCACAGCTAATGACTCAAATGAATTTCTGCTGTGTTACATGTTGTATGCAGTATTTCTCGAGCATTATGGAGCCTCATCCTGAAGCTTAGGTAACAAGCCAACTGGAAGCATTACCAGACAAGAGGGACAAAAAATGTTTTCTAATTATTTGGCATTCTTTCATTCTCATGTGAAATAATACATTGACTTTGAAATCTAGATCTCTGTCACAATACTATAGTAAACACATCCCACACCACCCCTCAGTCCTCTGCTTCAGTTGATGTTCTGAAACATCTGCATAATTTCCCAACTCCATGTAGCGAGGGCCCCCTTAAAATCTTGCCTCATTCTCTAAAGTTCTGAGAAATGGTGTCAGCTACCTGAAGGAAAATTGCACAATCACAATAGTTAATTTACAGCATTAGAACACAACAATGGAAAAAGAAGTTCTAGTAAGCAACTTAAGACAGAAAAAATGCAAGTACAGAATTCACAGGAAAATATGCTTGTAGAGTATAGGATACCTTGCCCCAGATTGGCAGAAATCTGCTAATATTGTTGAATTCTGAGATCCCTCATGAACTGAATATTCTTTCACTCAGCTGATCCAATGCATGTGTTATTTGCACAATATCCTTCTTCCACCAGCTTCCCACTTCTCCACTTTACTCAGCTGTTCCTTTCCTACCTCACAGTACCAGGGACCCAGGTTTGATTCCATCCTCAGGTGTCTCTCTGTCTGTGGAATTTGCATATTCTCCCCGTAGCTGTGGGTTACCTCTGGGTGTTCTGGTTCAAAGATTTGCGGGTTAGGTGGATTAGCCATGGATAATGCAGGAGTACAGGAATGGGGTGGGGGGCTAGGTCTGGGTGGGATGCTGGTTGGAGTGTCAGTGCAGGCTGGATGGGTTGAATATCCTGTTTATGCACTGTAGGGATTGTATGATTCTGTGAATAGTCCACTTCACTTATACTCAGAAGTTGAACTGGACCCACAGCAATGATGTTGCTCCTCTGTATCCCTCTTTTGTGGGAAAGGATAGATCAAAGATAAAATTCATACCCGCTACATAATAACTACAATCTTACTTCCCGACAAGCTAAACTGAATAGTTTGTCATTACATCAGACCAATCCAGCTATCACCCTCAAATGGTTAAACGACAGGTGAGTTGCCTTTCTTTGAAAAATGCTTCTATTTTGACATTTTTTTCAGAAATTATTAACATTTTACAGCTGTAACATGTTCACTGAGGTTTTCACTTTGAAATCAATTAGCATGCATAGAATCTGCTGGTTGGCTGATTCTTAATATATTAATGCGGCTTAAAATTGATGAGGAGCTTATTTAGAAAAAGATGTTGTGTGTAGATAAACTTAATTTTAAAAAATGGCCACATAAACCAATCAATGTCTTTGGTTCTGCAGCCATCAATGATGCTTTCGGACTGATTTATTTTTATTAGGACTAGGCAAAGGAAATATTTGCTGTATTATAAGGAAAGGACAAGAGAGAGGAACTGATTAGATAGCTCTTTCAAAGAGCCATCAGAGGCACAATGGGCTGACTGGCCTCATGTGATTCTATGGGCGAGAAATTAAATTGTGTAAGAGCTGCTTCCAGTTGCACGATGCTGACTTATCTGTGTTCTTCAGGGCCAGGCAGCATCGCAGGCAGCTACCTGCACAGCCCAGAGCCTCTCCTTGATCTGTGAGAGCAAGCTGTGGCCCAATGTATGCCAATGCACACAGAAAAGACACTATCCTCAAGTCATTCAGCTAAACCAGCTGATATGATACCAAGATACCAACATTGACCATAACATGTCATGACTATGCCTGCAAATGATACGTTATTAGAACCTCTTCCACTATAAAGTGTCTGAAAGTACTCGGGTATATTTTTCTGAGGTATTTTGGTACATTTACAGAAGAATATTGTCACATCCTTCTATGGAATTAGGAATGGGCAATAAATGCTGGCACATCCAACGATGCCCACATCCTGTGAATGAATATTAAAATAAAATCCAAAACAAAACAGAAATTGCTGGAACAGCTCAGCATGTCTGCCAGCATCTGTGAAGAGAATTCAAAGTTAATGTCTCAGGTCAAATAATCACCCCCCCCCCCCCCCCCAAAGTTCCTTTGATCTGTTTTCTGGCCCTGACACAAAACTGGCACGATGTCCTCTTGATGTTCATGAAGCTGTACATAGTGTCATTTAGATGAGCTTTCAAATGTATTGGTATCTTCACCAAAACCATCTAACATACGGCCCATCTCCGTCCCTGCCTCAGCTCTTCTGCTGAAACCATTCTTTAGTAGTACTCGGGCAGGAGGCTAGAAGAACACAGCAAGCCAGGCAGTATTAGGAGGTGCAGAAGTTGGCAGAGTGTTTCCTTCAGACTTACTCCTACCTGACTTTCCTGTTCGACCATCCATACATTTGCAGTCATCCAGAATTCTGCTGCTTGTGCCCTAACTCAGTTTTAACACCGTTCAGCCAGCTCCTCTGTGTTCACTGGTCTACGGTATTTCTTGATTAAGCAATGCCAGGATTTTAGAATTCTCATCTTGCTTTTCAAATCCCTCCATCTCCCTATCTATGTCATCCCCCTGTGACCCTGCAAACATCTAAGGCATCTGAACTCTTCTAAATCGAGCCTTATGTGTATTCCTGAGCTTAATTGTTCCATATTGGTGACTCTGCAATTCCATCTCTAAACCACTCTGGCTTTCTATCTCATGCCATTCCTTTGATGCTGCTTAAACCTGGACCACACTTTTGGTCCTTGTCTTAACATTTCCTGTGTGTGAAAGCTGCTATAGAAATACAAATTGTTGCCATTGCTATCTGACAGAGCAACAAATATACCTGAATATCTCAGAATGCATGCCATTCCAACAAAGTTTCACTCTGAGTCTCCTGCAGCAGTCCTTATTTGCGACTCTGATCTCTGGCAAACTAAGCATTTTTTATTCTGGTCTCGCTGCCACCCATTTTTAATTAGATGACAAATTATCTGATCTGTCTCTTTACTACCCTTCAAAATCTGAGTTGATGGCTCAAGGTTTCAGATCAAGTGATAGGTCCATTTTATCTCTGCTGTGCTGTAGTCTCCCTCTCTCCTTTTCTCTCTCTTTGATTTCCTCCTGGGGTTGCTGTGGCTGGCCAGGTGTGGGTTTTGAGTGTCTGAAAGCAGGAAATCAGAGGGTTAAGAGGTGTGCTGAAGGAAGGGATGTGGTATAGGAAGCAAGATCTGGTTATCTAATCCCATTGGACATGTCAGATTCCAGACTGAAATCTGGTTGATGGATCGTATTTTGGTTTTGACGACGTGGTCTCTCACTGAAACACAAGTACACAGTGCCACAGGTCTGGATTTAACAGTGAAACAGAAATTTATTAAAGCAAAAGAAAGAAAGATAAAATAGAATCAACCAATCTGTTTACTTATAACACAAATTCAAAGAGTTTCAAACAATATAATCCCAATAATCCCAAAACTACACTTTTCAAAAACAAAGGACTCATCACTTACGTAGTACCTAGCAGCAATCCTTGTACCGTACTCACACCTTACATACTCTATAAGTTTTTCAACCACTGTGCAGACTTCAGCGGTCGTATGTCCTGGAATTTCTGGAATAGGAAGTTGATGAGGGTGCACACTGATTGGTGTGCACAGAGCATCTGAGTGGCAATGCAGAGGGAACATTTCTCACACCAGAATTCCTTTCTCTACCACCTCAGTAGTTTAATGTACTGTGACTTTGATTCCCTGGCTGGAGATATCAGATTCTTACAGGCAGGATGAACCTAGAGGAGGCATGAAGGGATATACAAAGGATACAGGAAAAAGATTTTATTGTAAAATGAATCATCATCATGTTGTATTTGCAATGTGGCCGACTTTTTAGATTAGATTACTTACAGTGGCCCAACAAGTACACACCGACCCAGACCCATTTCCCTACACCTAACACTACGGGCAATTTAGCATGGCCAATTCACCTAACCTGCACATTTTTGGACTGTGGGAGGAAACCCACGCAGACATAGGGAGGAATTGAACCTAGGTCTCTGGCACTATGAGGCAGCAGTGCTAACCACTGTACCACCCCAGTTCGTTAGCACAAACTTTCTTCTGGTCTACAGGGCCTATTTGTTATCGTGTGATAGAGAGCAAACTACTCATTAATCTATTTAGAAGAGCTCTTGTCTAAAACAAGATGTAGATAATTTCATGACAACAACTCAGTGCAAGTTACATTAACACATAAGGCATTGTTACAGAGACAATGAGGAAGACCCAGATGATAAATCTTACCCAATTGAATCTTGAGCAGTTCTTGTTGCAAATCCATGTCGCATCTTCATTGTGGCTGGTATGTAAGGAACTCATCAGCATTAACCCTTTCAGACCCTTACACCCTCATACAACATATATAGGTCAAATCGTGGGCAGGGAGGGCTTACCCCATGGCAAAAGTTTACCCCATGGGATAGGAGAGGTGGCAAAGATAGCTGAATGGCTGATCTATAAATAAATGAACTTTCCTGCATGTCATTGGAAGTGAGGGTGGAGGAGACAGGCATTTGGGATTTAAGGAGCCATCAGTTAGCTTTGCATTCCAGAGTGATACTGAAACAGTTTTACCAGATGACTTTATGTGGCCCAGCCAAAACGGGTAGTGGATGGCTAAACCTGTTTTCTGCCATACATGTTCAAGTTTGCATTCCTTGGATTTACGAATGTGAAGATGAGGACTGTGCCAAGTAAAATGGCAAGGGTGCGAGAGAAAGCAATGGTTTTACTGGGATGAGGGCATCAAAGATGGAGAAGAGTTTATATTTGAGCAGGTCATTATTTACAATCTCGTTTTGGATGGAGAGCCAAAAACTAGACAATTGGGAATCTGAAATTCGAACAGAAAGTGTTGGAGAGACTAAGCAGGTCTGGCAATATCCATGGAGAGAAAACAGAGTTAATGTTGCTAGTCCCGTGACTCAAAGTCAACGTTAAATCTGTTTCTTTCTCCACAGATGCGACCAGACCTGCTGAGTTTCTCTAATATTTTCTGTTTTTATTTTAGATTTTCAGCTTCCACATTATTTTTCTTTTATGAGAATGCAGTTCGAAGTGAATTGGAAGATTGTTTTTTTTCTCAGGACTGAGACAGAAAGAGGTGGGATTTGGAGTAGAAGCAGGATACAAATGGAGAGTAACACATGGAAGTTGTTAGTAGGAATTAAAATTTACAGATACTATCAAGGCAATGCTCAAAAAGGATTCTATAACTTGCAATTAACATTAACTTATAAAACAAGCCTTAAAATTACTGTATTTCTTCATTAATTACCATTTACTAACAGTAGATGGCAATGTTAACCTTTAGATCTAATATAGTCACAATTCCGAACAATTATGGTTGTATTACAAAAACTATTTACATAAATAGCCTGACACACAAGGTACTGGATGCAGATTGTTTTCAATGCAATAAGTTTGTTTTAAATCATAGATTAAACTATAATGGTTTTACCTGTGGTATGAGAATAGAATCTGGTTTAAAAAAATGTTAACTTGCCAGTGAAATGATGGTTGCTTGTGGATTAATTTCTGTTCATCTTGAACATGTCAAAGTTAACATGGTAGGTTCCACTGAGCATTAGGCTTGCTGAGACCTTCATCATTGTGGGACCTGCCTCAATATTGGTACCAGCCTGTATCCTATTCCTAGATCTCCTTTCCTTACACAAAATTTAATACAGAAACAGATCTCTCCTTGACTGTGCTCAAAGGTAGTTGGGGTTTGAATGCATTTTCTGTAATAGTTAGAAATTCATAGAATGATTAATATGGATGACAGAATAAGCAGCTTAATACTTAATACTTAATACTTGAAGCATTGTCTGATTTGTTTGCAATGCTAATTTCCCTACAGGATGTTGTATAAGGTAGTTATTACTTGAAGAGGTTAACTGATGTAATGAGATAAGCCCTGCCTATCAGCATATGTAGGGCTGTTCTCAGGAGGAGCTAACCAGTTTTGTGAATCCAGTTCTAGGTTCAATGTAGCTAAACAGTAATGTTAGCCTTAAATTCAGCTTGAAGGCTTACAAGAGGCCATTGGGTATTTCGGATGTAATCTAACTGGCTAACAAGTACTCCATAATAAACCTATTCTATTCAAATGACCAAACCTGTTTTCTGGCAAAGACTTTGTATGGACATCCTTTCCCACTTGCTATCAGTGACTTAGACTAACACCAATAAGAAGGATTGATGGCAGTGAATCTACCCAAGGCTCTGGAGTTTTTGGGCAGGACCACAACGTATTATTACCCGTGCTACTGAAAATGAGGAGGGTAATGTTTTCTCATTTGTTAGTCTGTTCATCTGTAAGCAATCCATCTCTTAAAAACAATGGACAATTTCAGCAAAACCTGAGAAGGTAAAGTTCAAGTTAGAAATGATGAGCTTCTAGTGGAGATTCAGATTCTGCTGTTGAAATATTTTAAGTAATTTATCCACGAGCAAAAAATGAGCGAATTAACACTTAGAATGTTATCAGTTGTTTTATTTAGACTACCTAACGTATACAACTTAACCCTTAACTTTAACTTCACCTGCCCCAGTATTGGTTATGGTCCCCAGTGAGAACTGGATTCCCAGACTGGCCTTCCAACTGGTTCTGGTGGTTTTTCACTGGGACTGAGTGTAGTAGTTCCTGTCATGGTCACAATGAACAGACATGCTGTGGTTCACCAGCAGCACTCTGATGGTAGACCTCATGCCCATTTCATGGTGAGAGGCCTATATTCCTGTTCGTTGGAGTATTAAATGGATGCAGGGCAGCCATTAGAAGTGAAAGTGAATTCCCCACCCAATTTTGTTTGGGATATTCCATCCTGTGTCCCATGAGTGAATTAAAAAACCTGTTAAATGTTGCCCATTGTCTTTGGTTCCTGCCACAAACTCTGTTCCTATTGCTATCCCTGGCAACTGTGTCAGGCTCAGTCAGTCTATTTGCAAACTTTGTGTTATATTTAATCATGAGATAAGCTCCTGAGCATTTATCTGTGCTATCACCAAGAGTGCCTACAGTGTTGCCTGACTCCACTATTGCCTTAGTTGCAGCTGAAATCCTCATCCATGCCTTTGTTGTCTACATACCTGGCTGCTTCAATGTTCTCAGATTGGCTTCCTATGGTCCCCCCTCCATGCATGCTTTTCTCCTGCATAAATCGGAGGTCATCCAAAGCTGTTAATAACTTATTCTGTTCATAATGACACCCATGTTTGCTTACCTCTGTTGGATCCAGGTCTGGCATTGCCATTGTTTTTTCAAATCCTGTCACAACCTCTCCACTTCCTATCCTTGCAATCTCCTCCAGTCCTACAACTCTCTGACATCTCTGCACTCCTCCAAATTGTCACTTTCAATTCATCGTCGGTGTTAATAAGTTCAGCTGCTGAGTGAAGATCTTGAGACTTGTTTCCTAAACCTCTTCTCTCTAACCTCTATCCCTTCCTTATAGAGACTAATGGTCATTCATCATTATAACTCTTTATGTGTGAAGCATTCTGGACCAGTTTCTCCCATTTGAGGTGTTGTATTAACACATGCTGTTGCTGTAATATTGTCACTCTCACATCCCTCCCCCTCAATTAGTTCTGTTTTCTGTGAGAAAACTCTGTTACCTTACAGAAAGCCAATCCACTTTGAAATACCCCTTCCTTTATCTACACTTCCCTTTGTTTCTTGTTATTTTCACACTGCCTCTTCCTTCACTTGCTTCAGTTGTCCTTTTAAATTCTTCTTTTTTCTATTCTTGCAACTATTGTCACTTGGTAGTTTATCTTTAATGACTTTGTGCATGTTTACATTTGAAGTGTGATTCTGTTCTCTCAGCATTTATCCGCCTATAGCTAATAATTTGCCTTTTCCTCCATCAACCATCCTGTGCATGGAGCTATGTGGAAGTGTTTGGAAGAAACATATGTGAAGTAATGTGGGGCAGAAATATGTATAAGAGCACTGAAAACATGTGTAAAGTGGCATTGATGGACTCTTAACATTGAAATTAAAATGGATTTCTGAAAATAATTGCTGTTATTCTATTTGCTATTTTTAAAATAATGTTTTTAAGGGATCATGGTAGAATGTCAAGAACCTGTGTGGCTGTTGAAAGGAGTTTGAATAATTTTTCCAGCAGTGGAATTCCCATTTTTATGTTAATCTTTATGTATAAAGTTATACTGGCACAGAAACAGACTCTTCCGTTCAACCTGTCCATACCAACCAGACATCCTAAACTGAGTTTTAGTAAAACGATTAAGAGGGCTGAATTTTAACTGACAAAAAACAAGTTGGTGTGGTTGGACAGGGATTGTAAAGTGAGAGAAAATCAGTTTCTGACCCAAATCCACTCATTTCCTGTTTTAATTGATGATGAATGTTGGGAAGTTTCCCTGTCCAATTATGAATATGTTTAGTGCTAGCTGTATCATGCATAATTTGCTGGCATGGTAGTCACAATAAGAAAAAGTTCAAAAATGGAAATGATCAAAAGATGATTCTTGAAGATTTCAAGTGATGGAGCTGTGATTCCTAATTTCCTTTTGCAGCTCCTTCCACTGTGTGATTGTCCTTGGGAAGAGAAATTGTTAATACACTGTCTTGAAGACTAGTCTTTGTAGTTTATGTGGCTAGCTGCCTTGTGTTTATCATTGCTGGAGGGCATTGTGTACTTGTTTCTGTCAATTCTCACCAGTCCATTCCATATTTTATTGGATACACATGAACAACTTGTTTTTTCTCTCTCCTGTTTTGCTGTTGTGAATCCAATTTCAAATCTTTGATCAAACATGTGTCACTAGTGTATTTTCTGTGCTGATTTGTGAAGAATCATGCAGTCTATATTTGGATTTTTTCAATCTTATTTATATCCATCATTATATAGGGATCTCATACACAATTTACACTGTTCAGGTTTGGACGAGCAGTATTTGGTAAGCTGTAATTCTGCTACTTTTGTTGAAATATTAAAGATAATTTATTTGGAAATCCAAAAACCTCAATTGCTTTTGATGTTATTTGCTGAATGTGGAATCCCCATTAAAGATTGTTTGTTTGTAAGATAAACTTCAGGTATGATTGATTATGTGCGTGTTGGAAAATTAAATTATGGAATTTAAAGCTATCTGTTGGTGGCTCCTCTTTGTTGGTGATGTATATGACCGAAGGGTTTGACTTTACATGCCATCTCCCATTGGTCCCACCATTTTGACAATACTAGAAGAATCTCTCACAAATAACTGATAACCTCATGAATGTTCCATGGTGTGTGGAGCCTGCAGTTATATACAAATAGTTACACCCCGTTTGTAACTTTTTAGCAAATTATGCTCATGAAAAATACATCACTGTAGTTTTCTACATGAAATTTATCTCCCTTTCAAATACCTGTTTCTCACGATGCTAGCTTGACTTCATTGGCCTGGGAAGTAGCTGGTGTTAATTTACTATTGAAAGAGATTGGTCGATGTCAGAGTCAGTTCCTCAACCATAAGCTTTGAGATCCAAGGACACAAAATTTTATTTGAATTTATTTCTTGCAGTAATTTCAGAGCAACATCTTTGCCAATGTAGTCACTGCCATTTTTTAATGCTGTTGCATCAAGGGAACTATCCCAAGTTGTCATCTACTGTGTTCTCAGTCAGAGGCAGGGACAGAAAACATACTGCTCCTGGTCTGCAATCCAACCCCTGGCAGAGCACAGCAGGCACTTAAGGCCTCTGGCCCTGGTTAGTGGGGGCTCTGGTGCACCCCGATGTCCTGGGTTCTATTCTGAGTCAGATTTGCAGC
Source organism: Chiloscyllium plagiosum (assembly GCF_037043375.1). Classification (NCBI taxonomy): domain Eukaryota; kingdom Metazoa; phylum Chordata; class Chondrichthyes; order Orectolobiformes; family Hemiscylliidae; genus Chiloscyllium; species Chiloscyllium plagiosum. Next base: position 69,638,717 of record NW_028270146.1, read on the forward strand.
ATGTGCTAAGAATGCAGAATTGATATGTTCCCTGGGCAGGAACTAAACTCACTGGTGCTGCTTCTCAAAGCCTGTCGTCTACTTACCCTTGCAAAGTTTAAAATTATGTTGGTATGAAACAAATCACTATTAATATCTAAGTGGTAAGGACAACAGCAGATACCAGGCAAAAATGTTTCGAATAGAGGGATGAATCAGTAAAGTTGAAACCAAATTGAAGAGGAGAAATAGAAATCCATAATAGGAAAAATAATCATTGCTCCTGTAGGAGGAAACCGAAAACAGCAAAATAGTTCTTTCATCAATTGATCACTTTTTAAAAAATGAATTTTATACCTTCAGAAGTGCATTTACTGTAATATTTCACAGTATACCATGGTGACTTCCTGCCAATGGGGCAATATATTGGAATTTCCAAATCAGCAAGACACATTAGCAACATTTCCCCAAATAATTGTAAAAATGAGGCTTACGCCAAGAAACACAAGTCTCTTGTTCCTTCTGTGCAGAACCTTTGGAAATCCCTTTGACAAGTGCAAAATGCCCATGTAGCCAAATAATTTATCCGACTATTCACTGTGCATTTACAGGAATATCTGTCCCTGAGCTGGTTTGTAGGCTCTTATTTGATGCTAAGTTTACAAGTGTTTTGGAACAATGCGTTCTGCACTGTAAGAGTTATTTTATGCTGTTCAAGTAGAATCAAAAAGCTCGACTGCTTTAGCACATTATAGTACAGATTGTAACGATTTGTGCCAGAGCCTATGTCTTTAATGGAACATTTAAGTACAAAATTTATTTTAAACCGATTTCAAGTCATTTAAAATCTGAAGAGTTCGATCGAGGTCTGTTATCTGCAATAAAACTTTATGCCTGACAATTGCTCATAATTACTAGATCAATATGGCTGCAACTGTGACTCAATATTTCCTCCAGTATCTTGTATTAAACTAGAGTTCATGATTTGTATAACATGCAACTGGATATGAAAGTTTTTTTTTAGTTTTTTTTAACTTGCGCTTGTTTGGGTTTAATTAATAAACGTAACTACCAGCTGGAAACCCATCAAAGATTGTTAATACATTTGTAATTTAAAAGAAATTAAGATTTATGTTGGACATATAGTATTATCATCAAATACTTAATATGGGGGAGGGTATTTGTAACCGTAAAATAGTAAAAATGCATCTTCTCATTTATATCTCAAAGCTTTCCAACTGGTGGACTTAATGAGAAATCGGAATAGTGTGTGCATGGCTGGTCAAGTGGAATGAGTAAATTAGGATTTGCATTATTACAGTAAACAAGTAGGCATTAATTTCAGGAGCAGCTTCGCAAGTGTTGCAAGCCTAATTATAGAAAGGCATCATTCAGGACTCACTCTGCTGAACAGAATTTTAAAGGGAATTGTATGTGATAAATCTTAGATCCTGCAGAGAGAATAACAGTCTTCATTCATAGACATGAAAGAAAAACTGAGGAGAATTAGTCACCAGGATCTTGTTTGGCCAAAATAAAAAAAATTTGCGCACGGCCAACATTGTTTTGCGAAGACGCTACTCACTGGCTTGTGGTTGAGATTGTTGTAGGATGGGGGAAGGTAAAATAATGCCAGAAACTGAAATGTGTAATAACAGGAAGAATAACAGAAGCATAATATGAGGCTTATTTAAATGATTTGATTATGTGCTGTAAATTTTCCACTTTCCATGTTTCACTTAGATGTTATTGCTAACAACACTAACATTTAGGAAAATCCTAAAATTTACTTCAGTCCATAATTCCAATTTGCATTTTAGATTCATCAGACATATGTTCTGATTATATAAGCCACAGTTGTTGAGGATGAGTATGCATCTTGTGTGAAAGTTTGAGTAGTAATGGGTAAATTGGTAAATGCATGTTGTAATTTAAAAAAAATCATTCACAGAATGTGTGTGTCTCTGGCCAACATTCGCTGCCCATCCCTAATTGCCCAGGAGCAGTTGAGAGTCAAACAACATTGCTGTAGTTCTGGAGGCACATGTAGGCCAGACCAGGTAAGGATGGCAGTTTCCTTCTCTGGAGGAACCAGATGGGTTTTTCCCCAACAATTGACAATGGCTTTATGGTCATCATGAGACTTTTAATACCAGATTTTGATTGAATTCAAATTCCACCATCTACTGTGGAGGGGTCTAACCCAGTCCCTAGAACATTACCTGGGTCTCCAGATTACGAGCAGTAATACCACTATGCCATTGCCTCTGGTGTCATATAAGAAACCTATGTACTTGATTCACATTTCCTATTTTGCTAATATATTTCACCTAAGGAAAAAGCGATACTAAGGAAATAGCCCTTAGTATCTCAGAACTACAGCAGGGAATAATGGTTGGGTTTCCATTCTTTTGGGACCTGTGACTCCTCCCATGAGAGAACATGAAAGTTTAGTTGTGATTGAATAGTTTGGAAGTACTAACTGACAATTTTCATGTGGAAAATTACCAGAAAACTCTTGAGGACCTAGTCCTTGGAAGGAACAAAATTAGTGATTTTCTTTTTTGGGGGGCGGGTGTCAGTGAAGCTGGTGGGCAGGACAGGATGTGATAGGGATTCTGGTGGTTGGGTGGGGTGGTGAGTGGAGAGGACTGATGAAAATATGTTGAGAAAAGTTTTATTACTGTCATTAAGGATTCTTGAACAATTTCTTTACTTTTAAAGATGCAGGAATGGGGGTATAATCTGGACGTGAAAGTCTTCTAACAAAAGCAGCCTTGTCAATTAGTGATAGTGACTTTATTTGAGAATTGCAACATCTTTAACATGAGCTGCCATTTAGTTAGTGGAAAGCTGTTAATACTGACCTATATTTTCAATCTAATATGTGCTCCACAGTCAGTGATAAGTGAGTTCATCCATTTGCTGGTTCCAAATGGTCCGTTAATGACTTGAGCAATTTACTCCCTCCATCTCACCAGTAGATCCAAACAGTAATATTCAGCTGATTTTTGAAGTGAAGTAATACAGGGTTACATGAGAAGAAATGTGCAAGCTGGTTTGTTCACTGCACTGGGAATAAATACAGCAGTCCTTCAGGAACAGGTACCAACCATCTTTTCAGTCTGTGCACAGTGTACAAGTGTTCAGCTAATAGACTTTCAAAGGTATAAGCATTTCATGTCCCAGAGGAATCACTCCAGCTTCCTTAATCTTCCAATTTAGGTAAGTCGGCTTGAGCTGAACAGTCACTATGTGATTTCCAGTCTCCAGTTCACAGCAAAATGACGAGTATTTTCTTTTCAGTTTTCATCGTGTGGCTCAATATGAAATCCTATGCTGGGACTGATTTGTTCTTGGCATTAAACCTCCTGGATTCGTTAGCCCCTATTTGTTAGCTTTCTTCATCCAATTCAAATCCATTAGGAATAACCTGTCTAACTTTCAAAATTTGGATCCCTTCAAAAGCTGAACTGCTTCTCCAAAGATGCAGTATTAGAGATTCATCCTTAATGCTGTGAGGTTGGGATATACATTCTTATGGTAACCCAAACACTAAAGCATGTTTGTTGCTAGAATAAACACTTGTATTCATGTAAGAAGCATGATTGCCTGGCCAGAGACATTTTTGCCTTTTTTTGACCAGAAATGAGATTTTACAAAGGTTTAATGGAAATAAGCAATGCATAATATAGGTAGAACCTGCTGAAGCAGAACAGTTTTATATCTAACAGTCATTTCTTAGTTTATCACGGTATATTGGAAAGTCATCTTAACTAATAGGTGTGCTGATGAGAGATGATAAAATATTTATAAATATTTTATAAAGAGTCTCCTTCAACAGAATTGGAGGGTGATATCTATCTTAACTGAAGAAACAGCTCATGACTTTCTTTAAAATGTGACAAATGCTTTTGATATTATTTGGCATAAAAGGAGATTGCAGTGTGCAACAGTTGCATTCAAGCAGGCTGACTTGCAATTAAGCTCTTATCATTGCTCAGAGCACAAGAAGTTAGGAAGATATTCAATTGTGAGAAATAAGGGGTTCCGATTAGAGAAATAATATGTGGGGTGAGGCAGTAGGGTGGCATGTGAATGTGTAGCCTGCCGGATAAGTGGTTTATTGAGGTGAGGGGTAGGGAATGGGGTGTCATGTAAATGGGTAAGGGGTTAGGGCATTAGGTAGGTGAGCAGTTAGACTGGCAAGTGTATGAGGGGATGGCGTATTGGTTGTTGTGGTTGAGGAAATTGGATGCTGTGGGTGAGAGATAGTGGGTGCGAGGGGGTAGAATGTGGGTGAGAGATAGTGGGTATGAGGGGGTAGAGTGGCAGCTGAGTTGGGGAATGGATTGTCAAGTCAATAAGCAGGCAGTATGGCAGGTGAGTAAGATGGAAGGTAGGTAGGTTGGTAAGGGTGAAGGTTGGTAGAGTAAGGAGGAGGGTTAGGACAGGTAAGTGAATGTGTGGGAAAGGTGGTAAGTAAATGGGGGAGGGATAAGGTTGGCAAGTGGGAGGATGGGTGAGGAGTGGGATGTCAGGTGATTAAAGAGTGCATAGAAATCTGGGATTTAGCCAGGTTAGGCCATTTAACCTTTTCAGCGTCTGCACCATTCAATGGTATGTGGCTATTCCGGTTGTGCCTCAACTCCATGTTCTTGTCTGCCCCCTCCCCAGCCCCTTGATTCCATTGTAAGATGGCAGGTGAGTAGGTGAGGGGGCCAAATGGAGGGGAATCAGTAAGGGGGAGGGTGGCAGGTAGTTGGGTGCTGCAGTAGGGTGGCAGATATATGTGGGGGTACAGGGGTAAGTTGGTGAGAGGATAGGATGTGTTGACAGTTGGGGGATTGGGTGTTGGCTGGGAATTGGGGAATCATCGGGGCCTTTGAGGGCCCAGTAATGCTGAGATATTGCTTGAGGGGCAGTTGCTGATCAGAGTGGCCTGGCTGTGAGATGCACATTGTCAGAGGCAGGCTCAGTTAGTGGTGAGGAACTGGATTGAATGTTCATTGATGGCTGGGTGCTGGGGTGTAGTTTGGGTGTTTGGGAGGTCGGATAGGTCAGGTTCTGGCAGTGGGAGTGGGGTCTAATTCTATTTGCCAACTAAATGAGAATTTTCTCAGTTTAATAGAGATGATAACAGTGTTTGACTGGCATTGATAAAATGTACAGGTCTGTGACACAAAAGCTGATGGATAAATAGATGAATTAATCCAGTAGTTGAAAGGACGATGGCAAAAGTCCAGAACGTAAAATACTAGACAGTAATACTTAACTACACTTCCCAATGTGGTGGGATCATTACGAACTCGAGAAAACTGACCGTTGAACACAGGTTAACATAGGCTGATAATGTTTCTTGCTTCACTGGTGTCTTCTTTGGTCAGCCTTCAGTCCCATGCGATCTTACATTATCAAAGCATAGCTACTTATATACATGATTAGTGACTATTATTAGAGTATTGCTACAGTTAACCCCTTAATGTTAAGATATATGTTGACAGGAACAAAAAAACCCAGCTACACTAGAAGTTTTAACATTGAATCATATGTGAAGATCAAAGGTCACTTCATGGGATCCTTCAAAATTAATACTATTCAGATCAGATCTGTCACAAGAACTCAGTATTACATGGAGAGATGTGTGGTCAAGGATACAGCAACAATGGCAATATGAAAGCGTCAAATGAGGTGATTTACAGTAAGGGTCTGAACGGAACTAGGCAGCATTCTATATATCACAGAGCTTGAGCCTGGTAAATATGGAACAGCTCACTGCAGTAAAGTGCAATCACTTCTTTCAGCTAATTGAATCTTTTGTATAAGCCTCTCTGCTCTTCAACTTACAGGTGGTGATTGTTTCAAAACTGTGTAAATAACAGAACGTTGAAGCTGCTATCTGACACATAATGGGAGGATTGTGTTGACAGCATCGCAGCTTTAAAATTCCAAACTGCTGAAGTGTGACAAGCTCTCTGATCTCACCAGCTATCAGCTGCACTAAGGCAGGCACTTTAACTTAGGCGATCAGTTCCATTATATTTTGGCTTGTTATTTGTTTTGAAGTTCTGAATTAAACCGACAAGTAAAGAAAGCCCATGGTTACAACTGAGTGTTTTAGTGGGATAAGATAAACATTTGCAGATGCTACCTTAATTCAGGGTTAGTATTTCTTATCAATTTGAGTCGGCAATACAGAGACAATCTCTGACAATAAACATTAAGATCTCTGTTTTGGCAAAAATTGATTTCAGTGAGACTAAAGCTGCAGTTGTTCCAGACTATGGATTGTTGAATCTGGTGTATATTTCAAATCTTAATGAAGAATGATACTTTGTGTGTTAGAGATGTATAATATTTTAGAAAAGGAAGATTATTTGCATTGGGGTCCCTTATTGGATTGTCTCCTGTAAAAGAAAATACAGAAGACTGACTTCCAGCAAACTCTGAAAGGTGCAAGTGCCTAACCAAACAAATGTAAGTGGAAAAATGCTTTGGTCTCTGTGTTCCTGTTACAGAGACAGATGAACTTCTGATTATTGTAAAAGAATTGATCAAGAGGCCCTCATTAATGTACTTATGAAGAAGAGACAATTGGACTTGAAAAGTTAAATCTGTTTCTCTCTCCACAGATGCTGCAGTATTCTCTGAGTTTGTTTCAGGTTTCCGGTAGCCATTGTGTTTTGCTTTTATGCTCCTTGATATATATTTATGTCTGTGATGAATGAACACTTCAAGGCACTGAAATCATTACGGAACATTTGGTTCCTTCATATGGTAGTTGGGAAGAAACTGATAAATGTTGCCAGTCCTCAGCCATGCTAATAGGTGGGTTTTTTTTAACTAAAGAGGAATGACATTTTGCTCCTCTCAGATAAGGGTTCAAGGTAAGTAGGTGCACTACCCGAGGAGGAGAAATCTATGTGATGGTGATCTATAAAAGGATGTGGGTGAGGGAAGAACAATGTGTTTCAAATAAATTATTGCATTTTATGAGTCTCAGTGGCAGTCATGTAAAAAATGTTTTTGCACAATTATAACATTACTGAATTTATTTATCAAGATAATCTTGATTTTGAAGGTCAGAAAACATAAAGAGATGAACGTTTTAAGATGGATGTTTGGAGTGGCATGGTGTCTATTAATATAATATAAAATAAATGAACAATGTACTCTAAGATTCTTCCTGCTGATCAGGGACAGATTACACATTCATCATTTCATTTGAATAAATCACCTATGCTTTGTACTCTTCCAAATTGTCAGAATTTCTTCTAAAAATTATTTTTGGAAGGTTAGATCTGTTGTCAATGAGAAAATATACAAAATGTCAGCTTTAGTGCATTTCCAAGGAAAATGACAATACATTTCTTTTGCTTTTTTTCTTCCTTTCTAAATTATTAATTTCTTATGCTCTTTATTACTTCCACATTTTCAAGGGAAGCTGAAGACTAGCAGCTGGAAAAGGGGAGTCATGTTGAAGATTTGGTGGCCTTTTCCATCAGATTAGAGGCAGAGGACTGTATAATCATTACCCTGAGCAAAGTCGTCACAGACTGCCGACTGCCTGGGGGTGGCAATGATTTTCTGTTTGTGACTGAGGCACTGTTTAAAAAAAAAATGTACTTGGAAGATGCAGCCTGACTCAGAGCTGCATGACTTGAACCCCTATAAAGTGAATCAGCACCAACACTACATGACTAGGTCAGTAACCAGCCATATTCGAAACACAAATAGAAACTCTTGTGACAACAGCTTCTCAGCTTGTGTGCAGCCTATTTACTCAGCTGCAGATGGTGCTGTCAGCCATGGAAACTGACTGGTTTTCCTAGACACTTAAAAACAAAGCAAGATTGTACTCTGGTTACAAGCTAATTTTCACAGCTCTATTACCCGTCGATATTGTGCCTAGGCATGACCACTTTGATACATTGATGCATTACCAGCATCTGAGCAAATACAAAGCTATTAACGTACAATTTGTCTTTTTATTTCACTACCTGTTAAGCTTCAGTTAAGTAATGCCTGTGGCTAATAACATAAGAGGGAGCATATAGGAGGGAACAATCCATGCTGAAATTCAATAAGTGTGAGAAAAGACCAGCAGGACACATGGTTACAGAGGGAACAATTGCCCAGATAAGAATTCTGTACATGAATGCACGTTGCCTAATATAACAAGTTAATAAAACACTCATTCAGCTTAAATTGTGTGATGCAGAAATCATTCCAGAGAGCTTGCAAAAACCTATGATGGGAAGCAAAATATCCGAGGCAATTGGATACTTAGAATGTACAGAGAAATTAGAAGAAGAGAAAGGGCAGTGATATTGATACAAGATATAATTACTACAGTCAAGATTTCAGAGAGAATGCACATTGCCTAATATAACAAGTTAATAAACACTCATTCACGTTAAATTGTGGGATGCAGTAGTTATCATAGAGAACTAGCAAAAACCTATAATTGGAAGCAAAATATCCTGGGCAATGGGATACATAGAATGTACAGTGAAATTGGAAGAAGGGAAAGGGTAGTAATATTGATACAAGATATAATTACTACAGTTGAGATTTCATGAAGAGAATCAAACAACAACAAAAGATACAAGACACTGGAAAGCAATGTTTACGGCTCACTTGATATTAGTGATGAAATTGGGGGATTCAAAAATGTAAAGGTTGGGGAAATATGGAGCAGAAACAAAGTGATTGTAATGGGTGAAGCAGAATAGCTTAAGTAACAAAAGCAATGAATTTATAAAATACATTTGTGACAGTTTACTTGAACAATTTGCCTTAGAAGCACAAAGGCATCAGGCCATACAAAATTTAATGATGTTAAATGTTAAAAAAGTAGACTTAGACAATAGGCATGACAACCAGCTATGTCACCACATGATCTTGGAACTGTAGATTAATGCAGTTTATATAGCTCCCTTTTAAATTTATAATGATTCAAATTAAAACAGACTAGCAGTCAAGTTTTTGGTTTAATTAACTTTGGGTTTAGTTTATTGGAAGTTATTACTTGAGGCTTCTTTGGGATAAAGAATGAAAGTTATTAACAACGATAGTAATACTGGAAACATCAGATTCCTGAATGAAACCTGGCTTGATAATCATGAATTTAATTTGTGAAGTTTGTTCCTGTGGGGGCTAGTCACTGAACATATTTGCAAGAGGCTGCCAATGTTCTTTAACAGAAGAATATGAGTTAATTACACAAAAACAAAAAAAGCTGTCGGTTTAAAAACCATCATTCACGAGATGTAGACATCGTTGGTTAAACCAGCATTTATGGACCATATGAGTTAACATAATGTAGATCTAGAGTCACATATAGGCCAGACCAGGAAAGGCAGGCAGATTTCCTGTGAACCAGCTAGGTTTTTATGATAATTGACAATTGTTATGTGCTTTATATTCCAGATTTCTGCTGAATTCTTATTTCCCATCTGCCATGGTGGGATGCAAGCTCACGTCCTCAGAACACTATCTTTTGGTTCTGGGTTACTAACCCAGTGACATCACCACTGTGACTGCACTGCCACATAGCCTCTGATAGTTTGAAAATCTCTATAGAATCTCTCACAGCTTGGAGACTATACAATCTAATCTCGACCAATTTATAAGAAGTGACAGTATTATCACTGGACTGTTAATCCAGAGACCCAGATAATGTTCTGGTGGCCCAGGTTCAAATTCCTTTATGGCAAATGGTTGAATTTGAATTCAATACAAATCTGGGATTAAGAGTCTAATGATGACCATTAATCCATTGTTGGTTGTCAGAAAAATCCACCTGACTCATTCATGTCCTTTAGGGAAGGAAACTGCCAGCCTTATGGCCTACATGCGATTCCAGACCCACAGGAATGTGGCTAACTCTGGGTAATTAGGGATGGCTAATGAATGTTGGCTGAGCCAGTGATGCCCTCTCCTCATGAATGAATTTTAAAAGATCTAAAGATTTCTATACAACTAACGATTATTCTTCTTTTGAAACTAAACTGCTCTTCTGAAATGGCAACTCTGATTCTGTTGAACTGAACTACTAGTGGCTGCTGCTCTGTTTATCTGTATGCCATTAAACATAAATTTATAAATACTTCATCAGCTAACTACACAGGTATCTGATGAGGCATTTAACTTAAATCACGTTTTCTTGGAAGTGAGGTAGTTAGTTCTGTTTCTAAATGATCTCTTAAAAAAAAGTTACTTTCACAGAACTGAAACTACAAATCTATTTTAACTCTACTTTAAAATCAAAATTCTCAAATGATAACATATTATAAACTTGTATTACATCAGAGAATTCCAGGTATCAAGAATAGATAATTGTAAGAAGACAGTCCCAGTAAGTCTCCAAGGTTTACATTGAGGCCCATTGCTTATGTTTTGTTGTTGCTGAAGTGAAGAAACTAACGCTTGACATCAGATTCAATAGTTCCAAAAAGTCTGTAGTTGAATAGTTGTTGTTTTCTTTCACAAGTGAACAATCAAATTTTCAGAAAGCGCAATAGAGAGTGGATTCTGGGCTTCTGAACCTTCAGACATTACACTTTTAGCTATCCAGTTACTTTGCAGCTGTTTCAAGATGTTTCTTTTGTGTTCTCTCTCTCTCTCTCTCTCTTTGTCTGTCAGGAGATGCGTAGTCTTCTGGATGATTCACAATGGAATTGATGACTAAACAGCCTACCTTGTTAATCATTTTTGACAAATAGGTTAAGATGGCTGCTGTTACTGGATGGACAATGCAAACACCAGATCATGTTCCACATGAGGCATTGGCATTTTGGAGACAGCTTAACTGCCATCTGTCACCCTTAGCTTTTTCTCTGACCAGTGCCCAATTTACATTCTCACAATGAGTTGTCTAGAACTCCTGGATGAGAGGTTTTATATGTCTAGGTATGTCTGTTTGTAAACCATGTAGAACCACAGTGGTATAGTCAGTTGACTTGTAAAAGCCATGTTTGTAATTGTTCAGATTAGCTTTTTATCACAAATATCAGTAGTCTTTAGCAGCTTTTTTTTCCTGAAAATAGCCAGTTCATAATTGCACAATTGAGACAACAACTTTCTGGCAGTATGGTCAGGTTGAAAAAAATAGATGTCGTATTGAATTTGATACTTGGTTTGAGGGGGAAAATGGAGAGTTACAACCATGGTATTGAGTTTCAGGAAAGTAGATTCAAAGAGTAGAGACATAATTTGATGTCAGTAATTTGAACTAAACTGTGAATAGATAAATCTACAGGGAGTTTAAATTCCACTGTAGATAGTAAAGTGGATAATGGTGGATTGTAAAGTGTCTATGAATATGAACAATATGGCCTTCCAGAAGAGCATAGATAGATTCTATTAAGTTATAGGTTGAACAGACAGTATTAGTGAAGCCGGAGGCTATATGGAGGTGGAGGTAACTTTTAACATATGGGTTAGTAATTGCTTATAATATTTGAGACACAAGAGATGAACAACTCAGCTTCTGATTGGCTGGATATAACTCCATATTCAAAAATCAATATTGGGGCCTTAATTCTTTACCATGTAAAATAATGACAGGTCAGAATAGCTTTGTAATGGTGAGAAACTAATAGATGAAGTTGAGCAAAGGATTTAGATATTCATGTACAAATCATTTAAAAAAAACTTACGACAAAAAGTCATCAAAATTACATAAATTGGCTTTTATGTCAAGTTTGGCAAAAATAAAGATGTCACGTTTAAGACTTACAAAATCATGGTTAGATCCCATCTGGAGTTCTGTGTTCAGCTTTGTAAATTGGACTTCGAAGAACCGCTGTCATTGGGAATGGTAGAATCATTAGAATTATAGCATGGTTTAAAGGGTTAAATTATGAGCAGTTAACAAGATTCGTGGCTGAGCTAATCACAATATACTGATGCTGTTATGACAAGGTGAGGAGGTGGTATTGGCTCCATTCTTTTTAACCACTCTCAGTCAGTCACAGCAAATATTTTTACTTCTTTGTTCACACACTGCTGTAACACATCGATAAAAATGTGCTTAACTAGATCAAAATGAAGAAGCCAAAATACATTTTCTTTAGTGAAAGACGGATGCATTTTTTATATCTGCCACCTCTGAACAATAATAAAGATGTGGCATACAAACACAGACATACCTAGAGACACAGACAGATAATAAGCTTAAAAAGAATTAGGGGCAGGGGAGTGTCCATACAGACAGGAAATCAAAGGCAGATGAAGTTTAAAGTTCTTCGAGTCATTAAGGTATTAGAATTTGATAAAGTAGATGTAAAAAGGATGTTTCCTCCTGTGGGGCAATCTAAAAAGAGAAACCATAGTTTTAGGATAAGGGCTTGCTGATTAAACAGAGACGAGGAAAAATTGCTTCTCTCAAAAGGTCATGAATCTGTGGAAATCAGTACCCTCGAGTGTGGTGGATGCTGAGAGAGATAGACAGATGTTTAATAAGTAATGGGTTGAAACGTTCAGGAGAGTGGATAGGAAAGTGGAGTTGAGGCTGAAATGAGATCGGCCATAATCATATTGAATGGCGGAGGAAGCTCAAGGGCTGAATTGCCTCCTCCTGGTCATGGTTCTTATGGAAACCTGAATCCTGATTGCTTCACTGCTGTCTTGTTTTTTCGGCAATGGCAAAGTTTATAGATCCTGAGCCCTCAGTGAATGACTATTATTCCTAATTGTTTTTGTACCGATGGAGTGGGACAATAAAAGAAGACTAACTTAGAGGGATGGTCAACATTGCAGACCACAAGGTGGAATAACTCATCGCTATCACAACCACAACACACTGTGATCTCAGAGGAGAGTAACTGAGGCCTAGTTTAGGGAGGTGTCAGTGTTATGACCAGATTGGAAAGATTTTATCAGGGAGGTTTGGGATACTAATCAAGGTGAGAGGAGATAACATATTTCAGAACTTTAGACTGAAATAGGATGTTAGAGCTGGGCTGGTAATCATAAATATAGAAGCCCTTTTTGACGTCGTTCATTCCTGGAGGACTCCTGTACTACTCTCTAAAACATTTGTCATTCCTAATTTGTAGTCTCCCACTCATAGAATGGACATTGTATTCAACAATTTCATATATTTTACTTCTGTGTCCCTATTTGTAATGATTAATTCATAAATAAATGTTTTGCTTATCTTGGAAAATATTTTTATTTATCTTTTTTCATCATATGCTACTATTTATGCTTTCGGCTGGTTTATTAAATTGTTTTTTTACAACAATGGTAATATATGCATGGGGGAAGAAATAAGTTACAGCGGACACTTCCTGTTCAGAAACAGCTGTTCTTGCTGCTTGAATATGGAATGAGTTGTCTTTTTCAAAAACTTGGCAGGTTGAGTATATCAACACAGTTTCTACCCTTGGGAAGGAAGCACAATATGCTGTGTGACATGTTATTTTAAAACTTTTTGTCTGACATAATAAAGTCACAATGTTCTCAACAAAAAAAAATGTGTCTTCCTTTAACAATATGTCAAGCTTTTGATTTCTGGAACAATCATAATTCTCAGTGTGGTCTTTTATCATCCCATTATAGCAAGATGTGTTCTGTACAGATTTGTTTCACAATTTTTTTTTGCTCATTTGTAGGGCAGTCACAGTTAGTCCCCAAAAGGTGAATTCCTGCATCTACTTATCCTGTCTCAGAACTGAGTCTGAGACCTTTTTTTTTTAATTCACTTGATGGCCAACATTTACTGCCTGCCCCTAGTTGCACTTGAAAAGGTTGCCTTCTTGAACTTTTGTAGACTATGTGCTGTGGGTTGACTCATGATGCTCTTAGGGATGGAATTCCAGGATTTTATTCCAGTGATACTTAAGGAATGATGATGTATTTCCAAATCAGGTTGGTGAGTGGCTTGGAGGGAACTTGCAGGTGGTGGAGTTCCCATGTATCATCTGCTTTTGTCCTTCTAGATGGAAGTGGTTGGGCATTTGAAAATACTATCTAAGGATCTTTGAATTTCTGCAGTATCAGTAGTGGAGGGAGTGGATGTTTGAGGATATGATGCTAGTCAAGCGGGCTGCATTGCCCTTGATGTTGATGGAGCTGCATCCATCCAGGAAAGTGGGGAGTATTCCATCACACTCCTGACTTGTAGATGGAAGACAAGCTTTGTCCAATCAGGAGGTGAGTTACTCACATAGTATTCCTAGTTTCTGATCTGCTGTTGTAGTCTCTGTGGCTAGTCTAGCTGAGTTTATGGTCAATGGTAATCCCCTGGCTGTTGATCTTGAGGGCTGTGGTGATGGTAACGTCAATAAAAGTCAAAGGGTGATGGTTAGCATGTCTCTCATTGGAGATGATTATTGCCTGGCATTTGCGTGGTGCAAATGTTACTTGCCACTTGTCTGCACAAGCCTGAATAATGTCCAAGTCTTGTTACATTTGACAATGGAGAATTGCAGTACCTGATGTGTTGCGAATGGTGCTGAACATATTGCAATCATCAGCAAGTATCCCCACTTCTGACCTTATGATGGAGGGAAGGTCATTGATGAAACTTATAAAGATGGCTGTGCCTAGGACACTACCCTGAGGAACTCCTGCAGAGATGTCCTGGAGCTGTGACCTCCAACAACCACTACCATTTTTCAAATGCCAGGTATGCCTCCAACCTGAGGAGAGTTTGCCCCCACGATTCCCATTGATTTCAGATTCCTAGCTCTCTTTGATGCCAGACTCAGTCAAAAGATTTCTTGTTATCAAGAGCTGTCACTCTCAACTCACCAGTGTTGAGTATTATCCCAGTACCACTGGAAGCAGCTATTCATTGGCAGGTAAAATTTAATTGGTGCAACACAGTCTGATGGGCAGATGTCAGGGATTGTGAGCTGGAGAATGAACTGTGGAGGCAGCCATTATCACTGGGAATTAAAGAGGATGGTGCACAAATATTGCTGGAGTTGGGAGATGATGGGGGCTGGGTCGGGTAGTGGTAGTTGGGGAGTTGTTGAGTGGAAGTGAAGCATAGTGGAGGTTGAGAGGAAATGTGTATCATCAGGAAGGAAAAGCTAAGCAAGGCTTAGGACTTCCATAAACATCATGTGGGGCCCAGGGATATATTCAGTTTTCATTTGCCCCATAAGGAATGTTAATAAATATATTTACTCTGAATTCTTTGGACTTCTCTGTTAATTCACACCAGGTTTTGCTGCTGGGTTAGGATCTGTGCAGACTGAGTTAAAGTTGCAATGGGGTGTTGATGCTATCAGGCTGCAACTTTTGAATATAAAGTAAGCCCTTCTCTGCCTGGGGCAGACAGCTCTCCCAGGCCTAAATTTTATTAAATTGACGAATGCGATGTGATTCTAAACTCTCAATTTTAACAACACATCTGTCCCACTCACGCCAGAAGCACTGAGTTATGCTCCGGCCCATTACTGAGCAAAGTACTGTAATACTCTAACGAAATAGTATCATCCATCATCTGAGTCTAATTGTGGGTTCTTCTTTTACCAAGTTAGGGGTCCCTTAAAGGAACTGTCAGTTGAGAAATGCAAGGTTTATAAAGTAAATGCTGTGAATTTCTTCAATTTCAAAACTTGTAACAATACCATTACCGTACAAACCTGAATATCCAAAGATGGCAATGAATATTAGCTTTGCGCATGCTACATTTAATAAAACATGCAATCAAAGGGTATTATGTGTACCCAATAAATAAATACAATTTTAATGAGTATTTGGTTATAGGGAAGCCCTCCACCATAAACAATTGCACTTGAATCATTTAACTGGTCGGCTATAATAGCACATCTGGGAACTATGATTTAACAAACTGAATTACATAACTAACCAAGCGGTTTGAGCAATACAGCTAATAAAACAAGTAAGCTTACTACTACTGATGTTACTATATATTAGAACACATAAGTCCAATGAAACTGAATGATAAATTCAAAGCATATGTCACTTTACATTGCTGAAGGTATTGATTCCGTTTTGCAGACTTGCTATGTATTTCCACATTGCACTTCGAGAATACGTCCTTTATCAAATAATTGGACAGGTGTACTGACCTTTACAACCACAATCAGGAACTCCAGCATCTAAGAGCTGAAACTAATGATTACTAGACACTCTCAGCAGTCATGGTATAAATGACTATTATATTGGCCATGATAAAGTAGATATGCCACAAAGCTGCATGTGTCCCTGTCAGCTTTTAAGTAAATTATGGAAAAGAATAATGACTAATATCTCTTTTTTCTATTATTAATAGACCTACAGAGAATCCAAAACCTGTATCTGGAAATGCTGGACAAAAGCGAGATTTAACTTTGTCTTATAAGCGCCCCTCTCTATTCCCCAAATCATGCATTATAAATTTTATTAACTCTTAACACACCACCAAGAGGTTTCAAATATGTATTCAAAGGGATTTGTAGTTGACAATATATATTACAATGTAATCTGATATGAATGGGATTGATTATGATTATTAAAGATATTAAAACTAACATAATAAACTCTAAGCTGAACACAACAGTATTTATGTATATACCCTGTATAACTATACTTCTACTGAAATTTTGTTACACAAATCTATAGTGAAGCTGTAATCTGTAATGGGTCTAATTATTGCTCCAAGATTTTTACAGAAGAATCTATGTTTATTGATCATATCTTTATATGAAGCAAGTATTCATTTCTAAAGCTAGATCATATCTTAAATTATATTTCTGCTGTTAGCTTGTTCTGCTCAGTACAAACTAATGGTACCGGTTAATTTCCAAACTGTTATTCTGAGGAGAATCTCACAGGTAAATACTTTTTATTTGTTCCATTATTAGCAAATCCAAGCTCATTGTGGCAGCTGAGTCATATTCAATTTTGCCACAAGAATACAGGGCACTGCCTGTCAATTGTAAACCAATCCTAGGTAGGTAAGGAGCCACAAAAACATTCATGTTTACAGCACTGAAGGAAGATTGCATTTGACATGAGACGTTATGAAAGCAATCCAAAATTAATCCCACTACTTTGGTATCTCCTCATCTCCTGAAGAAGGGCTCATGCCCGAAACGTCGATTCTCCTGCTCATTGGATGCTGCCTGACCTGCTGCGCTTTTCCCGCAACACATTTTCAGCTCTGATCTCCAGTATCTGCAGTCCTCACTTTCTCCTATCTCTTCATAAGTCTGTACCTTCCTTGTTTCAAACTATTCTTTTAACTATGTCCCCCGATAATCATTTATAAACAAAAACAGTAAAAATTGCTGGGAAAGCTCAGCAGATCTGCCATCATTCTGTGGTAGAATAATTTCTCTCCACAGATGCTGCTGGAACTGCTGAGTTTTTCCAGCAATTTCTATTTTTGTTTCTGATTTCCAGCATCAACAGTTCTTTCAGTTTATGTCAATGATCATTTGCTTTAACAATGCCATGTGGCCAAATTTTCCAACGTCCAAGATGTTTTTTGAGCTTCTCTCCTCACTCCCTTTGTGATAATTAAAAGTTTGAGTAGCCACCATCATTGAACCCTCACTCCTGCTCCTACCTCCTGTCAACACCACCTCACAGGATAAATGCATTTCCTTGGTCACCCTATCATTGCTGTCATTTTTGAGAACCACTTATAAGTTTAATTTTACTTCAATGACTTTTCAAATTTGTATGAGAGGAGATTCCAACTTGGCATTTTTTGCAAAAAAACAAAGAGAAGTAAAGGAAATTATTTTTATTGATCTTTTTAATCACTAGCCACTGTTCAAGGGGAAGAACCATGAATTTAGAAGCAGTTGTCAATTTAAGAAAACTTTATTCAGTTCAAACAAGTTTACTTTTTACTGAGATAAATAACCTTTTACTTAGATCACACCCCACATGCAGTAACTGAGCAATGTCTTTAAAAAGACAAGCTACATAAACAGTTCTATCTCTGCAGCTCGAAGTCTTACTGTACTTCATACAACTACTGAAAGAAGAAACTGAGTAAGTACACCAAAGTGATAGAAATAGAAGGATAAGGTAATAAGGTAAGATTAAGTAAGCTACAAGGAGTCATATACATCATGATACATCATTCGGCCCAAGTGACTTTTCAGTACTGAATGTAATTCTATTAAAAACCAATGAGAAAAATTGCTGGTGTATCATCTTCTTATTTCATGGGAATATGTGTATTGATACAAGGCCAGACTTATGATCCCCAGGGGGACCAAAACATTTTAAAAAGTAAATTTTGAATTTCTAGTTAATGGGTCAAAGGAGGAAATGACAGGATTTCACATTTTAAAATTTTTACTGTAATAAACTAAAAGTACTAATGAGTAAACATTTTTGGTGTGTGCCAGTAATAATTTAAGCCACAGAAAATAACTTGTCCCTTTTGCCTTTAACTCAACTGAAAAACCCACTTCCCAGATGAACTTTGCACTGTCTCTTAAGTAGACATTCAACTCTCCCGGATCCTTTCAAAGTGATTTTTAGTTTTTGCGGATTTACATCAGCTCCTTTTCATTCCCAGCTTGGTAATTTTGAAACCTAGAACTGGTTTTCACAATGATGGTATTTCCTGGTGACTGTTTCTCTGGTGGAAGCTAGGCAAATTATCCAGCTTTGTTTGAAATCCTCATGAATTTTGTCTTTTTGTCTTGGTACCTGCTGCAACCCAAACTTCTGAGCAATGGATAGTAGAGTGTTTCAGCCTCTGCTTTCTTCCTCTCCTGTAGATCCTGGCTGTCTCTTCTCTGGGAGATTCAGAAGTATTCTCTGGGAAAACCTGTAACACTGTCTTACAATGGCATAATAAGAACTTGCCCTCCTCCCAAAAACCATCTCCACAGCAACATGAACCACATGAGCCTAATATGTAGGTATTAGCTATACTTTAGATTCCATTTCTCTTCTACCATAGAAATAACCTTGTGCTTGATATTCTTGATATTCTCAATAGCTTTCTGGGAATTTGGAAACTATTTCTCCACCTACTATGAACACAGGTGCTGTTGCCATTATCTCCAAGTATAAACACCTTAGACCTCCCTTCCTTTGAATCATCCTGGGCCTCCATCTATAACAGCCATGTTACTCAGGCCAGTTGTGATGCTATTGTGGGAACAGGCACCTGTGCCCATCAATTTTAGCCTAAAACATAACAATCATATACACCTCATATTAAAAATGTTTGCTTATCCTGAATTTCCAATGAGAAGGTGATGGTAAACCATCTTTTAAACTGCTGCAGTCTTCCTGCTGATGGCAGAGCTACAGGAGTATTATGAACAAAGTTTTAGGATTTAAACTCAGCAATATTGAAGGAATGGTGTTACAATTCAAAGTCAGAATTGTAATTTGTTGCAATTAGTTGTGTTCCTATGTATGTATTGCCCTTATCATTCCAGATAATGGAAGTTGTGGGTTAGGAAGCCTATCAAAGAAGTTTTGTTCATTTGGTCAATGATACCACCTACGATGTTGATGGTGGAGGAAACATTGATGGCAATGCCATTTGGTTACATTCTCTCTTACTGGAGATAACCATTGCTTGGTACTTGTGTGATGAAAATCTTACTTGCTGCTCATCAGCCCAAGATCAACTGATTCAAAGGTCTTGCTGCATTCAGACATGAACTACTTCAGTATCTGACATATTATGAGTGGTGCTGAACATTGTGCAATCATCAGCGATCATCCCTACTCTGTTCTTACAATGGAAAGAAAGTCATTGGTGAAGCATTTGAAAATGCTTGGCTGGGACACTATCCTAAGGAATTTATGTAGCAATTTCCTACAGCTGAGATGATTGGCCTCCAAAAACCATATCTGTCTTCCTTTTGTGCTTGGTACGACTCCTTTTGTGCTTGGTACGACCTTTCTCTTGATTCCCATTAACTGCAGTTTTATTTGAGCTCCTTGATGCAGCCTTTGTGAAGTGCTGCCTTGATCTCAAAGGCTGTCAGCCTCAGTTCAACATCTGAGTTCAGCTTTTTTAACCATATTTGGATGTAAATGGATTTGAGGTCAGGAGCTAAATTACCTTCTTGGAACAGTAACCTAGCAGGTTATTGCTGTGTAAGGCGATGTTGTTCCCAAATTCACCTGCTCCCCTTGCCACTCTAGATAATGCAGTTATGGTATGATGAGCCTGATAAGGGAGGCTTTGTGAGTTACAACAGTGCACCTTTCCAATATTATGCACTGCTGCCTTTTTGTATGTGTGTTGGAGGGAGTGGATATTTAAGATGATATGATGGATTGCTGATCATGTGGTCTGCTTTGTCTTAAATGGTATTAAGGTTTTGACTATTGTTGAAGTTGCACTCATCGAGGCAAGTGGAGGGTATTTCATTATATTGTGACTTGTGTCTTGTGAATGTTAGATAGGCTTTGGAGATTCAGGGGGTGAGGCATTCATCTTGGAATTCTAAGCCTCTGGCCCATTGTTGTAGCCATAGTATTTATGTCACTGGTATATATCAATTGCTGGTTAATATCAAAATCCAATTAGTCAAAACAATTTATAATGCAACAGAAAATGATTATTGTTGGTTGGCAAGTTCATTTTGATTGGCTGAGGAGTTGCCATGGAAATGTAAAAAAATGAACTTAGCCTTCTCAAGCTCCCAGTTATTTGAAAAAACACAAGTCTTGAACATATTCAGTTTCTTTGCAAAGAATGCTTCTGAATTTATAATTCTAATAAGCATAAAATGAGCAACATTATGAGCTTGACTGATTATCTTAACTTGGTTGTTAGTATAGTTATTAGCACAGTCAACAAGTGCTACCCATACAAATTATATTTAACAGTAGGCCTTTTATGTTGGCTTTTGCAAGTGCTTGCTGGTTGAATATATGGTCTACATAACTGGCATTACACTGAAATTTGTGCACAATATTGCTTAATTGTAGAAACAGGCAGGGCACCTTTTGGACTGATGATAGGATCTTACTGGGGGCAATTCTGCTCGTGTAGCCACTGCTGAGTGGCAGTGTGAAATGATCTTCATAGCCATTAATTTTTGAGATATTTTGCCTTTACAGGATAATTTCAGGGAGATGGGACACTTCTCAGATCTGAATGTGATGGCCTTTGGCTTGTTTATGCAATACATTGTGCAAAATGAATGAATGTCCAGCTCCATGCATATTTCTGATATTTGGATGACACATTCACAACCTTTGGATCTGTAACCATGTGTAAAGATTTCCACCTGAATCCACTCCATTGCATACTCAAATTCTGTTTCCAAATAGAGCTATCTAATGTGCTTTCTTTGAGTAGCCTGCGAGTTCTCTCTTCTTTTAACCAGCAGTGCTCTTATACAGAACTAAATGCTTCTTTTTCCCTTCATCAAATTACACTGCATATTTTTTGTCATCTATGAACCAACACCAGTGAATCACCCGTCATTAATTTACATGCAAAGGTGATTAAGGGCAATGCAGACCATCAAAGATGAGGGAGAGCGGGATGGGACTAAATCAAAATGGAGGTGCGGATGAGTTCTCCACTACTATCTATTATTTTGGGCAACTGCATTCTTATATTACAATTCTGACACACAATTAGATGGAAACTCCATTTCACAGCTACAACTCCATCCCTTATATTTATGCCATCATTAAAACCTCCTATTTCTACCTGTGCTCCATCTCTGCTCAGCTCTGCTGCTGAATCTCTCATTCATGCCTCTGTCACTTCCGGATCTGTGTTCCTGCTAATTTCTTTCTGCATGGTACTCAAAATCCGTGTGCAGCAGTGACTTGTGCAATGGGAAGTCAGTGCTGTGAATGGTATCTCATGCTGATCACCATATCGCAGCTTAGCGAGAACATTGGACCTGACTCTGCCAACACACTCCCAGCTGGTACTGTCCAGCTTTTCCGCAGCCTTTCCTTTCCTCTGTTGCCTTGACATTTAGGCAAGAAGATTCACCACATCTTTGGCCCATTTGCCTACAGGGTCAATGAGCACCACAACACAGCAGGCTTCCTCCATCCCAGCTGTGGAACCTGGGACTCAACTGAGACACACTGGGAGAGAAGGAAGAAAACCTATTGAGGCCACATGGGAAGAAGGCTTTTCTGTAAACAGTAGGTTATCCATAAATATTCATGATGTTAACTTTCTATCATGTGGCTGAGAGCCTCTCATGTGTAAATGTGTGTTTACACTATCTGGAAACAGGGGGACCAAGATATACACATGGCATTTGGTCTTGGTGAAAACTTTGCACCTCCTCATTCAACATCCCGAATGTGTGGTTCCTTCTCTGTGTAAAAAGCACAGATGTTCAAGATTGGTCTGGCAGGGGCTCTGCCAGAGAGGTGCAACATACAGAGAGTGTTTCAGGGTGGCCAGGTTGGACATTGCATTACCTTGTAACCAATGTTTTCTTTCAACAGCCCTGTGACCGATGATTGCAGCATTGCCCTTGCTGGCAGGTCAGGTCACTTACCCTACCCTGTCTGAGTGTACTCATAGCCAGTCTCATCCCCATTCCCCCCCTGAGGTTGACAGAGAGTGTCCTCAGCCAGTGGCTTCCAGCCTCATCCTAAATGTGTCAGTGAGCTCCTTGACATCCACAGCCTCTTCAAAGTAGCCCAATCCATACAACTTACAGGTTTCCCACTTGCATAAGTGCCCCCATAATCCATCTACACTTTCCCATCGAGACTGAGCTATATGAAGTGACCATTCACTGTTAATACCTTGAAGTCAGGATACTCCTGTCCATGAACACTCTCACCTCCTGCATTATGCCCTTCTCAGCAATGTTTTATGGTATTATTGCAATGTAAGTCCTTCTGCCTGTCTCCACAACTGTACTGCATCCTTTCCCAGAGTCTGCAGCCCTTAGACTCGATGACAAAACTGCTGCGGCTCATAGCCATGTGACAACCAAACTTGACTACTGCCTCTTCATCTGTGGATGGAACTGATGGACTGACTGTGGCCTATCCCTCAACCAACATTAGTGGACAGCCCTGCACAAGATGTGTCTTGCCTCCTGACTGGGGCCGACATATTTTCCTCTCTAACCCTATTCTTGGATTTGGTGCTATGAAGCCAACAGAGTGGCTGTGGCCTGCTCCCTGGACTGAAGAGTCATGGGCCCTCTGACTGAGCCCCCCCACCGACTAAAGCCTAATCATAACCAATGTGAGTTAACCTACTGACTTTCAGATGCCTTCATGGACTTTGGTGCAGTCTGATCCCCTAAAGACTTTGAGAAATGGCTTATTCTTACATGCCTAGGCTGCTGGCAAATGGTGTGGGTGTGAGATTGATGGAACACACTGTATAGCAAAATCCACATTCCCTTGACTGAGGACTGCTTAGCAGCAAGGCAAACTCCCTGGTTGTGTGACTGTACTTACTTGGCACGTCAAGGCAAGGCAAGGCAGAGATACTACGAGCATGCAGGTAGACGCTAAGTGAACGCGCACTATGACAGCAAGCAAACATCCTTAGATGCAACCTGGTTCAATCTGAAAGTTGGGTGGACCTGCTGTAGCATTTCAATGGTGGTTGCTGGTGCCCCTACAATGTAACTCTGTGCTTCCTGACCCCACTGGCAGTGAGTAGTAAAAGTGTCAGTATGGTTGTGATGGATTAGCTGGATTTGGATGCCAATGTCCATTGAGGAGGAACACATTTGATACTCAGCTCTTAACCATGGATTGTGCTCTGAGATGTTTTTGCCTGGTGTCCACTTGGAGATCACTGGAACAAGTGGTGAGCTAAACTCAGCAAGTATGTGAAACAAAAACCGAAATTGCTGGAGAAACTCAGATACTGCTGAAACTTTATTGCTGGAACAGCACAGCAGGTCAGGCAGCATCTAGGGAACAGAAGATTCGACGTTTCGGGCACATGCCCTTCTTCAGGAATGAGCAGAGAGTGTTCAGCAGGAGAAGATAAAAGGTAGGGAGGAGGGACTTGGAGGAGGGGCGTTGGAAATGTGATAGGTGGAAAGAGGTCAAGGTGAGGGTGATAGGTCGGAGTAGGGTGGAGGCGGAGAGGTCAAGAAGAAGACTGCAGGTCAGGAAGGCGGTGCCGGGCTGGAGGGATTCGGCTGAGACAAGGTGGGGGGAGGGGGGATGAAGAAACTGGTGAAGTCCAAGTTCATCCCCTGTGGTTGGAGGGTTCCCAGTCGGAAGATAAGACGCTCCTCCTCCGACCGTCGCGTTGTTGTGGTTTGGCGGTGGATGAGTCCAATGACCTGCATATCCTCGGTGGAGTGGGAGGGGGAGTTGAAATGCTGTGCTACAGGGTGATTGGGTTGGTTCGTCCGGGTGGCCCAGAGGTGCTCTCTGAATCGCTCCGCAAGTAGGCGGCCTGTCTCCCCAATATAGAGGAGGCCACACCGGCTGCAGCGGATGCAGTAGATAATGTGGGTGGAGGTGCAGGTGAAACTCAGATAGTCTGACAACATCTGTGGAGAGAAAGCAGAGCCAACTTTTCAGGTCCAGTGACATATCTTCAGAAAGGATTGTAGCTAGGAAAGGGTGATATTATGTTGAAGGCAGCAGATGGATGAAAGAGTGAGCAGATAGGTAAAAGTGGAGGCCAGGAAGAAAGAAAGACAGTTGCACACACAAAAGCATAGATAATGATAAACCAGAGAGAAAGAAAAACTGTTTCTGGGGACCATTAGTGAGTGAAAATGGGTTGGCTGTGATGAAAACAGCCCATGTCATGACAGGGCCTGAGATGTAGGAGTGGGTAAAGGGCAAAGAGGAGGTGTTCAGGCTCTAAAATTATTGAATTTGATACTGAGTCCCCGAAGGCTGCAGAGTTCCCAAGTGGAAAATGAAATGTTATTTTTCTACAAGCCTGAGATGGAGGGAGCTCTGGTGTGTTAAAATGGCAGACAACAGGAAGTTCAGGGTCACTTTTGCAGACAGAAGGCAGGTGTTCTGCAAAGCGATCGCCAAGCCTGAGTTTGCTCTCCCCAACTTAGAGGGCACTACATTGAGAGCAGTGAATACAGTTGACCAGATTGTGTGCAGTGCGGGTAAATCAGTGCTTCATGCAGAAGGTGTGTCTGGGGCCTTGGATAGTAAACAGGCAGATGTTATATTTTCTGCGAGAGCATGAGGAGGTGCTGTGGAGAAGTGTTGGGAATGAAGGAGGGTGTCCCAGAGGGAACTGTCCTTGAAAAATATTGACAAGGGAGGGGAATATGCGTGTGGTGGTTGCAACCCACTGGAGGTGGAGAAATTGTAATCCTTTGGGATGTGGATGCTAGTGGGGTGGAAAGTGAGGACCAGCAGGGTACATGCTCTGATTTCACTGTTGAGTTTTTCCAACGTCAAGCTTGTTTGGCTCGTTTGGTAAGATGGGATCCTGACTATTAATGAGGTGAGAGATGGTGTGAATACAGTGTTTAACAATCCGTAATGATTCATTTGGCATCTTGCTGCTGCCTAGTGAGAATCTCACTCTGATGCTTGTAAAAGGATAAATGATAGAGCGAAATGCTCCTGACTTCAAGATAGGTCACGCTGGATTTCTCATTCAATTCTTCCACAAATTGCGGCATAGCTCAGCTCACTCAAACCCCTATAGATTTTGCCCTTATTGTCATTCTATATTATTCATTGCTTCATAATGTTTCTGTGAAGTACTTTTAACTTTTCATTACACTAAAGGTGCTACATAAATACAACTTGTTTGTGTTCACAACTTCACTATGAAATATCATATAAGCCAGTCTTAAAGTTCAGGGCAAAATATTTGTTTGTGTTTGCTACATTTTGTAGATTATGAAGGAGAATATCTGAAACACAAGAGATTTCCAAAATAATCGTTGCCATCATTCCTGTCATTAATAGCCATTTGAGATTTGACATATACCAGAAGATGTTTTCTTTGAATGTATTGTGCAAATTTTCCTTTTTTAAAGCAAGAATATTTAAGATATTGCTTTCAGTGAATGTTTCTTCTTATAATGTGAAGAAATAATGTTTTCAATATCCCTTTGAATTTCCTTATCCTTCTCATGTATCAGGCTTTCATGGTATTCAATTCATTTTGCGATTAACTTATAGATGAGAATGAAAATGCTCATCCTGTGTTTGACCAGGGATCAATAGGATCAAAGGCGTTTGGGGTTTTCAGCATGGGGATTAATGACAGAAGAAGCTGCAAAAAATGACCGTCATTATTCATGTTTCTAACTTTAATGCCAGTGCAATCTTAACGTCCTGATTATTTCTGTTTGCCTTCTAGCAACTGAGTATCACATGGAAGTGTACTATCCAAAAGTACCCAGCAATGAATACTACAGTGATCTGCCTGTTAAGGACATTTCTAACCTTCTTCTGTGTGTGTGGACCGTGCTCACTGAAGTGTGAACCCCATTACTGAAGAATGATACAAGAATGATAGGTGATTTAGTCATGAACAAGTGAAAACAAGGATCAATAAAGCACATACAAAGTGATCCATTTTTTGAGTTTTCAGTTATGATAATATTGACAATGTCTGGCAGATGTGGCAAATACATGTGACATTTATAGATGCATCTTTTACATGTTGTATGTATATGTCCTCACTATGTTATAGAAGAGCAAACCTACATCAATCATCCATATTGAATAACATTGTAAAAGCAGGATGCTTTGGATTCACCGTGGTGATGTTTCTCATGTAAGCATGTTTAAGCTCAAGTACCCATATTTTTCAGATATTTGCCACTCCACAAAAGATTAATAAAAATGAAACAACTTGCATTTATATAATATATTTCAGGCATAGCTTCAGGCATTTCACAGCAAATGAAGTACAGTAGTTTTAAAGTGTTGACACAATTGTAATGTGAGGAAAAGTGACAGTCAATTTGTCTCTAAACAGCAAGATAAATGACCAGATGACTGTAATCTGTTCTTAGTGGTGGGAGTGGTCAAGAACTGTGCATTAGCCAAGGCACCCAAAGTCATAGAGTCATAGAGATGTACAGCATGGAAACAGACCCCTCGGTTCAACCCGTCCATGCCGACCAGATATCCCAACCCAATCTAGTCCCACCTGCCAGCACCCGGCCCATATCCCTCCAAACCCTTCCTATTCATATACCCATCCAAATGCATGTTAAATGTTGCCTCCACCACTTCCTCTGGCAGCTTATTCCACACACGTGCCACCCTCTGTGTGAAAAATTTGCCCCTTAGGTCTCTTTTATATCTTTCCCCTCATAGTGGACACCATCTATACCCCGCATTGCCAAGATCCCCCCAGAGCCACTGTATCCCTTTTTATCTTGCACTATCCCAACAATCCACCCTACCATGTGGACATCAATCATATTGAACTTCCCCAGTTGTCCTCCCTGCTCCCAGAATCCCATCATTACAACTTAACAAAGCCTGTTCTGCTCCTCTTTGCTCCTCTGTGGTGGGTATTGTTCACTGCCACTAACACCCTCCCTAGCTTACCAGTCCCTCGGATTCTGCATAACCCCCATAAACCTGGAGATTCTCCTCCATCACTGTAGTTGGCCCCCACCCCTGTAAATACCAGTCTTAATACCCCAGCCTTGACATGTTTATCTCTTTAATTAGTGACCACCCCCCCCCCACCCCCCCCCCCCCCAACTGCCTCAAAAGGGCTCTCTTGCACTCTCTTTAATGATTGATAGTCAGAGGACCCCATTATTTGCCCAGACCTCTGACTGACTTTGATAAGCTGCTCCTAGACATGAGTGTCTAGTTCCCTAACCACTCAATCTGCATCTTCCAGCTGATGGTCACTCTCCCCAGTCTGTAATTGGATATATCATCTGACCGTGATCCGAGCGGGTGACTAGCAATCCCCAATGAACAGGCACTGTGTTTGCTGTACAGGCAGCTGGCACATACTGTAGGTGTTAGATTGAAGTCCTGGAGTGTGGTACAGCAAGTGATCCCCTGGCCCCCAGTCAGATCTCTACTGAAATGCATGACAAGCAGCTGTCAGTGTGACGGAACTGAAGAGCACATCAACATGGCAGCTCCAACCAGAAGCCAAAGGTAATAGGCATAGCACAGAAATGCACAGCATGGATACTGGAGTATGGAGATCGGCATTAAGTGACTGAGCACTTAAGAGAACATGTGTGCAGCCTTGAGATGCAATGTGGTCCAGTCTGTGAGCTAGAAGCCTGTCCCTGTGCACTCAGTGTTCCTGCTGCAGTCTCTCAAAGCTAGTTGCCATCAGTGCTAGTCTGTGTTTCCTGAGTGGTCTCGAAGGGCATCAGGAAAGTGGCATGGCAGTCTTGAGGGGTTGCCAAATGTTGAATGTCATTGTGGATGAGGGGTATGTGTGTGATTGGTGCATGTGGATCATGCCCTGAGATGGTGCTAAGCAACATAGAAGTCCTTTGTAACAAACAGCGAGTTGAATTTACTAGTTTCTCAAACAAACTTCCATCTTGAAATTTCTTGTTGACTTGCTTATTTGATGAGTATGGTAAGATAGGAAACTGATTATTAATGAGGGGAGTTGAGCTGTTAACAAGTATTAAATAAAGGATGTGAGCACCTTTGTACATTCTTATTCTGCTTTCTGAACTTTGCTTAATTCTTTTCAAGCACATTGTGTCTTTTTTTTATTCATTTATAGGCTATGGATGTCTCTCCTGGCTAGGTCACTGAGCTGCTTACTAGGCTGTTTCATAAGAGTTGACCACATTACCATGGGTCTGGAATCACATATAGACCACCAGGTAAGAACAGCCGATTTCCTTCCCTAAAGAACATTAATGAACCGGATGGATTTTAAACAATAATTGATTGTAATTCCAGATGTCTTTGGATTTGAATTTTAGTTACCTGTGATAGGATTTGAATTTACATTTGTAGAATTTTAGAGTTTGGGGTTCTGGACTACTAGTCCAGTGATATTACCACTATGCCAACACTTCCCCTTGACCTCTAGATTGTAGGTAGTGACAACACAATTCCCACCTGAATGGAGATGTTTAGGTAATTCCTTTACTAATCGTGCCTGGAAAATATATCGCAATATGTGATTGGAATGTATTTTGAAATTTTAATTGGTTAGTTTTCAGGTTAGTGATAATACTGTTAATCACTGACCTATGCTAAAAATTAACAAAGGGACAATACAAGGGTAATAAATTATTTTAATCAACATATTATGACACACCTCTGGGGCAGGTAAAAGCTTGAACCTGGTATCATGCAATAGGCCCAATGTTAGTGTCATTTTCAGGGAAGGTCCAGAAGATACAAATCTGTTCATTCTCTGTTTAGACATACCAGAGAACTATTGAACGTGTGTGTGTGCGCGTGTATGTGTGTGTGTGTGTGTGTCAGAACTTTTTGAGAATTCTAAAATGTAACAGTGGCGTCACTGCTTTTACTAGAATGAGTTGCTGTAATTTCAATCACGTATGCTGCTTTTGAATAGACTGTGAATTGACTTTATTTGCATTGCTATTTGGTTTGTAAATAAAGTTTATTTATTGTAAAGTGGACAGTTTACTCTCAGACCTGCTCGTCCAACTCATTGGCTGACATATTGGTGTCAAGGAACACGCCTCTCATTCTATTTGCGTCACTATGAACAGAACTAACAGATTCAGATTTGGCATGTGATCCGCCACAGAGAGCTGTTTTTCCTTCTTAAATCTCCTTATTGATAGTGATATTGGTTTCGGCAACTGGGTGCAGAACCCGCAGTACAGGCTGATCGTTCGCTAGTAAAGCAAAGAAGATTGAGTATATATTTAACATATCAATGGAATGTTTAGCACAATGTATAGCCTATATTTCACTGCTTCTTCTCATGTTACCTGTAGAAATAATTTTTAATAGCATGTGTATCATCATATCATCACATGGAATCAAAACTGTAATAGGCAGTATATTCGACTTTGTCGTCAGTGGTGAGTGGAGATTCTGAGTCATCTTCAAGCATGAAAACTCAGAGGTGATGAGCTGGCACATGCAATCAGACTTTACAAAGCACGGCTATTTTGTGAATGACTGGATCTCATAAGGGCACTGATATAAAATCTAATCTAAAATCTTGCCCATTTAAATCCATTTCCACTCACAATGCTTTCAGACAATGTGAGGTAATTGATGCAAGCAATATAAATATTTTCAAGAGACAATGTGTTTCTGGAGCAAAAATAATTGAGACATAGAGAGAGAATTTGGGGTTTGATTTATAAGGATAGGATTTGCCTTCTTGGTTCAGTGACTTAGCCTCTTTGTAGACATTCTTATTGTGATCAATATCAGATTGAAATGTAATTTTTATTTCACAGTAATTTAACATGATATTTCTGAATTATTTTTATTGTATATTAGTAATTTAATCAATTCAGAATGGAAAGTCTTCTTGGTAGCAATCAAACATTTAACATTTCCACCTATTGAACTTTCCCTTTTGGCAGCTCTGAGGAGAATGAAGAGAAGGAGAATGTAACGTAAGACAAATGCCATGTTATTGCTGCTATTCATAATTTATGGTTGACAGAACAGGAATAAATGGCCCAGGGTTTTAACTGTCACAGGGCCTCTGGCAGGAAACCATGTGAGATAATTCCCTATCCTGTTGTGTCAGAATGAGGCAGTTAATTTTAATGGCTGGGCCACATTTAAATCTTTTCGGCTAGCTTCCTGCCTTTTCTATGAGGCAGTAGGAACTCACATGGTCTAGAGTTCTGCTGTCTATATTTTAAGTATAAGAGTAGTGAAGTCTTGCTTCAATTGTAAAGGAACTTGGTAAGACCACACCTAGACTACTGTGTGAAGTTCTCTTTATCTCAGGAAAGATATTATTGCCATAAAGAATGGAACAAAGGTTCACTAGACTTATTCTCTAGATGACAGGTCTGATTATGAAGAGAAATGGGACAAACAGGGCCTTATTCTCTGGAGATTTGAAGGATGAAAGGTGATCTAGTTGAAACTTGCAACGTACTTGAAGAGATAGACAGGGTAGATAAAGGTAAGGTGTTACCCCAGTTGAGGGAATTTAAACTAGTGAGCAAAATTTGAAAATAAAGGGGCTGCTACTTAGGTCTGAGATGAGGAGAAATGATTTTACTCAAAGGGTTGTGCAACTTTGTAACTCTCCACTTCAGAGGGCTTGGCGGCTCAGTCTTTGAGTATGTTTAGGGCATAGAGATTGATAGATTTCTGATTACCATTTTTATATTGGGTTACAGGAATGTGGTGAGTTAAAGTCATTGAAGTGGTCAATCAGCCATGATTGTGCTGAATGACAGGACGGGCTTGATAGGCTGAATGTCCTACCCCCGTTCCTATATTCCTAAGAGCAGAAAGATCTGGAAGTATATGTGCCAAGGTCATTGAAGGTGGAAGATTGGTGAGGAGAGCAGTAAAACAGGCAACATCCTCAGCTTCATTAGTAGATACATGACATACAAGAGCAAGGAGGTGATGGTGAACTTGTTAAAACACTTGTTAAACATCAGCTGGTGTAATGTGTACAGTTATAGGAAAGATTTGGTTCCAAGAATGATAAACTTAAGTTTTGAGGGAAGATTGAATAAATTGGGACTGCTGTATTTGGAGAAAAGCAAGCTGAGAGAAAATTTATTAGAAGTTTTCAAAACCATGAGTGAACGAGTGGAGTACATAAGGAAAAACTGTTCCCACTTGGAAAAGGAACAAGAACAAGAACAAGAGGGTATTTGCAAAAGCAGCAGGAATGATATGAGAAAAAAAACACGTCTACATTCAGTGAGTAGTTGGAGTATGGAAGTGTGGTGAAGGCAGATTCATTGAAGCATTCAAGATGACATGAGACTATTATTTGCATAAAAAGTAACTAGTATCTGGGGAAAAAGCAGAAGGTTAGCAATAGGTAATGTGTTCATTTGAAGAGTCAGTGCAGGTATATTAGGCCAAATGGTCTCCTTACTACTTCTGTGATTCTGTGCATGGTGTGTGTGGGGAGGGATGGCAAGAAAGAACAGAGCTAAGCTTTCCCTGTGAAGCCTGAAGTAGCATTCTGCCCCAAGAAGGACAGGACATCATAATCCAGCCTCAGTCTTTTCTGATTCTCTTCTGTCCGAAGGCTGGCTAGCTGATGGTAAGGTTGCAGCAGCCACCTTGCTCAGAGCTGAGTTGAAACAGCAATGGTATCACTGGATGGTGATAAGCTTAAGGACTTGGCTGGCTTTGGGTGGGTGATCTTACTATCTTCAAATCCCAAGTGGTGATATACAGCCTATTTTAGACTCTCCAGTCTACCCACAGAAAGTGACTGGCACAGATGGAGTCACTGGCCATGCACTCACATCCTGTGTGGACCAGCTGGCGGGAGTATTCACTGACATCTTTAACCTCTCCTACAATTATCTGAATTCTCCTCCTGCTTCAAGAAGACCACCATCATCCCAATACCAAAGAAAAATCATACAGCTTGCCTCAATGACTACTGCCCTGTGGCTCTGACCTCCATAATTATGAAGTGCTTCAAGACGTTAGTGATGGCTCATATCTGCTCCAGCCTCCCAGCCTGCCTTCATCCTTTGCAATTCACCTAGTTGTCTGCAGCACACATCTTGGCCCTACACTCATCCCTGAAACATCTGGATAACAAGGATACCTATGTCAGGCTCTTACCCTGACTACAGTTCAACCTTCAAAACTCGAATTCCAACCAAACTAATCTCCAAACTCCAGGATCTAGGTCTCTGCTGCATCCTCTGCAATTGGATCCTCAACCTCCTGACCCACAGATCGCCATCAGTGTGTATAAGCAAGAGCACCTCCTCCACAATAATCCTCAACACTGGTGCCCCACAAGCTTGCGTACTCAGCCTTCTCCTACATAGTCATGACTGTGTGGCCAAATTTCATCCTAAATCCATCTACAAGTTTGCTGATGACACTACCATTGTAGAACAGATCTCAATCAATGACAAGATTGAATACAGAAAAGAGATAGAGTGCTTGGTGGTGTGGTGTAAATATAACAATCTCTCCCTCAATGTCAGCAAAATGCAAGAGCTGGTCATTGACTTCAGGAAATAAGGTAGAAAGCATGTTCGTGTCTACATTAATGGAGATAAGGTGGAGATGATTGATAGCGTCAAGTTCCTAGGAGTAACAATCACCAATAATCAGTCCTGGTCCACCCATGCTGATGTGACAATCAAGAAAATACAACAACCCCTCTACTTTCTTAAGAATGCTAAGGAAATTTGGCTTGTCCTCTTACCAATTTATATAGATGCACCATAGAAAACATTCTATCTTGATGCATCGTGGCTTGGTATGGCAACTGCTCTGCCCGGGACAGTAAGGTAATACAGAGAGTTGTGAACAGCCCAGTCTATCACGTTAGCCAAGCTCCCATCCACTGACTCCATCTGTACTTCTCACTGCCTCAGAAAGACAGCCAACATATTGAGAGACCCCGCCCATCCTGGCTATAATCTCTTCCAACTGCTTTTGTCAGGCAAAAGATACAAAAGATTAAATACACGTACCAACAGATTCAAAGACAGCTTCTTCCTCGCTGTTATTGGACTTCTGAATGGACTTCTTAAATTTCGAACTTAATGCTGATCTCGGTCTTTGTGCACCTTCTCTGCAGAGGCAACATTGTATTTCTCACTCTGTTCTATTACCTTAATGCACTTCGTATGGTATGATATGCCTGTACTGCAGGCAAAACAAAACTTTTTCTGTACCTAGGCATGTGTGACAAGAATAAATAAATCAAATGAAATGAAATCAAATTGAATATTTTAAGTATGTAACTCTGGGCATTGTAACCAACAATCTCTTAGGTTTCTATTAGGATCAAACATATTTGTAAATTAACTTATTAAATGCTCTCTGTTAATGGAATATCTTCCCAGCTTGTCAGTGTTCAAGTGATGTCCTACTGTGAGGTCAGAATATAGCCCTGAAATGTTGTTGCTGCTACCTAAGCTGTTTGGAAAGAATCTCAAAAATCACCCTGGTGATTTTACAATTAAAATTTCAACTTTCTTTACTGTGTGTGCTGTAAATCAAGTGCTACAAAATTGAATGGAACTCTTTAGTCACAGCTGAACCAGAAGGTCCTGTTTTGTGAACCCATTAATGAGTAACAGTTTGGGCACACTGTAATAAAACAACCATTTAATGGAACAGTTGAATGTTTAACAACTTCACCTGAAAATTTCCATTTAAATAGTGAGAAAGAAAATACTTCAAGTTCTGGTTGGAGGATGCCATTGTGTTGTTAAACTGAATAAAAATGAACATTTTGCTGCTAAATTAAAGTAAAATCCATAATTTGATACTGGAGGGAAATTCTGGGTTTGTACAATTTCATCTTCAGAGCTATTGTGTATTTTTTACTATATTTTGAATTTTCTTTTGTTAACCAGTGATTTATTTGTCCATTCAATGGTGCTCCATTTGGATGGATACAGTGATGCCCTTGTGTGACAGCACATCAAGCTAAGGCTGGATCAGAGCAAACCCCCAGAGCATTCCTGCTGAAAAAATACTTTGTTCCATGCTGCATCTCGATATCAAAAGGAATATTGTAGCCAGGCTGTTTGAACTATGTGTCTTTTCCTGTAACAAAGCAAAGGAATTTAAAGTCATATTCCCTAAAGTATAGTCAACCTGACTGGCATATTAATTAAAACTGTACTTACTTTTCCTATCAATGTCTGACACTGTATTAGAATTTTTTTTCTGTGGGGACAATAAACTAAACAAAAATTCATTTCACATGAATAACCATATGGTAAAATAGGAATCATTCATTCTCAAAACACACCTTTATTTCTAGTGAATTTTGCTCCAGTATTTTGGTGGATTCCTTGAAAACTGTCCACCTTGTTCACTCATTTTTATCATCATCCGTCAGCTGCCCCTACAACTTTGTGGTTCCTATCAAAATTTGGGGAAGCGATGGAAAATTGTGTATCCAGGACCACTTGGTGAAACTCATAACTGATCTTGGAGAAACCTGTGTCGCGGAGCTCACAGCACTTAGAGCAGCTGACGGATAGTTTTTAAGTGTAACCTTACTTTTTTTTGTAAATCAATAATAATGAGAAGAGTGTTTTTATTGAGAGCTGTCTTTTGATTAAACTTTAAAAATATAAAACATAGGTACTAAGTTAGTGTTTCTTAGAGCAGTATGACTATGCTATATTCTGGGTCTGTAGATTGTTAAGGAGCAAAGATGGCCTTTAGTAAAGTGATGTGCTCTTCCTGTTGGATGTGGAAGTTTAGGGAGAGTTTCCATGATACTGATTATGTCTACAGGAAGTGTGCTTGATTACAAATCCTATCGGATCATATGCATTGTTTGGAGCTGTGATTAGAGGCAATGAGGAATTTACAGGAGCTAGGGGGTGTGATGTATGGCAGTTTGAGGAAGGGAGATAAACCAAAGTTAGAGTCATGTGGATGGGTTAACTCCAGGAAAGGTAGAAGAGGTAGGCAGGTAATTCAGGAGTCTCTGTTGGCTATCCCCATCTCAAACAAGTATGATGTTTTGGAAAATATAGTGGGTGATGGACTCTCATGGGAATGTAGTACTGACAGCCAGGTTTCTGGTGCCAAGAGTGGCTCTACTGTAACGTGGAGTACATCGGGTTCCAAATGATCGATTGTGATAGGAGACTCTCTAGTCAGAGGTACAGAAAGGCGTTTCTGCAGCTGACAGTGAGACATCAAAATGGTGTGTTGCTTCTCTGGTGCCAGGATCAAGGATGTCTCAGAGAGGGTGCAAAATGTTCTCAAAGGGGTGAGGGACCAGCAGGAGGTCATTGTACACATTGGAACCAATGACATAGGAAGAGAAAGGGATGGAATTCTGAGGAGAGCATATAGGAAGTTAGGCAGAAATTTAAAAAGTAGGCCCTTGAGGGTAGTAATACTGGGATTATTCCCAGTGCTATGAGCTAGTGAGTGCAGGAATAGGAGGATAGAGCAGATGAATGCATGGCTGAGAAGCTGGTGTATGGGAGAAGGATTCACATTTTTGGATCATTGAGATCTCCTTTGGTTTAGAAATGATCTGTATACGAAGGATGGATTGCACCTGAATTGAAACGGGACTAATATACTTGCAGGGAGATTTGATAGAGCTGTTTGGGAGAATTTAAGTGATTAAGGTGGGTGGGGGGTGGGGGTGGTGTGTGGGTTGTGGGGCAGTGGGACCTGCAGAGATAGTGAGGAAAGAGATCAATCTGAGCCTGGTACAGTTGGGAAAAGGAGCAACTCAAACAGTCAGGGCAGGCAGGGACAAAGCAGAGAACTTGCAGAACATTTCAGAGAAGATCTCCGGGACACATGCACTAAACAACCCCACCGCCCTGTGGCCGAACACTATAACTCCCTCTCCCACTCTGCCAAGGATATGTAAGTCCAAAGCCTCCTCCACTGCCAATCCTAGCCACCGACACCTGGAGGAAGAACGCCTCATCTTCTGCCTTGAGACTCTCCAACCACACAGAATTTCACCAGTTTCCTCATTTCCTCTTCTATCACTATCCCAGATCCAAACTTCCAACTCGGCACCGTCCTCTTGAACTGTCCTACCTGTCCATCTTCCTTCCCACCTATTCACTCCACCCTCCACTCCGACCTCCACCCTCTGACTCCACACCATCACTCTCCACATCCATCTACCTATCACATTCCCAGCCACCTTCCCCCAGCTGCATCTGCATCCCCCCCAACCCCTCCCCCACCCCCAGCCCATTTATTTCTCAGCCATCTTGGGCCGTCCCCTATTCCTGATGAAGAGCTTATGCTCAAAACATCGACTCTTCTGCTTCTTGGTTGCCATCTGACCTGCTGTGCTTTTCCAGCACCACGTTGTTTGAGTCTGATCTCCAGCATCTGCAGTTATCACTTTCTCCTAGAGAATGAGGTAGGACTGATAAATTAAACTGCATTTATTTCAATGCAAGCGGCCCAACAGGTGAGGCAGATGAACTCAGGGTATGGTTGGGAACATGGGACTGGGATATCATAGCAATTTCACCGACGTGGCTCAGAGATGGTCAGGACTTGCAGCTTAATGTTCCAGGATATAGATGCTATAAGAAAGATAGGAAGGGAGGTAGGAGAGGAAAGCAAGTGGTGTTTTTGATAAGGGATAACATTATAGCTGTACTTAGGGAGGATATTCCTGGGAATATATCCAAGGAGGTTATTTGGGTAGAACTGAGGAATAAGAAAAGGATGATCACCTTATTGAGATTGTACTATAGACCCCCTAATAGTCTGTGGGAAATTGAGAAACAAATTTGTAAGGAGATCTCAGTTATCTGAAAGAATAATAGGATGGTAATGTTAGGGAAATTTAACTTTCCAGGACAAAGGATAACTAGGAGGAGTATAGGGCCCCTCAAAGATCAGCAAGGCCACCAATGTGAGGAACCGCAAGATTTGGGGGAGATACTAAATGAGTATTTTGCATCAATGTTTATTGTGAAAAAGGATATGGAAGATCTAGAATGTGGGAAAATTAATAGCAGCATCTTAAAAACTGTCCATATTACAGAGGAGGAGGTTCTGAACATCTTAAAATGCATAAAGGTAGATAAATCCTTGGGATCTGATGGTGTACTCTTGAACTGTATGGGAAGCTAAGGAAGTGATTGTTGGGCCCCTTGCTGAGATATTTGCATCATTGATAACCATAGGTGAGGTGCTGGGAAGACTGGAAGTTGGCTAATGTGGTGTCACTACTTAAGAAAGGTGGTAAGGAAAAGTCAGGGAACTATAGACCAGTGAGCCTGACATCGGTAGTGGGCACGTTGTTGGAGGGAATCCTGAGTGACAGGATGTACATGTATTTGGAAGGGTAAGGTCTGATTAGGGATAGTCAGCATGACTTTTTGTGTGGGAAATCATATCTCACTAACTTGACTGAGTTTTTTAAAGAAGTAATAAAGAGGATTGATGAGGGCAGAGCGGTGGTCATGATCTGTATGGACTTCAGTAAGGCGTTTGACAAGTTTCCCTATGAGAAACTGATTAGCAAGGTTAGATCTCATGGAATACAGGGAGAACTAGCCATTTGGATACAGAACTGGCTCCAAGGTAGAAAACAGAGGGTGATGTTGGAGGGTTGTTTTAAAGACTGGGGGTCTGTGACCAGTGGAGTGCCACAAGAATCGATGCTCGGTCCACTGCTTTTTTTCATTTATATAAGTGATTTGGATGTGAACATAGGAAGTACGATTAGTAAGTTTGCAAATGATACCAAAATTGGAGGTGTAGTGGACAGCAAAGCAAGTTCTCTCAGTGTACAATGGGATCTTGATCAGATGAGCCAATGGGCTGAGGAATGTCAGATGGAGTTTAATTTAGATAAAAGTGAGGTGCTGCATTTTGGGAAAGCAAATCAGGGCAGGACTTATAAGTTAATGGTCAGGTCCTGGGGTGTGTTGCTGAACAAAGACGCCTTGGAGTGCAGCTTTGTAGCTCCTTGAAAGTAGAGTCGCAGGTGGATAGGATAGTGAAGAAGGCGTTTGGTATGCTTGCTTTGAGTAAAGGAGTTGGGAGGTGATGTTGCAGCTATTCAGGATATTGGTTACTACATTCTGCCAGGGTTGAAGGGTTTGGGATATTGGGAAAGGTTGAATATGCTAAGGCTATTTTGTCTGCAGCATTAGAAGCTGAGGGGTGACCTTATTGAGGTTTATACAATCAAGAGGGACATGGAAAGGTTGAATAGCCAAGCTCTTTTCTCTAGGGTGGGGAGTCCAAGTATTTAAAAGGAACCTAAAGGGCAACTTTTTCACGCAGAGGATGGTATGAGCATGGAATGAGCTGCCAGAGAAGGTGGTGGAGGCTGGTACAATAACAACATTTAAAAGATGTCTGGATGGGTATATGAATAGGAAGGGTTTGGAGGGATATAGGCCAAATGCTGGCAAATGGACCTAAATTAATTTAGGATATCTGGATGACGTGGACAAATTAGACTGAAGGATAAACACAATTGTAGGTAGTATTCTAAAAGTGGCTTTACCAATGTCCTGTACAGCTGTAGCAGAACATCCAAACCGGAGGCTCAGTGTGATTTCTATAAATTTTGTTCAAAGCCAACTATCAGTTTTGCCATCTCTTAGATTCAATATTGTACAGAAGTCCATCTGTTCTGTTAGGAGGAATGCAAGAGATCTCATGGTCAATATTGTTCTTCGAAGTATTAAGTTCTCTGTTTGTGTGTGGCATAAGCACTGGCATAGGAATACTGCTTCTCAAATCATCTGCTTCTCTGCAGAAAAATATATTTTTTCACAGGATGTGAGCATTGCTATTAAGGCCAGCCTTCATTTCCCATTCCCAAATGCACTTGAGAACCTGCTAATGATCTTCTTGAACTTCGGAAATCTATGATGTGTAGGTCATTCCAGCATGTGGTTTGGAAGAGATTTCCAAGAGTTTGATCCAGTGTCACTGAAGTGCTACAAATCACTCCATGGGGAAGGGTGAATGATCAGTGGTCATGGCCAACATTAGTAGCACTGACACAGACAAAGAGGATTGTGTTCCTTCATTCTGAATTTAGAGAGCTTGGTGTGCAGTTAACAAGCAGGACCTCAAAGTATTAATCTTTGAATTATTGCAGGCAAGTGAGTGTAGAAATAAGAGGGTAAAGCAGATGAATATGTGATTGAAAAGATGGTGTTGGGGTTGTATTAGATTCTTGGGTCATTGGGATCAGCTCTGGGGAGATTGTATTGTACAGATTGCACAGACCTGTACAGGTTTGGAAACTTGAACCAATTACCTTGTGGATGATGTACTAATTTTACTGGGGGAGAGTTTACATTAAGCTGTCAGGTGTGTTGGGATCAGGAGTTAGAATAGAGAAACATCAAGATGTATAGAATGCAAGCTAATGTGCAGTCTAAAGGGTAGCACTATCATTCATCACTTGAAAATGTTCAGATCACATTGGATTACTGAAATTGCAATAATTCACATTAAAAAAGAGAAACATCTGATTGCTCTGTTGAAGAGTGAGAAGGTTTAAGAAATGCCAAGGAATTTGAAACCACATTAGATTAGATTATTTTCCGTGCGGAAACAGGCCCTTCGACCCAACAAGTCCACACTGACCCGCAACCCACCCAGACCCATTCTCCTACATTTACCCCTTCACCTAACACTATGGGCAATTTAGCATGGTCAATTCACCTAACCTGCACATTTTTGGATTGTGGGAGGAAACCGGAGCACCCGGAGGAAACCCACGCGGACACGGGGAGAATGTGCAAACTCCACACAGAGAGTCGCCTGAGGCGGGAATTGGCGTCTCTGGCGCTGTGAGGTAGCAGTGCTAACCACTGTGCCACCGTGCCGCCCACTAAATTTGAAACTGTTTCAAATCCAGTTTGACCTTGCAAAGGAAAAGCAAATTGTCCCTTATTTAATCAGGTTTATGTCCTTACCACTCTACCAAATAGCTCTTATCAAAGTCACAAATTACATCAGTTGTCATAAAGATAAAATTTCCCTTTTTGTTCTTGTCCAGCAAGGTGAGTTTCTCTTACCTGATTCTATTCTTATCTGTCTAATTGTAACCAGAGAATCATTTGTAATCTCCTCCTTTCCTGCTCCTGCACCATGACCTCTGGCCTCCCCTTGAGATATATCCTTGGCCCCTCCTATTTGTCATTAGCATGATTTTCCTCAGCAGTTTCTTCCAAAAGTACAGTGTTGGTTCAAGTTTCCAAACCTGTACAGTCTGTGCAATCTGTACAATACAATTTCCCCAGAGTTGATCCCAATGACCCAAGAATCTAAAACCCACCATACAACCCCAACACCATCTTTTCAATCACATATTCATCTGCTTTACCCTCTTATTTCTACACTCACTTGCCTGCAATAATTCAAAGATTAATACTTTTGAGGTCCTGCTTGTTAACTGCACACCAAACTCTCTAAATTCAGAATGAAGGGCATGTAAGTTGACAATACCATCCTCACCTTTCCACAATCATTCTTGATTCCTTCACTATTGCAAAATTTTAGATTAGGTTCTCTACAGTTTGGAAACACGCCCTTCGGCCCAACAAGTCCACACCGCCCCTCCGAAGAGAAACCCACCCAAACCCATTCCCCTACCTTATATTTACCCCTGACTAACGCACCTAACACTACGGGCAATTTAGCATGGCCAATTCACCTGACCTGCACATCTTTGGATTGTGGGAGGAAACCGGTGCACCCAGAGGAAACCCACGCAGACACGGGGAGAATGTGCAAACTCCACACAGTCACCCAGGATTGGATAAACAGAAATTCTTCCTGATTAAATATGGGAACCCACTGCTTTCAGTTCCTGCTCCAACTACATTTCCTATCTTTTTTTTATCTATACACCTGTGGGCTGTGGGCATTGCTGGCTAGTCAGCATTTAATGTTTGTCCCTATCTAGTGACTCCATCCCTCTCCCAGATAACAAACTGAAATTTCCAGTCACTTCACAACCTAGGCAGCATATTTAATCCTGGGAGGAGTTTCCAAACTTAGATGTATAGTGGGAGTTAAACAAAATTTTATAAGAAGAAGTTACAATAGAATAAGACAAGCTCGTACTTTAAGGGACAATTTAGCAGTGTGAACCTTCAATAACATAAGAATCCAGATCAGTGGAAATGACTGGAGAGAAACCTTGTATATCCTAAGGTCTGTATCACCTTTGGGGCAGACTAGAGAGGATAAACAGGTAAATGGAGACAGGATAAGAGAAAGACATAGAATGGAAGATTTCTGTTTATTGCACAATAATGACATTTCAACAATGTATACATATTGATGTTTTTCTCTTTGCATTAGACAGATGTAAGACCAAACATCCAACAGATTTCTGCTTAGACAGTCTAAGGCGGAGGTTGTTTGAATAAACACAAAGTTAACCTGCATACCTGAGTCCTCCTGTGGTTTGTGTAAGGAGAGTAACCACAACAGACACATGTCATCACTAAAACTATCTTTTTGCTCTTCAGTAACATCACCCCTGTCTCAGCTCATGCTGAAGCCTTCCTGCATGCCTTTTTTAACCTCTACACTCAATTATTTTAACACACTTCTGACTCATTTCCCACATCCTATTCTCTGTAAATTTGAAGTCACTCAAAATTCTGCTGCCTGTGTCTTAACGCAAAACACGTACCCCTCTGGTATCCTCGCAGGGCTCTTTGCTAAACATTGGCCCCTGGCCAAGTAACTCTGATTTTAAAATTATTACATTTGTTTTCAATTCCCTCCCTGGTCTCTCTCCTCCTTAGCTCTGCGATCTTCTCCAGCACCTCAAACTTGCAAAGCGTCTTTAATTGTCTAATTTAGTTCTCCTTTCAATCCCTGATACTAAGAGCCCACTATTGGTGGCTGAACCTTTTGTTGCCTCGGCAATAAGTTCCTTTTGTCTATTTCTATATGAAACCAGATCCAGGTCCATTGGTGTACATTGGATTCAATCTGTTCGGATTGGGAGTTGCATGGGAGGTGACCACAATACTGGTCATTCTGTTGGTCAGAAATCTGGTACCAGTAATTTTCACGACTGTTTGATATGGAAACAGATTACTTTGCACTGAAGCCCAAACTGTCATATCATCCATTTGAGTGTTATGTTCATCATCCCATTTGTCTTTTTTTTTATCATCAGACAGTTCTAACCGCCCTGTCTCTCCACCTCCTCAAAACCCCTGCACTAACTCTCCATCCTCACAGCCCATGTTTGAATTGTCCAAATCCAAGGTACAGACCATAATTTTGGAATCCTCCTTATTTGGACGGATTGTGCCAGAGCATGGGAAAACTACATTTTTTATCCTTTGATCAAAGTGTGTAAATATCAACACAACAATAGACTTGTCAGTTCAATTCAGCCCTTGCTGAATACCCATGCTCACAACTCCTGCAACTCCTCAACATAATTCACAAATAATTTTTTTCTGATTTATTTTTGTTTTTCATGGGAATATTAGTAAAAACATAAATAGAAGTACAAATCTGTCAACATTGTGTGATTGCAGTGGTGCTTTCCTGTTGTGATGGACATTTTTCCTCTCATACTTTGTATTCCCGCAGGAAGTTGGCAGACGATTAATGGAAACAATGGGCAGCTATCAGCTCCTAAGCATTTCAACCACTGTCTACCAGCCAGGAAGGGAACCCACAATATTCACTGATCAGAGAAGAATTAAGAAGACTCTGTTTAAGTGC
This sequence comes from Chiloscyllium plagiosum, assembly GCF_037043375.1. Taxonomy (NCBI): domain Eukaryota; kingdom Metazoa; phylum Chordata; class Chondrichthyes; order Orectolobiformes; family Hemiscylliidae; genus Chiloscyllium; species Chiloscyllium plagiosum. Next base: position 69,681,890 of record NW_028270146.1, read on the forward strand.
ATAGTGTTCAGATTTTTCTTTAATTTATTATTTATTATTACCATATCATGCCTTGAGTATTTTGGAGAAAACACTTTCTCGTCAATGGAGAATCTGTTAAACTGATTTATGCTTGGTCAGACAATTTAAGGCATATGCATCTCTGCTGATGATAATGGACCAGAGGTTATTCTGCTGTGGGAATCAAGATACAGTGGTAGAAAGAAGAAACAAGGTGCACATAGCATTGAGAAACCAACATATGTGGTAGGGGTTAGAGTCAAAATAAGAGGGAATGCAATCTTACTTCTTTTGCGTTCATATAAGTTTACAAAGCTTGATCAATATGAATTGTGTCAATCATATTGGACAATGATGTTGCGGCAATAAAGGAGATGTGGCTTACAAGAGGGCTGGGCACTAAGCAGTCCTGGCTACTAGGTGGCCCAGAAAGGTAGAGAAGGAAAGAAAGAAGGATGGTGGCAATATAAAGGATAATATTACAATACTGGAGAAAGAGAGAGAGAGGACTCGGGAACAGAATATTTGGTTAGAGTTTAGAAACAGGAGCGGAATCTCAGTAGATGCATTCTATTGGCCACTGAATGCTTTGAATGATATGAAGAAACAAATTTACTGTGAAATTACATCAAGGAGCAATTATTATAGAGTAGTGATAATAAGACTTTAATTATCCAATATGAAATGGCTTGCTGATACAGACAAGAGGCATACATGTGGTATGTGTTCAGGTGAAGCATTTTGCTGCTGAGTAAGTTTCCAATCAAATGAGGAAGGAGGCATTACTGACCCTGGTTCTGGAGAATGAGATTAGTCAAGATTATAGAAGTGGGTGGAAGTGAGGACTGCAGATGCTGGAGATTAGAGTCGAGAGTGTGATGCTGGAAAAGCACAGCAGGTCAGGCAGCATCTGAGGAGCAGGAAAATCAATGTTTTGAGCAAAAACTCTTCATCAGGAAAGATGATAGAAGTGTCAGTCATGATATCTTCAGGGAACAGTGATTGTTGGATGGTAAGGTTTAGGTAAAGAAAGAACAGGAACAATTGAAAGTAAAATATTAATTAGAGGAGGCCAATTTCCATAGATTGAGAACTGATTTGGCCTGAGGAAATTAGAATCAAGGATAAACAGTGAAAACTATAACAGAAAAATGGGTTGCTTTTAAAGAAGTGATTGTTTGAGTAGAGCCAAGGTAAATTTCCACGGCACGGGTTGAGGAAGGGATTGGTGGTCAGTTAGGGCCAAGCTTATCCAGAGCTCCTTGGATGGTGATAGAGTCTGAGAGTAATATAAAATAGAAAAAAGATGCATCTCATAGATATCAAGTTGATAATACAAATCAGAACCAGGTTGAATATAAAGAGTTCAGCAAAGAAGTGAAAATGGAAATAAAAGGCAAAGAATGAAGAAACTGTCAACTAACATAAAAGAGAATATAAAAGTCTTCTACAGATATAAATAGCCACGAAGATAGAAAGAAGAGTGTTGGGCTAATTAGGGATCGAAAGGGGCATTTATACATGAAGGCAGAACTCACGTTGAGGTGCTAAAATAATACTTTGCTTTTCTGAAGGGAGAAAATCATGACAAAGTCATAATTAAAGGGGTTGCAATTAAAGTACTGAATGGTCTAAAAGCTGATGTAGATGTGGCAGTGGAAACTCTAACTGTACTTAATGTTAATAAGCGAACAGGACAGATGGAATGCTAGCAAGGGAATAGAAAGAAGAAATTTCAAAGTATAGCCCATAATCTTGGAATCCTCCTCATTTGGACGGATTGTGCCGGAAAACTACGTTTGTTACCCTTTGTTCAAAAAAGTGTGTCAATATCAACACAACAACAGACTTGTCAGTTCAATTTCAGTGATTGTAGAACAGAACAAACTTTAACCGTTATTTGGACAATGCGGATTAATTAAGGAAAGCCAACACAGATTTGTTAAAGTGAATCTTCTTAAAATTACTTGATTTGAGATTTTTCGATGAGATTGCAGAGAGCTCTGATAAGGATAATGTAGTCCATATGATATACATGGATTTTCAAAAAGCATTTTTAAGGTGCTACATATTAAGTTTGCCAGCAGAGATCATGGAATAAAACTGAGTGGCTGAATCGAACTGCAGAATCACAGAATTGTTACAGTGAAGAAGGAGGCTATTTGACCCATCATGCCTGCCCCAGTTCTATTAACTAATGCCAATCTTTTCACCATATTCCTGCAAGTCATTTCTATCAAAATAACATCCACTGCCCTCCTGAATGTCTCAATTGAACCTATCTCCACCACATTTCCAGGCAGTGCATTCCATATATGCAGTGTTGGCTGAATGATGGGAACCAGCTTTTTTGTTTGAATTGCTGGCATTTAGACTGAAGGAAGGTATGCAGTGAGTGTCATCAGAAATCAGTGCTCGGAACACCATGTCTCTCGATCTATATTAATAACAGGATCCCTTAAGGCACAATCTCAATACTTTCAGACGACACAACACCTGGAAGTATTATGAACTGAGAAGGATATTGATAGACATCAAGAGGACATAGACAGGCTAATGGAATGGGTAAACCTATGACAGGTGAAGTTTAATGCAGAGAAGTGTGATGTGATTTCTTTTGGTAGGAAAGATGAGATGAGATATTATAACTTAAAGAAAATAATTGCAAAGTATGGAACAAGAGACTTAGAGGTGTAAGTCTCTTTGAAGTGTAATTCATTGAAGGCAGGCTGAGAATGTGGTTAAGAAGGCAGAAATGATCCTGTTTTTATTCGATGTGTGTGATTATGTTCAATAATGACCGAGTTCAGTGAGTGGCACAAATAACCTCTTTATTGGGCCATCGCAGTCGCACAGTTCGAGGTAATGGTGGAATCTAAAGTACAGTTTTACAGTAGCCTCTTTTATACACAGTTTTTATATACATTAAAACTTTAGCACGATGGCATCACATAGTTGTATCTATTGAACACAAGTTTGTGTGACATCTGTCTTGGGGATGCAGGAGATAGTTTAATCACTTGTTAAATGCTGGCTGTTACTCCTGATGGGATTAGAATGTCTGTCTGGTCTAAGCTTGCATAATTAAGAGGTGTTAGTCCTTTTGTCTTTGAAGTTAGTAATGTTAATAAAATTACCAGACCTAAATGATGTAAATAAGTGAAAAATAAAAGTATAGAGGAAATTAAACTGATCTCTTACAGCTGGGCCAAGTAGTTTCATTTTCTATTGCCTTTTTTTTGACAATTGCTACACATTCATTCAAGCAGTTTCACGGAAGCACTGTTTTGATAGTAAGTTTCTTAAAGGGAATAGCAGCCCTATTTAATATGTATTTAAAAACTATAAATCCATATGCTAGTACAAGATAGTAATCCTAAATAAAAGTTAAAATAGGTAGTAGTGTTATAGAAATAAGTAGCATATAAGGGAATTTCAGAGATAAAAAAGCAATAGACTGTAGAGACATGCTGGTGGAGGAAAGTGTCCTGTAGCCCATTCAGGTCCCAAGAGATGGTTACTAAGGGTGAATTAATATTATAATCTTTCCATAGTTTTGAGTGAGTTACTGAAACAAAATGAAGGGGATGGCATTGCTCTGAGTAGGTTACGGTATTAACACTTATTCAGGGGTAGCCTTGGATACAGAAACAGCTCTATACACTGTTTGCAGCATGGGGCCTATAAAAATTGAAAGGTGTAAAGAAGCAGTAATGAGTTGGCAGCCTAGGAAGGGATGCTTAATTTAGTTTATCTTGTAAGAGTAAAATGTATGACAAAACTTGGTTTTATGAATGAATGAATGGAAACATGGTATGCTTATGAGTGAGTTAGTAAAGAGAATCATAATACAATATATCACTGAGGTATAGGGTTTGAAGGCAAGGAAAGTATGATGAACTTTACAAAACACCCATTGGAATATTGTGTCTAATTATGAGTACCACACTTAAGGAAGAGGAGTAGAAGCATTGAGTGCAGAGAATAGATCCAGGGATTTCAGTTGTGATGTAACTGGTAGCACACTTGCCTTTGAATCACAAGCTTCTGGTTAGCAAAGGTTTGTGAACAACAGGTAGACACTCCAGTGTAGAAAGATTGTGACATTGTTGGAGGTTCTGTCTTGGAGATGAGATGTTTCACTAGAGCCACTGCCTGATTGGTGGATGTAAAGATTTCATGGTACCATTTTGAACAAGAGCAATGGATTTATCTCCAATGACCTGGACAATATCTAGCCCTTAATCAACATCATAAATCAGATCAGATCACAATATGTCTGCTTCAGTATAATTTAGTTATCTCATATCTCATGTTAGAATAGTGACTACATTTCAGTAAGTACCTTATTGACTATAAAGCATTCTGAGGCGTCTGGTGATTGTGAAGATCACAATATAAATGCCAGCTTTCTTTCTTCCTATGAAGGGTCTTCAGTTATGTGAATAGCAATATAATTAAGAGGCTTATATGATGATTACATTTTGATACTAAATTCAGGGCAAATTAAAGGTTCATGTGTCCTGTTCTGCAGTCTGCCAGATAGTAAACCTGGGTGCTTTTACGTTTATAAATCAAAGAAAGATATGATTTGTTTTACTAAGAAGGAGCAAGCGACTTGTACTTGGAGAATACAGCAACTGTCATCGAGTTTACCAAGATCCCAGAAATGTGCAGTAGGTAGACCACATTTACAGCCACCACTATGCATGACATATTTTGATTTGAATAGTGAATTTTCATTTGTGCTCAGGTGCAGTGTTACAGTCAGCTTTATGTTAGTGCATGATGACGTTATTGTGTTTTACAGTGTGCTGATGTTGGCGATGTCACACATGAATGTGCACACAGATACTGGCATTCTAACAATTGCATATGTGCGATTGAGTTATGTAAACTATGCATGCACTATGGCCATTATCGCAATGGCATTTCTGTGGTGCTGATATGTTATTACAGGTATTGGGTAATAATAAGTTGTATTGAAAATGATCAATTTATTTCTATATCTAAAGGTAGTTGAGGCCAATAATGAGTTAAATTAGAATTGCTGCCTAGATACAAGGTTAGTGAATTTCATTTTGCATTGGACAGAAAGGGTACCGGAAGCCATTTTCAGGGATAAGTGTCAGGATCAGTGAATATCAGACAGACAGCAGAGACTTTGAGTGGCCAGCTAAGAGGAAAAGGTTGGCTGGCTTTTGAAATAATCACAACCAAATGCAGGAGGAACACAGTCATGAGCTGAAAAGATGTATCCTGCAGTCTCTACAGATCCTGAGAGATTTATCCTGGCATAGCTGGTGGCGGATGTAAGTAACTCTCTGAAAACTGAGGAATGTAACTGTTCTTGTCTCAGAACCATCCAGTGATTCCTGCTTCCCTCTCATCCTGCTTCCCCCCAATCCTGCAAGTTATTTTCCTTCAAGTTAATTTCCTTGTAAAAGCATTTGTTGCTTCTCCTTCCACCACCCTTGTGAATAACAAGTTCCAATCATGACCATTATCTGTATAAAAATAAACCATGGTTCCCTCACATTCCTCCTCATACTCATGCCCAGACTTTGAACCATGACCTGTAGTCCTTGCACAATCAGCCAATGAGAAGAATTTTATCTTGTCTACCTCATCCACACTTATTATGGGAGGCAATGGCTTAGTGGTATTATCACTGGACTATTAATCCAGAGACCCAGGTAATGTTCCCGGACACAGGTTTGAATCTTGCTTTAGCAGATGGTGGAAATTGAATTCAACAAAAATCTGGAATTAAGAATCTGATGATGACCATGAATCAATTGTCAGGAAAAACCCATCTGGTTCACCGATGTCCTTTAGGGAAGGAATTGCCATCCTTACCTGGTCTGGCCTACATGTGACTCCAGACCCACAGCAATGTGGTTGACTCCTCACTGCCCTCAGGGCAATTAGGCATGGGCAATAAATGCTGGCCTAGCCAGCAACACCCTCATCCTGTGAATGAATAATAAATAAAATCATAAGCACGTCTATCAAATCGCTCCTCAATCTATTTTGTTCCCAGCAAAGTGACCCCAGCCTTTCCATCTCACCTTGTAATTGAAATCCCTCCTCCATCCCTGGACATTCTGATAAATCTCTTCTGCATTCTCTTTCTTAAAGTCTGGTGACCAGCACTTGGTACAATACTCTAGTAGGGATGTGACTACAACTTTCAAAAGGTTCAGCATAGCTTTGCTGCATTTGTACTTGATGTTACTATTTATAAAGCCCAATGCTTCACTAATGACTTTCTCAGTATGTCCTGTTGCCCTGAAGGATTGTTGCCTGTGTACCCCCAGGTCCCTCTGCTCTTGCTCAGTCTGTAAAAGAGTGACATTGCTCCTCCCTATCCTTCTGTCCTCATGCCTCACCTTACATTTCTTTGTCTGTCCTCTGGTATTTGCAGTTAGAGACATGCAACGCAGCCACAAATCAAGTGCATGGTTACAAAGATTGCAAAATCTTTAACATAATTACAATATAGTAACTCCAGCTTTCACAATTTTACAAGTGTGCTTACATTTCATACACCATATCATTCATGGCAACATCAATGTCTGCTTATTTATTGTTCTGGGAGCCAAAGATGTTATATAGTCAAATGCACAGAAAAGGGCCTTTGGCCCACTAGTTCTGTGCTGATCTATCTACATTAATCCTATTTTCCATCGCTTAGCCCATAACCTTGAACGTTATAATATTTCAAGTACTTAACCACATACGTTTTTAAAGTCTGCAGGTTTCCCTCCTAGGACATGCATTCCGGATTCCCAGCATTCCCTAGGTGAAATATTTTTTCTTCAAATCCTCTCTAAACCTTCTGCCCTTCGACTTAAAATGATGCCTCGTCATTGTAAACCCTTCAACTAAGGAGAACAGCTGTTTCTTATCCAAACTGCCCATGTCCCTCAACCACATTCCCCACAGCCTTCTCTGCTTTAAATAAGCTTCTCTTCACAGCTAAAGTGCTCCATCCTTGAAAAGATCCTGGTGAATCTCTTCAATAGTGTGGCAACCAGAATTCCTCTTAGTACTGCAGTTATGGACTAACCAAAGTTTTGTATAACTCCACTGTAACTTCTCTGTCCTTACCATCTTTGCCACAACTGATAAAGGCAAGTGTCCTGTACGTCTTCTTAACTTCCCTATTAACTTGTCAAAGAGTCATAGAGTCAGAGAGATGTACAGCATGGAAACAGACCCTTCAGTCCAACCCATCCATGCCGACCAGATATCCCAACCCAATCTAGTCCCACCTACCAGCACCCGGCCCATATTCCTCCAAACCCTTCCTATTCATATACTCATCTTGTCCTGCTGCCGTCAGGGATCTGTAGACAAGCATCCCAAGCACTCTGTTTCTTTAAGCTTCCTAGTGTCCTGCCATTCATTGAGTATTCTCTTACTTCTTCCAAAGTGCATCACCGCACACCTTTTAGAGTTAAATTGTACCTGTCACTGATCTACCCATTTGACGAACCCATCTATAACTTTCTTTAACCAAAGACCTTTTTCCTCATTAGTAACCACCCAGTCAATCTCCCTGTCATCCACAAGTTTACTTATCATCACCAATGCCTCCTTTTATCACGTATATATATATATATATATATATGTCACAAACAATAAGGGATATAGCACTGATCCCTGTGGCATGCCACTAGACTCGAGCCTCCAGTCACACAACCAGTCTTCTACAACCACACTCTGTGTCCTACCACTAAGCCAATATTGGATTCACCCAGCCAAATGACCCTGAATCTTGTGTGTTTTTACCTTCTCTCTCAGTCTCCCATGTGGAACCTTGCCAAAGGCTTTGCTGAGATTCACATAAACTACATCAACTGCACTACCCTCATCGACACATCTGGTCCCCTTCTTGAAAAGTCCAATATGATTTGTCAGGCCTGACCTCCCTGCTGACTATCCCTGGTTAAACCTTGTCTCTCCAAGTGGAGATTCATTAACTCCTTCAGAATTTTCTACAATAGTTTCCCTACCACTGATGGGAGATTTAGGTGATGGAATGTGATGGCAAATTATCCATAACAATAAAACCTCCAACTTGGCATTCCATTCCTAGTTTAAAAACAGCAAGATGCCTCAGATGGCATGACTAACATAATATCATTACCACTGATAGATATGTGTACAATAGATGTACATACAATAAAGGTATGTGTGAGGGTGTGTTAATTTGAGTAGCACTACAGCCATTGTCAGGGCTGTTTACAGTGCTCTAACTCCACAGTTGATGCCTACCATAAAGCAGTATTTGGCTGCTCATACTTTCAAACATTGCTTTTGCAAACTTAAGATGGAAGTAGTACGACTATAGATGCACTTCTGGTAGTTAGAAAATAAATTGCCTGTCAAGTTGGATCTTCAATATGCTGCAATGTACTACCCTGAACTAGTTCATTTACAGATGTACAAATTTAGTGCTATCATAGAGTATGAGCAGCAATAACATTGGGCACCTGATACTATGAAGAGAAGGCTGTTTTATTTAAAGCAGAGAAGGCTGAAAGGGATCTGATCGAGGGACATGGGCAGGATGATAGGAAGCAGCTGTTCTCCTTGGTTGAAGGGTTTATAATGAGAAGGCATCATTTTAGGTCGAAGGGCAGAAGGTTAGAGAGGATTTGAAGAAAGAAAACATTTCACCTGGGGAATGCTGGGAATCTGGAATGCATTGCCTGGGAGGGAAACTCGCAGACTTTAAAAAGTATGTGGAGAGGTATTTGAAATTTGTGAGAAGATTTGTAGCTCAGGTGCTCGTTGTTGTGATTCTGTTCGCCGAGCTGGGAATTTGTGTTGCAGACGTTTCATCCCCTGTCTAGGTGACATCCTCAGTGCTTGGGAGCCTCCTGTGAAGCGCCTCTGTGATGTTTCCTCCGGCATTTATAGTGGTTTGTCTCTGCTGCTTCCGGTTGTCAGTTCCAGCTGTCCGTTGCAGTGGCCAGTATATTGGGTCCAGGTCGATGTGCTTATTGATTGAATCTGTGGATGAGTGCTATGCCTCTAGGAATTCCCTAGCTGTTCTCTGTTTGGCTTGTCCTATAATAGTAGTGTTGTCCCAGTCGAACTCATGTTGTTTGTCAGCTGCGTGTGTGGCTACTAAGGATAGCTGGTCGTGTCGTTTCGTGGCTAGTTGGTGTTCATGGATGCGGATCGTTAGCTGTCTTCCTGTTTGTCCTATGTAGTGTTTTGTGGAGTCCTTGCATGGGATTTTGTACACTACATTGGTTTTGCTCATGCTGGGTATCAGGTCCTTTGTTCTGGTGACTGGGACAACACTACTATTATAGGACAAGCCAAACAGAGAACAGCCAGGGAATTCCTAGAGGCATGGCACTCATCCACAGATTCAATCAATAAGCACATCGACCTGGACCCAATATACCGGCCACTGTAATGGATAGCTGGAACTGACAACTGGAAGCGGCAGAGACAAACCACTATAAATACCGGAGGAAACATCACAGAAGCGCTTCACAGGAGGCTCCCAAGCACTGAGGATGTCACCTAGACAGGGGACGAAACGTCTGCAACATACATTTCCAGCTCGGCAAACAGAACAACAGATATTTGAAATATTATTTCAAATAGATGGTAAAATCTATTCTCTGAATTATTTTGCTTTACTCACTAAATCACAATGGTTGTTACTGCCTTCAGTAATTACAAATTCTACAAACGTGCACCTGCAAAATCCAAGGGGATAGGTGTTTATGGCTGGAACCTATCCAATTCATTCCAACTAGAAATTGTGTTTGCTGTTCCTGATTTTGCCATTTGCCATGTTTGCTAGGAATGCATTGCCTACCATGGTGAAATTTTACTGTACGCACAAATCTCCCTATTTGGTTGTGGATTCTGTCAATCTCTCCTCCAGTACACATCTTCACTTATTAAACTGGTCCTGCCCCCAAGTTGCAAACCTCAAATGCGTGGTTCCTGCTATTGTGTTTGCTCAGAACCTGTCTTCAAATTACAGCCAGATTTTCAGGTTCAGCAGGAAACAAAATGATTTATCTTCATGTTTTGAGCATTTCAAATAAAAAGCTACCTTACTGAGATCTACGAAGTATTTTCTTTTTTTCCTTAATGCATTTTAATGGTATAAATATAAAGCTTCCCCAATTGCAGTTTCTTATCTATGTTATGCCTAAAGTGTATGAAAGATGATTGCAATCACATCTGAACTTTATACTAAGAGTCAAATACTTCCTTAAATCCAGATTATTTACATTGATTAGTGTAAATTTAACATTTCTGCACACTCTAATAAGATTGACAGGAAATGTCAGCATAACCTTAGCAAATGGGTGCAGCATCTTTGGGTCTAATTTTTGGCTTGTATCCATCTAGTAAATTCCCCATCCCTCCATCTATTTTTTTCCACAATATTATATATTCGCAGGAGAAAAGGAAATTTAAATAGAATGGGAGAACCTGCTAGCAGACTCCCAACCTAACAGCCAAAGCCTTGACTTTTTCAGTGCACTTAAATGAAAATGGAGCCAGAAAAACTAGCCAATTTGCCTGTGCTCTGTCTCAAATATCACTGACCCTGGAAATCACCAAGGCAGAGGTGATGTTAGAATGGGTGCCTGCAATAGCGGTGTTGGGGAAACAGCAATGGGGATCAAGTCCTAGCTCCAGATACTTGAACATATAACCTAGGCTGGGAAACCAGTTCTGACGGTGCACTGCACTGCTGCAAGTAGCATTTTCTAGGTGCAATGTTAGTCTGAGATTCTATCAGCCTTTTCAGGTTGATGCTAAAAGTACCAGTACATTATTTGAAACTGAGCAGCCAGGGTTCCTGGGTGCACTGGCCAAAATAGTCCTGAACTAATATATAAAACAGATGATAAATTATTGCCATTTGTAGGATTCATGTTGCTACTACAGAATAGTAGCTGACTTGATTAGGTATTTTCTCACTGTATATCATACAAAAGGATAAATGGGCTTAAGGCCAACACCTTTAGTCCTGAAAAGTGCACAGTCAACTCCAGCTGTCTTTTTATTAATTCACAGGATGAGGGTGTTGCTGGCTAGGCCAGCATTTATTGTCTATCCCTAATTGCCCAGAGGGCAGTTAGGAGTCAACCACATTGCTGTTGGTCTAGAGTCACATGTAGGCCAGACCAAGTAAGGATGGCAGTTTCCTTCCCTAAAGGACATTAGTGAGCCAGATGGTTTTTCCAACAATCAAAAACGGATGAAACATGGGATTTTTCATATCATGGAATGAATAATAGCGGTAAATGCAAGTAGATGAATAGAGGTAAACCCTGCTGTATTACATAGGGTAGATGACAGATATAAAGGGTTTTTGTCTAAAGGGAAAGCATTCCCTTTGTCTTCAAATGATGCAGCTAAGCACATAATGAGACTAAGGGATGCAGAGGTGACTCAAACTCTTTTGTTGCAGAAGGATTTAGTTTCCCCACCAGAGAGTTCAATGAAAGCCAAAGTGTTGGTAAATGGAATAGTAATTCTGGTTTCATTATACAAAGCCCACTTGAAGTGTTATTTGGTATCAGCACGAGCAGGAGTCAGGCTAGTTATAAAGTAACGATGGACAGAGTGGATTTAGTCCTGGGGAATAATTTGGCAGGATTGAATGTTACAGCTTCACCTATCATCATCATGAAGTGGAGAAGTCAACATTTTGGGTATAACCCTTCTTCAGGACTGGATGTGGGGGTAGGGGGAGCTACATTGGGTTGGGTGGGGTCAGAAGAATAATAGAAAAGCTTCTCCAACTCCCTTTGCTGCCTGACTTGTTGTGTTCTTCAAGCCTTCTGATGTCTACTTTGGATTCCAGTATTTGCAGGTTTTTTGTCCGATCCATAAATATGGCAAGTTCAAGTCCAAGAGATGAAATGGTTGCAAGAGCAGATTCCAGGTGGTTTTCCATTGTGTATAGTGACTAAAGCAATGCCCAAACAAAATCCATCACCAGAGCTCACAATAATACCACAAGCAGATTTTAGGATAGCTGAAAATCCTTTAAAGAATGTGGACTTTTTTCAGAAGAAGTGTTTGGCATGTCTGTACTAATTGGGACTTAGGAAATAGAACCAGAGTTAAATATGTTAGCACAGACAGCTCACTGTGAAGCTGAGGCTGAAAGGATTCCAGAGTGCTATTATATTAAAAATGGAATTCTGACAGGGAAGTGGAAACATCCTAATAGACCTACGATAGAAGAATGAACAGTTGTTTCTCAAATAGTTGAACTGTCCAGTTGCTGAAAGGAGATACTGTCAGTGGTCAAAGGCAGGACATTTGGAACATGGAAAATGCAAGCACCAATAAGCAAGTATTTAATATCACTAGGACTTCACGTAGTCACAGCGTAGTACTGTAAAATGTGTTATGTATGATAGGTAGCAGGAAAACCTCAATATGTAGTTAAACCTGCAACCTTTGATACTCTTACCAGTATTTTGAAGAACCATTCAGTCGAGTATTAGTAGATTGCAATCCCATACAACTGACGAAGATAGCTGTTTCATGGTGCTACTGTGCAGTTGCAACATGACTGGAGTTCACATCTTATAGGATGCTGCCATGAAGTCAAAAAGACATTTTTCCTATCACACAAATGAGTTATATGGTATGTGAATTTCAGTGCCATTCTGATGTCAGGTCTGGAGGCTGTTCATTCCCAAGATTTATGGACCGTATCAAACAGCATGGCCGTTCATTTGTTCACAACAAGCAATGTACTCACCAAATCCAGCATATGCTTGTAAAACTTGCAAGAGATTATCTAGCATCAGATGTGGTCCTGTAATTAAACAAAATTTGCTGGTAACACTGAGTTTGCAAAGAATTACACAGACAACCAAGTTAGGATTGTTAGTCAGACTCACAATATTGGTATGCTTGCATATACTGGAATCTGGAGCTAGAAAAGCACAGCCAGTGAGGCAGCATCTGAGGAGAGGGAGAGTTGATGTTTTGAGCATAAGTCCTTCATCAGGATACCTGATGGAGAGCTAATGCTCGAAATGTCAACTCTCTGGCTCCTCGGTTGCTGCCTGACCAGTTGTGCATTTCAGCATCACACCTTTTGACACTTATCTCCAGCATCTGCAATCTCACTTTCTCCGATATACTGGAAGCTACACAGGTAAATACACAGGGCTCTGTTCTTTGTAGACAGAAAGAACATATACATGAACTATGCCTGTTTCAATTAATCAAAGTAGGTGACAGCAATTTTCTAGTTGATTTCTCAGGGCAATATCCTGAGCAAAGTCAATCTACCTGGTTTAAACTTAAACTAGGCGTGGCAGTTAACTGCTAATCATCATTAATTGGTGCATTTTCCATGGCAACAGAAGCTATCAATCAGAGTCCATGGCAAACCTACTGGTATTATTCTGTTATGCATGAGAAACACCGGCTTTCCCTTAGGGTTAACGTTTCACGTGACTACTCATCATATATTTCCAATTCTACATAGTGAGACCCTTGGAAGCAACTTGCAAGTGATGCTGTTCCTATGTACTTACTGTCCTTGTCCCACTGGATGGTCGTGCATTTAAAAAGTGCTGTCTATGGAGGCTTGGTGAACTTCCACAGTGCATCTTGTAGAAGGTAAACACTGTTGCCACTGAGCAACTGTAGTAGAGGGAATGGATATTTATCGATGTTGTTCCAATCAGGTTGCTTTGTCCTGGATGGTGTAAAGCACCTTGAGTGTTCTTGGAGCCTCACTTATTCTGTTAAGTGAGGTGTATTCCACCATATTCCTGACTTTGCCTTGTACCTTATAGATGATGGACACAGGCTCTTATAATTTGGGAATTATTTGTTCATGGGATGCTGGGATCACTGGCTGGGCCAGCACTTATTACCCATCTTTTATTGTCCAACAGGAGTTAAGAGACAACCACATTGCTCTGGGCATGGAGTCATGTGAAAACAGCAGATTTCCTTGCTTTCAGGGCAGCACAGTGGCACAGTGGCTCATTTCCAGCCTCGGGTGACTGTCTGTGCGCAGTTTGCACATTCTCCCCGAGTCTGCGTGAGTTTTCTCCGGGTGCTCTGGTTTCCTCCCACGATCCAAAGATTTCCAGATTAGGTGAATTGGCCATACTAAGTTGCCCCATAGTGTTCAGGGATGGGATACGCTTCGGAGGGTTGCTGTGGACTTGTTGGGCCGAAGGGCCTGTGTCCACACTGTAGGGATTCTATGATTCCCTCAAAGACATTGGTGAACCAACCAACAATAGGTATATGATTAGATCAGTTTTTCAAATCAAATTTCAGTTTTTGCCATGGCAAGATTTGAAATTATGTCCCCAGAAAATTGCTAATTTAGCGGTATGGCATGCACCACCACCTCTCAACTATGATGCACATTCAAGCTTGTGCATAAAAAATTCTGGCAACTCTTCTTCAGACTTCTCCAATCCTTGTGCCTTGTACTGAGTGCACGAGGAACACAAACAATATATAAATAGCAGGAGTAGAAAACCCAAGAAGAAGTGAGCTAGTGTAAGATCACTTATACGTTTTTTAGCAGAGCCACATCCTCCATGTTTTACTCATGTTGCAAATATAGCAGGAAGTATTTCCTATGTTTACTATTCCTAATAAACTCCTAGAATTTTTCCAATAGAATAAGCTTGTGATTATATTCAAACTAGTGAACACATCTGTCATGTTTACAACATCTCAATCAGAGGAAATTTTTCCTCATTATTAATTCAGAAAATAAAGCGACAAGCTTTCATACCTCAGAGAGAATAAAATGAAACAAGGTTCAAGGGAAGGAAAAAATAGACATCCAAATCTAAAGAGCAAATTAATGTGAAAACAAAAGTCAGAATATAATAAAGGAGTGAAAAAATAAAACAGCAAACTAATCTGAAATGAGATTCAGGAATTCTGACCATTTGAGAAAATTATTACGTAAAGTAAATGGCCTTTACTTCCCCCAGCTGCAGTCATTGTGAGGTCGGTGTTGGCACCAGGATTTAAGACGGCTTTGTTGGGAGAGAAAGAGCTTCCTGTTGATCTTCCTCCTATGGAAATATGTAGTTCTTTCCAATAAAGGGGAGCCAAGTCAAGAGCTAGTAAGACACATCCAATGAGGATAATGGTTTGAGTTAATACAGAATCTAATAACCCATCTCAAAACATGAGAACTGACATGTATTGAAATTGAGCTTCAAATTTTGACAAAAGCAGCAACACTTTAATCCTATTGTTCATTCTCATAGCCAAAACTTCTACTGGACAACCCTGCATCAGAAAGTTAAATTTGTTATTTTTTTTATTGTATAACGTAGTTTACAAATTGTACCTTCTGTTCATGGATTAAACATTTCAGACTTTTTCTGAAATTCATGCAGCTCAGCACAGAAGTAAAACATTGGCAGAAGAAATCAAATTCAAGTTGCATCTGTAGTGAGATTCTCCAAGGGCCTGTGCAAGATTATTAAGGCTGCACAATTTCTGAAAACATTGTTTGGGAGAAATGCTGAAGAGAATCTTATATGGAGGCTGTGGTGTATTGTAACATAGCTGTTGCTCCAGGAAAGATGGTAGAACCACATCTGCGGCTTCAGTTCCAATTAGATGTGCCTCACCCAGATAAAAGTTTAAAAATTAAAGTAGAATTCATGGTTATGGGTCCAGATACAAAGCAGTCCCCCACGGATGACTCCATTTTGCTGAATATTCTACAACAGCAGTCTTTGCTTGGGCCAGTCATTAATGAGCCTCTAGCTGTCTGATCCTGCGAAGCAGATGCGGTACATGCTGGTATAAATCTGTCTGCTTTCTAGTACCAGCTTTTCCATATGCTCCCAAGGGGACAGTGTGAAGTGTGGAAGTCTCCAGCCAAGCACTGATTCCATTGTGATTGCTTTTGCACTACAGCATTGGCATTGTCTGTTTCCATTGGTTTCTAGGAGAACAAGATGAACAGAACGCATAACTGCTAAATAATCCATGATGGGCTCGTTTTCCCCTTTTCAGATGAGATGAAGAGACATGTACTTCTCAAAAGAATTTTTAAAAAGGTCCAGAATGTGAAGGGTTCAGTAAGAACAATAACAGGAACACTGGAGCTCTCACACTCTGAGCGTCTGTGCAGATTACCAACACTATCCAGTTTGTAGTTCTATTCCTTCATTTTTTTTTCCACTTTGTTTTTAACAGATCCTCAGTAGTTTGCTATCGTCACATTAAAAGTTTTTCACATGGCTTACTTAGGTCTTGTAACTTTAATTTGTCATTTACAATCCTGTTAACTTCCCATATCGTTGTTTCCTTTCCATTTGCTATGATTTGCGTGTGTATAATGAAGTATTTTGTCTCTGTTCCAGGGCATTTATGTTGCACAGTTTCCTGAAATGGCTTCTTCCAAGAAGTCAAACTGCATTCTTTCACATCATTATAATCATATTTTTCTTGCCTTATTAAAACTAGAACCTGTTTACTGGAAAGTTGAGATTTTACTTTATTAGCGATTTTTGAGAAGATTTGTAGCTTAGGTTGATGATAAGTGCATAAGTTAGCTCACTGAGCTGGAAGATTTGTTTTCAGATGTTTCATCACCATCCTAGGTAACACCATCAGTGGGAGTCTCTGGGGAGAGCTGGTGGTATGCCCTGCATCTCTATTTATAGGTTTTGGTTTCTTAAGGTGGGTGATGTCATTTCCAGTTCCTTTTTTCAAGGGAAGGTAGACAGGATCTAAATCAATGTGTTTATTGATGGAGTTCTGGTTAGAATGCCATGCCTCTCTAAGGATTCTCGTGCATGTCTTTGTTTCACCTGTCCTAGTTCATGTGTGTTGAGCCAGTCAAAGTGGTGTTCTTCTTTGTCTGTATGTATAGAAACTAGTGATAGTGGGCCATGTCTTTTGGTGGCCAGTTAGTGTTCATGTATCCTGATGGCAAGTTTCGTGCTAGTTTGTCCAATGTAGTGTTGTTTTTAACAGTTCTTGCATGGTATCTTGTAAATGACATTAGTTTTGCTGGTAGTATCTAAATGTGTTGGTAGGTTTTTTTTCGGCTACCATGATGCCAAGGGATCTGAGTAGGTCTGGAAGTCATTTCTGAATATGCCTTTGATGTAAGATAACATGGCTATAGTCTTCGGTTGCATTTTGATTGCTTGTTTGTAGACTCTCACTGTTGATGTGAACTAGTATGGTGACAAAACATCTGAAAACAAAGCTTCAAGCTCAGCGAGCTAACATATGCTTATTTTACTTTATTGTGTTTTGTTTGTTGAATTGTGTTCAAATGCTCCAGTGGGTTAAGTATTTGATATTGAGGAATATAAGGCTGAATTCAAGTAGGGTTGAAAAATGTGGTGCTGGAAAAACACAGCAGGCCAGGTAGCATCCGAGGAGCAGGAGAATCGACGTTTCGGGCATAAGCCCTTCTTCAGGAATTCCACTAGGACCAATGCCTAAGTCTACCAGTATTGAGTGTCCAGGTTCACAAATGCAGGACATTTTTGGATAAAATACTATAGATTGCCAAATCCATGAGAATTCTATTCCATATGAATCATCACTTGAATGAGAGAAGAATATGAGGGAAAATGTATGGCCAATCCAACCATTGCATTGATTGAAGCTTAATAGTTCCATATGTTTTCTACAAGTCACTGAGGAATTAGTACTTTTTGAGAAGCATCATGTTTTCACATTAAATTTAGAAAATTTGGACCATTGTTTCTCTGAACATTGTAGTGCAGCATTTAAGTGCCCCAGTACTGTTACCTCTCCAATGAACCCTGGCTAAATCTTAACAGAAATTGGCTAAATATCATTTTTATTGCATTTCATGGAAAGTTTCTCTCTGTGTGCCCTAGTGAGTTTTCTTGCACCATCGTCATAAATGTGCCTCATTTACAATGCCCTTTGGGAGCCCCTTTACTGGAATGCTGGCTCAATTCTCCTACTTGCCTTAGACGGAAAGCTCACTCCATCTTGGGATTCCTGGCATTGGCACCATTTTTAAAAAGCCTGTGAGTTAATATATTTGTAATGTTAGGATCGCTATGTACCTGGAATTTAGTTACCAACCATAAGCTTGCATTTCATTGCTGACAAATATTCAAGATACCTAATGGATGTTTCCAATTTTGTAAGTGCAAGACTTTTAATGGACTATAAAGTAATTGCCGTCAATTAAAAATTACTGGAATTATTTGAAGTGGAATCTATTCCTATAATGAATCCAGTCACTGTGCTCTCTGTCTTGATATTATGTGAAGTACAAAAATTAATTGGCTGGTCAGATTCTTGTTGATACTGCAATGAAGTGATGTGAACAACCAGTCTGATGTAAAACATTCCCAACATAGTACATATACTTTCCAATTCATCAGGCAAGAAACTTCCAAGCATTGCAGTCACCAGTTTGCTACGTGTCATTCTTGGCTTAGTTGGTAGCATTCTGTTCTCTGAATCACATGAATCTAGGTTCAAGTCCCAGTCATCAGAGTGTCATCTTTCAGATGAAATATTAAATTGGAGCTGTATCTGCTTGCTGTGCTAGGTGTCATAGCCTTCATTGGCACTAATTCAAGAGTAGGGGATGTACTTCTGGCTAAACAGTCAATACTTATCATAAACATAAATCTCTGGGCATTATCAAATTGCTGTTTTTGACAGCTTGCTGTGTGAAAATTGGCTGCATTGATTTGTATATTACAGAACTAAGTCATCAGGACAAAATGAATAATCACTTGGGTGAATGTGGATTAATGAAGGAAAATCAGCATGGATTTGTCAAGGGCAAATTGGTGTAACTAACTTGTCAATGTTTTCTTGACAAGTTTGCTGACAAGTTTGACAAAGCTAGCGCTGTTGTTGTGGTATACAAGGACTTCCAATATGACATTTGAGAAAATGCTGCATGCAGACTTGCAAGCAAAGTTATAATATGTGGAGTAAAAGGGACAGTAGCATCATAAATATAAAATGAACCGAGTGACAGGAAATAGAGAGTTGTGGTTTATGGGACTTTCGAACCAGAGGGATGGCCTTATAAAGATTTATAAAATGATGGGGGCATGGATAGGATAAGCAGACAAGATCTTTTTCCTGGAGTGCAGGAGTCTAAAACTAGAGGGTAAGGGTTAAAGGTGAGGGGAAAAATTTAAAGAGAACCTAAGGGGGAACTTTTTCACACAGAGGTTGGTATGTGTATGGAATGAACTGCCAGAGGAAATGGTGGAGGCTGATACAATTACAACATTTAAAAGGCATCTAGATGGGTGTATGAATAATAAGGGTGCTGTATATATCTATGACTCTATAATTCTGTGGATGAGTATTGTGGTAGAATGCCCAAGCAGTTGCAAGTTTGCCATTCCTGATGTACATTAGTGACATAGGGCTTGAGGTACTTGGCACAAGTCCAAAATTTTCAGATGATTCAACGCTTGGAAATATTATGAACTATGAAGTATTGAACTTCAAAAGGACATCGACATACTGGTGGCAGACCAGTGGCAGATGAAATTAATACAGGGAAGTGTGAAATGGCTTGTTTCAATTGGAAGAGCAATATAAAATAAAGGGTGCAATTCTAAAGGTGGTGCAAGAGCAGAATGGTCTGGCTGCATGCACATTAATCTTTGAATCATAGAATAGAATCACTATAGTGTGGATGCAAGCCATTCAGCCCACAACATCCCCCCAAACGGCCTTCCCACTCCCCGCCTCATTCCTATCCCTGCAACCTTCGTAACTAATCCATCTAGCCTGGACAATTAAGCACAACCAATTCACCTAACCTGCACATCTTTGGATTGTGGGAGGAAACCCTGCAGACACAGGGAGAATGCACAAACCCCACCCAGACAGTCACCCAGGGTTGGAATCAAGCCCAGGACCCTGGTGTTGTGGGGCAGCAGTGCTAACCACAGAGCCATCATTTGACAAGACACATGGGTTGTTGCAGTTGAAAGAGCTATGAACACTATCCTTACCAATGAAAGAATAGAAAAAATGTGGATTGCTATTGACAGTGCCGCACTTACGTTGCAGCTTGGCTGCAGGTGTCCTAGAGAACATGACAAAGAACAGCGATAAATTTCCTTCTGACTTCCATCCTGTGAAGATAGTTAACATTAGTCTTTGGCAGAGTTATATGTCAAGGCTGAAATATATGGTCAGTGGCATAATTATGGTTTCCATTTCTGCTTTAGCGTAAATGATGATTGTATGCATGTTTCATGTTTTCCATTCGTTAGCACAGAATTTGAAAATACCATTAGGGTAGATAGTTCATGCCAACTGACACTTCTGACAGAAAATTCCAAAATTGACAAGGGCCACAGACAGAAATACAAAGACATTCAGTCTGGAATTCCACTCCACCTGCCACAGACATGCTTAGAATTAGTGAGCAGGAAACAGATGCTAGATTGGTCCTCGTAAATTTATGAATTCCAGCACACAAAATGCAGCTGGTGGGAAATCACAGGAAGTGGAATCACAACAGCTTTTAGCCTGACCTCCATTTCCTGCTGCTCCCCCTTTGTGTATCCTGAATCCAAAGATTATCATCAAATGCTAGTACGTGCAGAAGTCTGATCTCGGTTAAAGAACTACATGTTCAATCTCTTTGTGGTGACATTTACATTGCTAGTGAACAATGGGATCTCATTGTATATGGGCAATTACAAATGGAAACAATACCCAGTCTTATAGTAATGCACTAAATCAGATTCGATCAATAGAAACATAGAATTTCCATAGTATGAATGGGTTGAATTTTCCCAGTCCTATTGTGGCTGACTTGGAAACAAGAGAGAGAGAAACCCTAGAAAAAAAATGGGGAAGGAGTTTTGAATGGTTTCTGATGCATTCGCACCACTCGGGAACTTGCCCAGAGTAAGATTTTCTATCTTCTGCAAGGAATTGAAAAGTCAATTCGCTTCATAAAGAACCAAATTAGGGACATTTCTGAGATGTTCTAACTGTTCACCATTGGTAGACGGCCTCATCGCTGGATGTGGAGACCACTAGCTCTCTGGCAGGTATTTACTTGATCCTGGCTACTGGGCTATCAAATTTTCCCCAATGATAGACTGTTGTGTTTTATACATCCATGTCAATCACAATTTATCTAAGAAGAAATTAACAAACACATTTCAAACAACCAAAGACCTTGTGCATCAGCAAATGGTGCACGCAATCATGAAAACTGGTGAAGTGAAAGAAACATTGACTCCAACTTTAAGTTTTAAAACTTTGTTTGGAAAGATTAAAAGTTACCTAAACCATATAAATACAATTCCTTGACCAAATTAATATTTTATAATTTTAAAATTTCTTGTTGGAGTCTTGTAGTTTATTAAAGAGGTAGTTTTTCATCTTCTTTGCTTCTTTTGTTATAATCTGTGCACTTACTACATGGGGGTAGCAGATGAAGCACACTCGTAGGTAAAAAGAAGAAAATATTATAAGCAAGGATTTCCCCTGAATTTAGCCAGCAATGCAAGAAAGATGGTTTAATAAACTTACAATGCAATTTCAAAACAGAAACATACGTGTTGCCTAGTTAACTGCTGTTAATTGCTCCTCTCTATAAATTTCTCCAATTTTTAAAGTGGAAAACATTTCCTTGTGTACGTTGATCATTTAATTACCATCAGTTTGCACTTTCAAGCTATTCTGTTGTTCTATTCCAGAAAATCAGTTGGAGAAAGATGGAAATGGAAGCTGCCTTTATACATTTCTATATTATTTAAAGAGATATGTATTGCAGATAAACAGCTCCTAACCCAACAGCTGCAATTTTATGCAGTATTTATTTATCGGGGTCAAATGAAACCCCAATTAATTCCTATCACCTGCACACAATTAAACACAATTAATTTATAACATACATTCTTAAAATCGAAGCTTATTTTGAAAAAGTGTCTGAAATACTCATAATTAAAGTTTGCATAGTCAAACTGGAATTGTAAAAGCGAATAGTGCTCAAAAAGCATTTCTTAAACCTGTTAGAAGGCGAAACAGCTACAATAGCCTAGGCCTGTCTACACAGTCGTGGTGGTAGGTCAAATCGACATTTTGGGTAAAATGTAACACATTTATGTTTGACTCATTTTGCACATATTTCAATAGTTTTGAAGTCTATTTAACAGATTATTTTGAAAGAAATTGTTTTTTTGATCTTTGGCAAAGAAATTTCTATGGAAAATGCTTTACAAAAATCAGAGATTAAGTATGATGTCTTGATTCAGTTGAGAACTTCAGAATTCAGTTATTTCACAATATTAAAGAATAAAACAAATCACTACCATTATAATGATAGTGCTTGCTTACAAAATGGTAGCAGCCAAAATCACCACTCCATTGTTTTGACTGAAGATTAGTGCTTACTAAAATTGTATGTCCCCCACACTGTTGGCAATTCAACTATATAACTATCAGGAACAGGTTGTCAGAACTATGGGATGTCAAGGATTGGACACTACAATAATGAAATCTGATGAATGTTTATTAATTTACACAATGTTCAGAGGCAAAGTTCAGCAATTCTTCACACATTCCTATGTGATCTGACATCACGAACGATAGAGTGTAGCAACTGGGATATAGCTATTAACCCTACATATTCCACAAAACCCCTCACCCAAACTTTTGTCTGTTCATAAACAGTTTACATCATAATCTAACTGGATTTGCGTCCTCATTCTGCTACACCCTACACCCCCCCCCCCCCCAACAAGTCTATTCTGCCAAATATATCAATTTCCAAGGGTGTTCTCTGGTTGGTTTGAAGAAGTGAGAGGTGCATATGCAGCATTATCTTCTCCTTGGAAGGCAAACATGTTTGCAAAGTTGAATGTCACCTTCTCATAATAGTTGGTATCTGGCTGTGACACTGAAGATGAACTAAACAAAAAATCATCAAAAACTGTCTAAAGAAGGATCGATTGTGGAGTCCAATTTTGAGGACGTGAACCACCAAGACCTCATTAAGAGAAAGAGCTGGAGAAGCGCAGCAGGTCAGGCAGCATCCAGGGAACAGGAGAATCGACGTTTTGGGTATAAGCCCTTCTTCAGGAATGAGGAAAGTTTGTCCAGCAGGCTAAGATAAAAGGTAGGGAGGAGGGACTTGGGGGAGGGGCGTCGGAAATGTGATAGGTGGAAAGAGGTCAAGGTGAGGGTGATAGGTCAGACTGGGGTGGGGGCGGAGAGGTCAGGAAGAAGATTGCAGGTTAGGAAGGCGGTGCTGAATTCGATGGATTTGACTGAGACAAGGTGGGGGGAGGGGAAATGAGGAAACTGGTGAAATCCGAGTTCATCCCTTGTGGTTGGAGGGTTCCTAGGCGGAAGATGAGGCGCTCTTCCTCCAACCGTCGTGTTGTTGTGGCCTGGCGATGGAGGAGTCCAAAGACCTGCATATCCTTGGTGGAGTGGGAGGGGGAGTTGAAGTGTTGAGCCACAGGGTGGTTGGGTTGGTTGGTCCGGGTGCCCCAGAGGTGTTCTCTGAAATGCTCCGCAAGTAGGCGGCCTGTCTCCCCAATATAGAGGAGGCCACATCGGGTGCAGAGGATGCAATAGATGATGTGTGTGGAGGTGCAGGTGAATCTGTGGCGGATATGGAAATTTCCTTTGAGGCCTTGGAGGGAGGTGAGGGGGGAGGTGTGGGCGCAAGTCTTGCACCTCCTGCGGTTGTAGGGGAAGGTGCCGGGAGTGGAGGTTGGGTTGGTGGGGGTGTGTGGATCTGACGAGGGAGTCACGGAGGGAGTGGTCTTTACAGAATGCTGATAGGTGAGGGGAGGGAAATATATCCTTGGTGGTGGTGTCCGTTTGGAGGTGGCGGAAATGACGGCGGATGATGCGCTGTACATGGAGATTGGTGGGGTGGTAGGTGAGGACCAGTGGGGTTCTGTCCTGGTGGCGGTTGGAGGGGCGGGGCTCAAGGGCGGAGGAGCGTGAAGTGGAGGAGATGCGGTGGAGGGCATCGTCGACCACGTCGGGGGGGAAATTGCGGTCCTTGAAGAAGGAGGCCATCTGGGTTGTACGTTTTTGGAACTGGTCCTCCTGGGAGCAGATGCGGCAGAGTCGAAGGAATTGGGACAATGGGATGGCGTTTTTACAGGGGGCAGGGTGGGAGGAGGTGTAGTCCAGGTAGCTGTGGGAGTCGGTCGGTTTGTAGTAGATGTCTGTGTTGATTCGGTTGACTGAGATAGAAATAGAGAGGTCGAGGAAGGGGAGGGAGGAATCTGAGACTGTCCAGGTGAATTTGAGGTCGGGGTGGAAGGTGTTGGTGAAGTGGATGAACTGTTCAACCTCCTCGTGGGAGCATGAGGCGGCGCCGATACAGTCATCGATGTAGCGGAGGAAAAGGTGGGGGGTGCGGCCAGTGTAGTTGCGCAAGATGGACTGTTCCACATATCCTACGAAGAGGCAGGCATAGCTGGGGCCCATGCGGGTGCCCATGGCTACTCCTTTCGTTTGGAGGAAGTGGGAGAATTGGAAAGAGAAGTTGTTCAGGGTGAGGACTAGTTCAGTCAGTCGAAGGAGGTTGTCAGTGGAAGGGTACTGGTCGGTACGGTGGGAAAGGAAGAAGCGGAGGACTTTGAGTCCTTCGTGATGGGGGATGGAGGTGTACAGGGACTGGATGTCCATGGTGAAAATAAGGCGTTGGGGACCGGTGAAGCGAAAATCATAGAGCAAGTGGAGGGCATGGGTGGTGTCCCGAACGTAGGTGGGGAGTTCTTGGACTAAGGGGGACAGGACGGTGTCAAGGTATGCGGAGATGAGTTCGGTGGGGCAGGAGCAGGCGGAGACAATGGGTTGGCCGGGGCAGTCACCTTGACCTCTTTCCACCTATCACATTTCCGACGCCCCTCCCCCAAGTCCCTCCTCCCTACCTTTTATCTTAGCCTGCTGGACAAACTTTCCTCATTCCTGAAGAAGGGCTCATGCCCGAAACGTCGATTCTCCTGTTCCCTGGATGCTGCCTGACCTGCTGCGCTTCTCCAGCAACACATTTTCAGCTCTGATCTCCAGCATCTGCAGACCTCACTTTCTCCTCATTAAGAGAAAGACAATTGACTCAAATTCTCATGTTCTCCTCCTAATTTTCTTTGTTGTGTATATATACTACAATGTGGTTCTGAGAGCGTTAGGTAGCTGACGACTGAACAGCATAGTAGTGTAAATGAATGAATCTTTACTAACTAACTGAAAGGTTGGGAGTACAGGAAAGTAGAATTGAAGCTACAATCAGATCAGCATGATCTTATTGGTGGTGGAACAGGTTTGGTGTTGATTTGGCTAAAACCTGCCCTTAATTCATAAATTTGCATGTAACAATTTACACTATGGATGGAGGTATCATTCAGCAGGATTTCACTGGAAACTTCTTCGATTAGCCCCTGGGTCCATGTCATCTGATGTCATCTGACATTAATGATGAAGCAGTCTAGATATTAGCATATAGCTATTAGCCCAATACAGGTGTATACTGCTGTAAGGACCATATCAGATTTATGATACTGTATCAAGATCAGGAAAACTGTTAAAGAATGACTTAAAATTATTTATGAATGCTGGACAAATAGAAAACAAAAATCATTAGAGAAGATTTTTAATGGCAGATAATTCTGGAACAGATAATTTACAAAAATGAAGCAAGCTATATGACAAACGTTATGGATGTTGACGATTATATGTATGGTTGTTTAGTCTTAAGCTATATGGGGATAAATGCTGCTAAAATTCTTCAAAGGGTTAATGTCCTAGCAAAGAGATATACCAGCCCAGATAATGCCTAAGACTATGCTGCTCGAACAACCTGTGAAATTCAGCTGTCCACTATCAGAAAAAAGGTTTGATGAATTGGTGTTTGGTGTTTGGTGGGTAAACTGCACAATCAGCCTGAGTAATCATAAAAATATTATTTTCAATATGCAGTTGACAGAGCTCTAAAGTGAAAGCAGAAAATTCTGGAAACACTCAATAGTTTAGGCAGGGAATAGACAAGTTAATGCATCAAAGTAACGCACAACAACACAAGTTTCCATCAAAACCATCCAGTTTCTCAAAGGAAATATAACTAACAACATTCTTTTGGTTGACCACTCAAACAGTTTGCCGTGCTCACTATTCACAGGTACAACCCCAACTAACTGTCCCGTTAGATAACTTCTCTCTCTTTTATTTGCAGTCTTTTAAATTTTAACTAATCCTTGAATTAAGACTTGTACCTGGATGGAAAATCAGAGAACAATCAGCATGATTAAGGGAAATGATTGGGTGTGCTGAGATTTTAGGCACACTGCTCATTGACATTCCCATTGACCACTCAGCATCAATACTGGCACCCAATGATTTGTCCACAGTCATCAGTTGTGAAAGGCAGAAAATATAAAATCAGTGGTATATGAACATTAGATAGCTGATGAGATCAATTAATGACATGAAATCAAATCCAGGCTCTAAACAGTTAACCAAATTATTATGAGATGATGCATGCTCCAAATTATTTTCGCCAACTAGTCCTATTGTCTAATGAAGTGCTTTTACCATTTAGCTTTTAATTAGTATTGTGCATTTTGTATTCACAGGTGGTATTTGCTCTATTCTTCTCACATTTCACAACGAGTAAGAAACCAGCTCACACCAAGTGACCCGTGAAACAGCCTGTGCTGGGGAAGAATCTGGCTCAAATCCAAATTCAATCGGCTTATGCACTGAGCAATCAATCCCACCAAAGCAGAAACTTGTTTTAAAACCCTTCATAAAAAAGAACAAGTGTGTGCAAATCGTTTTGAGTCTCTGTGAGCTTTTGAAGCCAAGTGTTATTAAAGAAACAGAAAGTTCTATGAGGCAATTTATTGAAGTATAGTTATTTCTTCTATCTTGCAATATCCTCGTCATATGAAAAGGTTTCAATGTTATTTCCAGGAATCCGTTAGTCTAGAGCATTCACTGGAATTTTAACACCAAAATAGTAAACAATACCATGTGATTTTTGTGTGGTGGACATGTGAATAGCCAAATATGACCTCACCCCATGTTCCGCTAAACAAATTATTTCTAAGTGCACTTAGGCATTTAGATTAAGCACCTGCATAAAACAATGAAGTAGCTAAATGAAACATCCTGTTAGGAAAGTTTTTGCATTAATACGTAACATTCCAAGTGCAGATCTATTGATTGTTCAACAGCTCCCGACCAGGGTTACCGGAGGAGAAAAGGAGTAGGGAGTGAGGAGGCTGAGAGTGGAGTCGGGTGAAAAGTGTAAACAATGTTTTATTCCAAGTAAGATTCAGTGATACATCATCAAATGCACTACCTGAAATAACTATTCACAATCTTCTAAATATTTGATTATATAATGGTTATATGGCATTGTAGTTAATTTGGAGTCTGTTAACTTAAGGAACATCATTTGCAATTTTATGTAATTTCATCAAAGATTAAATGTCTTGGTTTAAAATATACCCTTAATAAATTTCTAAAAATGATGGACGTATACAATGATAGGATTTCTTGAAATTGGTGAATTTGTTAAGCCTTCTTCTGCTTAGATCTATATATTGTTTCCCAGCTGCAAGAAGAAATAGTGCCAAGTGGGTCTGACTGTTTTAATTTTCTCATGTCAGCATGAGAATTGCTAATTTTTTCAGCAATGTTTTAAAAGTGCCACAAAATGTTTTGAGCATTGCATTTAGAAAAGGGACATACTACAGCTATTTTAAATAGTTTTGAAGGAACATAGCCATTTTCTGCTGGCATGCCCAGTCAGGCATTGGCAAACATGCCAACTCATGGTTTGATCACAAGACAATGTCAGACTTATGCTTTCACAATTCACAGCGTGTATAATGTGTGAGCTTTATCTGGGAAGTGATTGCCACTGGGAGCGTCACAACTGCTGTGCAGTAGCAGGCAGCATTGTCTACATCTGTGAGTGGATAAATCCATTCAGGTTTCTGCCTTGGGAGCCCACATGGGCTACCTCCTGACATAGCCATGTACGAGGATTGGGGCATGGAAACAGGTGCGTAGCTGCAGGCCTACAAAATATTTTGCTACATTCCTGGTGGCAACCACCAAGCTTCTGGAACAAAAAACACTGTTTGTGCAAAATCACTGAAGGAAATAAAGATACCTTATGCCAACTTTGCGCTCCAGTTCCTGTGCAAATCTTCCTCCCAGTTTTAGGCGCTCTCTAGATGCATTGAGAAGAAAATGAAGAGCTGAGAGCTCCCATCTCTGACATATTATTACCCTCGTATTTATCATCTACTTATGACAAGTGAAGGACAAGACCACTAACACCAACTTTCTAAAGTCCAAGAAATCCCCTAACTAGCTCAATGAGGGACAGTATTGATAAAATGAGTGTCTAGATATTAGCTTTGGCTCAGGGTTGGTGTACTTGCCTTTGAGAATGTCAGTTATGAATTTGAGTCTGACTTCAGAGACAAGCTTTATATTCTCAGCTGTTAATGCCGTTCAAGTACTGAGGGAATGCAGCATTGCGAATAGGGTGCCCACCACTGGGAGATGTCATGCTTCCCAATCTTAGATAAAAGATTCTGTTATGCTTCTTGGAGAAAAAAGGAGCATCCACCCCGTTTCCTGGCCAACATTTACCCTTCAACTAATATCCCATAAACAGACGATCTACTCATTGTTGCTTGCTAGAGTTTGTTGTGGACAAATTGGCAGCGTTATTTCTTAATTTCCAATAATTACATACATTTTTAAAAGTACCTAGTTAGTCTTAAAGCACTTTGGGATATTCTGAGGTCGTGAGCAATATTATATAAATGCAAATTTTTTATTTTCCTTTCTGTCCCATTTACCTATTGTAATGTTTAACACTCAGTATACCTCAGGCACATTGAAGGAAATGTACTTGCAATGTGCAATATATTAATAACATGAGGCAACATGTACAAGATACCAATATATAAAAGCTAAATATCATAGATGTTGAAGGTTTGAAATAAAATACAATGTGCTGCAGAAACTCAGCTGGCCTGGTAGCATTTGGAAAGAGAAATGCAGTTGGCGTTTCAAGTCTGATATAACTCTTCAGAAGAGTCAGACTTCCAAAAAAGGGCATTAATCTCAAAATGTTAATTCTGTTTCCATCTTCTTGGATGTTGCCAGATCTGTTGAGTTTGTCCAGCATCCTGTAAATCTAACGTTATAACTTTTTTACAATAGTAGAATAGCAACTAGTTTGCAATGGTGTCCTTCTCCATCTGTTGTCCCCTGTCTCCTTCTGTTTCCCAGATTTTTCATCTTTAGCTTTATTGTAATTTCCTCATTGATATGATCTCTTTACCAGCCTGTTTGCAAGCTCAAAATTGTTTTTTTCCCCTGCTTATGACCAACTTGCTGCTGAACTTCAAGTGAGGTTTTTAATCTATATTTGTGTTTTTTAAATCACTTTTTCAACCACCTTAATACCAAATAACTGCAGATACTGGAAATACAAACAAAAATTGTTGGAAAATCTCAACAGATCTGGCAGCATCTGTGAAGAAAAAGCAGGATTAATGTTTAAGGTCCAGTAACCCTTCTTCAGAACTCAGTTAATTCTGGTTTCTCTCCACAGGTGCTGCCAGATTAGATTAGATTTCCTACAGTGTGGAAACAGGCCCTTCGGCCCAACAAGTCCACACCGACCCTCGGAACAGCAACCCACCCAGACCCATTCCCCTACATTTAGCCCTGCACCTACAGGAAATTTAGCATGGCCAATTCACATATTCTGCACATCTTTGGATTGTGGGAGGAAACCAGAGGAAACCCATGCAGACGTGGGGGAAATGTGCAAACTCCACACAGACAATTGCCCAAGGCAGGAATTGAACCGGCGCAATCCCTCCAAACTCTTTCTATTCATACACTCATCCAGATGCCTTCTAAATATTGTAATTGTACCTGCCTCCACCACTTCCTCTGGCAGCTCATTCCATTCATTTACCAACCTCTGCACGAAGAGGTCCCTGGTGCTGTGAGGCAGCAGTGCTAACCACTGAGCCACCATGCCACCCATTTCTGCTGAATCTTTCCAGTACTGCTTTTGTTCCTCCTTTAATTAAATTGTTCATCACCAGTTCTGATTTCAAACATAATGCAGCAGAGGCACATTTTACTTTCAGAAGACTTTTTATGTCAATAATTATAAGGCAGGCAACTTTAATTTGTGAAATAGTTACCAATTAAAAAAGTTTTTTTTAATGTTGCTAGTACAGGCTCCTCATCATTTAGGCACTTAGAAAAAAAACAAAATTAGCCACAGACAAAGAGCATCTAAGCTGCAACTTCTTTAGGTAGACTTTAAAAATCATTGTATTATTAAAACAACACGTACAATCTTCCAATTAAAGTTGAACATTTGAACTGTAGCAATACGTGGAGCATGAGTTTGTGTTACAAGTTTCCATGCAGGGCAGTAAGCGCAGACTGGTTTGCAAAACTACAAAGTAGCAGTCTCCTGATTCTTTTTGTGAGTAATCATTTGGCTGCATTAACATTCTGGGTAGATGTGTAATCTGTGGAGTCAACATATGCATGAGAAATATTGGTTGCCTTCTGTCATTCTCTTCCATGTCTGTGGTTGTTCTCCTATGTTTTCTTTTTATTTCTGCACCTATTCTTTCTCCACTGACACATATAGAATCATAGAGTCATAGAGAAGTACAGCACGGAAACAGACCTTTCGGTCCAACTAGTCCATGCCAACCAGATATCTAAATCCAATCTAGTTCCACCTGCCGGCAACCGGCGCAATCCCTCCAAACTCTTTCTATTCATACACTCATCCAGATGCCTTCTAAATATTGTAATTGTACCTGCCTCCACCATTTCCTCTGGCAGCTCATTCCATTCATTTACCAACCTCTGCACGAAGAGGTCCCTTTTAAATCTTTCCCCCTTCACCCTAAACCTATGCCCTCTAGTTCGGGACTTACCCACCCCGGGAAAAGGTTTTGTTTATTTCCGCCACCTCCAAACAGACCCCACCACCAAGGATATATTTCCCTACCCTCCCCTATCAGCGTTCCGGAAAGACCACTCCCTCCGCGACTCCCTTGTCAGGTCCACACCCCCCACCAACCCAACCTCCACTCCTGGCACCTTCCCCTGCAACCGCAAGAAATGCAAGACTTGCGCCCACACCTCCCCCCTCACTTCCCTCCAAGGCCCCAAGGGATCCTTCCATATCCGTCACAAATTCACCTGCACCTCCACACACATCATTTACTGCATCCGCTGCACCCGATGTGGCCTTCTATACATTGGAGAGACAGGCCGCCTACTTGCGGAACGTTTCAGAGAACACCTCTGGGACACCCACACCAACCAACCCAACCGCCCCGTGGCTGAACACTTTAACTCCCCCTCCCACTCCACCAAGGACATGCAGGTCCTTGGCCTCCTCCATCGCCAGAGCATGGCAACACGACGCCTGGAGGAAGAGCACCTCATCTTCCGCCTAGGAACCTTCCAACCACAAGGGATGAATGCAGATTTCTCCAGCTTCCTCATTTCCTTTCCCCCCACCTTTTCTCAGTCCCAACCCTCGGACTCAGCATCGCCTTCTTGACCTGCAATCTTCTTCCTGACCTCTCTGCCCCCACCCCCTCTCCGGCTTATCACCCTCACCTTAACCTCCTTCCACCTATTGCATTCCCAACGTCCCTCCCCCAAGTCCCTCCTCCCTACCTTTTATCTTAGCCTGCTTGGCACACCCTCCTCATTCCTGAAGAAGGGCTTATGCCCAAAACGTCAATTCTCCTGCTCCTTGGATGCTGCCTGACCTGCTGTGCTTTTCCAGCAACAGATTGTTCAGCTCTCATCTCCAGCATCTGCAGTCCTCACTTTATCCTATCCACACCCCTCATGATTTTATAAACCTCTATAAGGTCACCCCTCAGCCTCTGACGCTCCAGGGAAAACACCCTCAGACTATTCAGTCTCTCCCTATAGCTCAAATCCTCCAACCCTAGCAACATCCTTGTAAATCTTTTCTGAACCCTTTCAAGTTTCACAACATCCTTTTGATAGGAAGGAGACCAGAATTGTCCGCAATATTCCAAAAGCAGCCTAACCAATGTCCCGTACAGCTGCAACATGACCTCCCAACTCCTATACTAAATGCTCTGACCAGTAAAGGAAAGCATACCAAATGCATTCTTCACTCTCCTAT
The DNA here is from genome assembly GCF_037043375.1 of Chiloscyllium plagiosum. Lineage (NCBI taxonomy): Eukaryota > Metazoa > Chordata > Chondrichthyes > Orectolobiformes > Hemiscylliidae > Chiloscyllium > Chiloscyllium plagiosum. Next base: position 69,714,123 of record NW_028270146.1, read on the forward strand.
CTACCTGCGACTCTACTTTCAAGGAACTATGAACCTGCACTCCAAGATCTCTTTGTTCAGCAATACTCCCTAGGACCTTACCATTAAGTGTATAAATCCTGCTTTAATTTGCATTTCCAAAATGCAGCACCTCACATTTATCTGAATTAAACTCCATCTGCCAGTCCTCAGCCCATTGGTCCATCTGGTCCAGATCCCATTGTAATCTGAGGTAACCCTCTTCACTGTCCACTACGCATCCAATTTTGGTGTCATCTGCAAACTTACTAACTGTACCTTCTATATTCATATCCAAATCATTTATGTAAATGATGAAAAGTGGTGGACCCAGCACCGATCCTTGTACCACTCCATTGGTCACAGGTCTCCGGTCTGAAAAACAACCCTCCACCACCGCCGTCTGTCTTTTACCTTTGAGTCAGTTGTGTATCCAAATGTCTAGTTCTCCTTGTATTCCATGAGATCTAACCTTGTTAACCAGTCTCCCATGAGGAACCTTGTTGAATGCCTTACTGATGCCCATACAAATCGCATCTACCGTTCTGTCCTCATCAATTCTCTTTGTTACTTCTTCAAAAATCTCAATCAAGTTTGTGAGACATGATTTCCCACGCGCAAAGCCATACTGACTACCCCAATCAGTCCTTGCCTTTCCAAATACATGTACATCCTGTCCCTCAGGATTCCTTCCAACAAATTGCCCACAACAGATGTCAGGCTCACTGGTCTACAGTGCTGTGGCTTTTCCTTAAGATTGTTATTGACATCACTGGAATCTTATATGACTCAAACATACACATTATTTATTTATTTATTAAAGTTGGAGGGTAATTGTGAGTAATTCCATATGTCATAAGATTAAATGTTATTGGGATGAATCCAAAGGTAATGAATTAGCAGTATGGTTGATTATCTTATTTTAATTAATTCCACTTTAGCAATATTTTCTACTACATCAAAAAAACAATGTTTATGGAAGGTGAACAAAATGCAATAAAATAGAATAAATAAAATTTGCTGACAAAGTTGCAATATATAATGTATTTTTATAACATTAAATTCAATCTTCCCTGGCATTTAAAGTTCAGTTTGGTGTCATGACAGGAGTTAAGTTTTCAGAGGGAAAGTCAATGATAGGCTGAATGATCTTTTTTTGATTTTTATTTTTCCAATGTCATGTCTGCAACTTCAGATAAGCCTGCCATATGTGTAGTATTCATCTCACACCCTGCTCATTTGTACCTCAGCACTGTCCTATTACTTTACCATATGTTTCCACAGCATGTGAAGTTGTAATTGCCTGCTATTTATATTTGATACTTTCTTGGCAGTTCCTTCTTGCTTCTGTACCCACTTTCACACCTGTCAGTCTGTGCACACACAAAAGACAAGTTTTAATTCTTGAATGGAGTCTTCAGGATGGAATTTATGGGGAGATGGATAAACTCTCTCTCTCTTTCTCTCTCTCACTCACTATCACACACACACCTCTGACTGTATTGCAATGTTAATATGCTAAAAGTGACATTAATTGGATCAGACGGGAAATCCGCAATGCCCCACCCAAACAAACCCACAACCACCACCACGGCAGGGATAGGAAGTCCTACCCTGGAGAGCAGGCCAATCTGATTGCTAGGACTATCAGCCAGAGTCAGAAGGTAGTAATGGCTGTTGCTGGGACACAACCAACTTCACAGATAGAGTGAAGATTTCTACCAGACTACAAGAAAGTCCAGGAAATTTGGGGTAGGGGTTAGGCAGGATTGTGTAATTTCAGTGATGGGGAGTTGGGCTGAAGGGCTGAGTTAGAGAGGCGTGTGACAGAAGCATGGTACCAACTTAGAGACAGTACACTAGATTTATCCCTGAGAGAAATACCCCTCTTTTTTTGCACTGCCAGCAGCCCTGCAGTGAAAACTCCTGGGCTGTCACCATGTTCCCACCTTGGTTTCATACTGAAACATTTCGAAGGAGGCAGAATGAGAGCATTTAGTAACAATGAATTGCTGACTTAAACATCTCAGTAGGCCCAAGGGTAGATGGTGCTTGATGCTTTACTGTCCCCTGTGATATGGGGGACAAATGTGGTGTGAGTAGACTGATGCTTTACTTTATGTGACCACCCATCCCCCACCTTCCAATACATTAGCCAAGGGGGTCATAACTTTCACCCCTTTATTTTTAATCTTCATTTTCTCTTTTTCACTCATTGCTTTTGTACTCTTTGACTTTGTAGTTCTCTGTAACAGTGATCATGCTGTATGAGGAAGAGTCACTGTCTCCATAAGGTCCAAGATTCACCAAAGCAGATGGTTTCTATGGCAGTATTCAGAGGCATCAGCACTGAGCTGGGAAACGCTAGTGCTGCTAATTGTGGCAAAGTAGGGTAGGAGCTCAGAGTGCAGATGATGAGGAGCTTTAAACAAGGCACATCTTCTAAATGAGAGCATTTCGCTGCGATTTCTCTTTTTTTTTGTCTGGCTATCATTTAGATTTAGAGTTCAAAAATGCAAGCTAGTTAGTGCTATACAAAGTACTGTTCTGAAAGAGCTAATCTTGACATTGCATCAGCTTCACCCAATATGATGATGTCATGCAGTATCTGGGTGGAGTCAAGAGTTTAACACGAGACTTCAAAAGGAGCGGACATATTCTGTGTAGCTCCCGAGAGCCATTTGTAATTATGCTTAATATAATCCTTAGTGATATAATTCTTAATCCTAAACATAATCCTTAGAAATTAGGCCTGACTAATAATGTAAACTGTACTTATTATTGTCATGCAATAAACCATCTTGTTAATTAGGATGGGTATCTGTTCTGTAAAGACTCGAGTGACCCATCGTCTGCCATTGATAGTTACAAGTCTCCAGATACAGCATACACAAAGGAAGATTGGTGGCATCAAACTACTTCAACCAATCCTTACCCTGTGCCACTAAACTGACAGAATTGGCAAGATAACATAAGGTGCTTAGAGGGGCAATTATGGGAAATACCACATGGTAACAGTGGTGCAGATTCACATTCCTTACAGTGATCCCTACTATGAGGGGAAAATTCCCCAGGACAAGGATAAATCATTTTTTGAAGTTAAATTTGCCACTTTAAGAGCATTGCTGTTTTAAGAAGACACAATCAGCATCTGAGACGTGGTTATTTTGAGAAAGGAACTGCAGCAATTGGTTGAACAATAACAGGACAGCAATTGAATCCACGCTGTTGGCATCACTCTACATCACAAACCAGTCATCTAGCCAACTGAGCTAATTGAACCCCCAGCACCATGCAGTTCTCTGACAGACAGTTGTAATTTCATTCTCCTCAAGCAAGGGAATTTTACAGATAAAAGAGTAACATTTACTAAAAGACCAATGTAAAATTAATTAGATGACCATTATCTTGTGTGACCTCTGTCGTATTCAGTTCAGATGAGTCCCCGGAAAAGTTTGATTTTCATCTTTCCAAAAATGGTGTTTCATCATATGATATGGGTGGTCAAAAGAAGGTATATTTTGGTATTCTCAGTTTTCTTGCAATGATGCTTGTTGCAAGGTCTTTACCTCCTTGTGCAATTAGGCATTATTTGTTCTGTGGTCAATGGATGCTTTTGACATTTGCACATTCTCTGGAAATGTTTTACTTCCTTACAGAATTTGCATAGATGTGATGAAATGGGCATTTTTTTTTTGTATGTGTGATAGTTTTTTTTCAATTCCACATTTGGAAACAATGTGTTCTAGCATCAAGGGCTTAAAGAGAAGTCATGTTTTTTTCTGTCATCTGATGTTTTGGTGTTTTTGTATCTTTTTTTATAGATATTTTTATTGAAAATTTAACATTTTTACAAGTTTACAAAAAATAAAAAAAAAACCAAGTATAAACATTGATATACAATTAAATCTTAAATAAATAATAACCAAAATTTAACAAAAGAAAAATACCGAGAAAAAAAACTCAACTAACTACTAATCTAACCTACAACTAACCAGAGTGTATAATTAAGTCTCTTACATTATTCAAATAAGAGAGAGAAAAGAACTGACGGATAACACAGAAATTGGGTAGTGAAATAACATGCTCGGAATGTATTAACATCAAATCGTAACAAAACCCGTATTCGTGTGGGATTCCTCTCCCAAGGGCCCCCAGACCAGCCAGATTCACCATCTCAATTAAATAAAAGCCCTTGTTAGGAGAGCCGAAATATCTGTATTTATATAATTCAAGAAGGGCTGCCATATTTTATGGAATAATTCGGTCTTTTGGTGCACCTTATTTGTAAGGAAGTCAAGAGGAATACATTCCATGATTAATCTGTGCCAATTTGAAAGTCCAGGGGGGCCCTCAGCCACCCAGTTTACCAAAATATGTTTCTTTGCACAGAAAGAGAGAATAGAAAATAGTCTCTTCCCGTGCATGTCCAGGGAGGGAAAGTTCGAAAAGCCCAAAAGGAGATATACAGGGTCCACTCTAATTTCTGTTCCTAAGATTTCTGTCAGAGCACTAGCTACTTTAGTCCAATATCTACGGATCTTATGACAGGTCCATAGGCAATGTATAAGAGTGCCCACCTCTATTTTACATTTCGGACACATTGGAGATGCTCCTGCCTTAAACTTTGCCAATCGATTCAGTGCTATATGGGCCCTATGAGTATCTTCAACTGAATGGCCTGAGTTCTGTTGCAGATGGAGATTTTTCTGGCATTTTCCCAAATGTCATTCCACGTTTCTATAGAGATTTCTAGTCCCAAATCCTGATCCCATGTTTTAAGCAGATTGTCCATATCTCCCAATACTTCATCATGTAATAAATGATAAATAGTGCTGACGGAAGAAGGGCTTATGCCCGAAACGTCGATTCTCCTGTTCCTTGGATGCTGCCTGACCTGCTGCGCTTTTCCAGTAACACATTTTCAGCTCTGATCTCCAGCATCTGCAGTCCTCACTTTCTCCCTGACGGAAGATATCCCAATTGGCCATAGCACTCTACATTCTCTATCTGATTTATAAAGACTATCTAATAACATAGTCTTCTTCTGTATGTAATCTTGAATTTGGAAGTATCGAAAGAGGTCTCCATTAAGTAATCCGAATTTCTGACGCAGCTGTTCAAAAGACATCAGGACCCCTTCTTTAAACAGATCCCCTAAACAAGAGATACCCCTGGATCTCCAGAGTTTGAAGGTGGCATCTGTAAACCCCGGTTGAAATCCCCATGCTCCCACTATCGGCGCATAGGGGGATGTTTTATGTGAGCTGCCCTCATTTTGCCGCATTATATTCCAAGCTTTAATTGTGTTTAGTATTATAGGGTTTTTACAGTGATCCATAATGATTTTCCTCTTGTCTGAAAATAAAAGGTTAATAAGTGGACATTTTACTTGAGAAGCTTCGATGTCCAGCCAGATTGATTGCGGGTCAGACAAGACCTGATCGGCTATGTAACTTAATAGGGAACTTAACTGATATTTCCTAAAATCTGGGAAGTCCAATCCTCCCCTTGCCTGTGGAAGCTGTAGCTTCTTCAGCTTAATGAGGGGCCGTCTATGATTCCAGATAAAGGAACCCAACCAGCCATATAATTTATGTAGTGCCAGCTTCGGCAGCATCACTGGAAGCATTCTCATAGGGTATAGGAGTCGGGGCAGGACATTCATTTTAATTAGTGCTATTCTACCTTAGCCAGGAAATTGGAAGGTCTCCCCATTGCTGGAGGTCCTGCTTTATCCTTTCCAGTAAATGCACAAAGTTAGCCTTGTGTAACTGACCAAATACTGGGGTAATAAAAATGCCTAAATATAAGAAACCCTCCAGCGACCGCCGAAAGGGAAAGTGTGATCCGTCCAATAAGTGGGGTATTATAGCAAGGCCACCCATTGGCATAGCCTCCGATTTTGAGAAATTAATTTTATAGCCTGAGAATGCACTAAATGTATTAATAACTTGGATTAAGCGAGGTATGGACATCAGAGGATTACTGAGGAATAGAAGAACATCATCTGCATACAGGGTAATTTTATGTTTCCCTGTACCAATCCTCGGGGCTGTTATATTAGGGTCAGCCCGAATAGCTTCTGCTAGTGGCTCAATTATTAGCGTAAATAGCAATGGCAAAAGAGGACATCCCTGACTGCAGCCCCTATCCAGTGTTGTTAAGAAGGCATGTGGATATGGTATGTTAGCTTTTATTGGTAGAGGGATTGAGATTTGGAACCATGAGATCATGCAGCAGCTGTACAAAACTCTGATGCGGCCACATTTGGAGTACTGCGGACAGTTCTGGTCACCATATTATAGGAAGGATGTGGAAGCTTTGGAAAGGGTTCAGAAAAGATTTACTAGAATGTTGCCTGATATGGAGGGAAGGTCTTACGAGGAAAGGCTGAGGGACTTGAAGCTATTTTCGTTAGACAGAAGAAGGTTGAGAGGTGACTTAATTGAGACATATAAGATAATCTGAGGGTTAGATAGGTTGGATAGTGAAAGCATTTTTCGCATGGAGACATTGCTTTACATTGAGGGGTGATAGATATAGGACTGATGTCAAAGGTAGTTTCTTTATTCAGAGAGTAGTAGGGGAGTGGAACACACTGCCTGCAACAGTAGTAGACTCATTAACTTTAAGGGCATTTAAATGACCATTGGATAGACATATGGATGAGAATGGAATAGTGTATATCAGATGGGCTTCAGATTGTTTCCACAGGGCAGTGCAACATCAAGGGCCAAAGGGCCTGTACAGCGCTGTATTGTCCAATGTTCTATGTTCTCTAAGGTGAACTGCAAAGGTCTTTTTCCCTAGGTTTTGGGATTTCAAATGAGAGGGCACAATTTTAAGGTGAGAAGAGAAAGATTTAAAATATTTGTTTGTGGAATTAACTGCCAGAGGAAGTGGTAGATGCAGATACAGCTGCAACATTTAGGAGACATTTGGAAGGTAGATGAATAGGAAAGGTTTAGAAGGATATGAGCCAAGTATAGACAAATGGAATTAATTTCATTTGGGAAACTTGGTCGGCATGGACAATTTAGACTGAAGGGTCTCTTTCCATGCTGTATGACTCTATAAAATATTTTTGCTGTGGTTATTTAGCTATATGTCAAGAGTCGACTAACAGAAAGTTATTTTGAAAGATTTGGTTTCACGTATTATAGCCTCTTCCATGGCAATTGTTTGGAAAGTTGAGGTAGTTCACCAATAATACATTTTCAAGAAGTGTCTTTGCATTGGCAGCACCGTACATTATCTACAATTTAATAGTAGCATGCATTATACTTTTGCAGACTTGCACGTTGCATCAGTGGAAGTTGCAATGATATATGGTTCAGCCTTTCTTCAACACAGAAGTAAGCAATTTCACCCAAGCTGTTCACTCGACCAGTTAAAATTCACATATTTACATTTCTAACTGAGTAATGCTGGATCATCAATTGCATTTAGATCCTATTATGTAAATGTTTGAATTATCAATGATGGCATATCACTTAGTAAACCTGACAATTTCTTTGAAGCATAAACATGTGACTGTCAGAAAACATCCATGAGAAGTATACCTTTGATTCAAATCACAATTGTATGAACCTTTACATGTCCAAATGGTATGAGAAAATAACATGACTTTAACAAGTCTGCTTTTTGTTCTCTAACAATACTTGGCTATTTTACAATATATTTTCAAAATACACATTATGAAAAAAATAGCTTATTTATTGCAAAACAGGAAATCGATGTAACAACCTTTTCCACATTATCTAAGGTCAGCTCTTCATTAGTATATTTGGTTAAGTTAAAACAATCTATTCATACAAAAAAACACGTTGCGTGGATCATGAAAAAACAAATGCCATTGAAGCATGTGCAAGATAGTACCTGAAGATGGTGCTGTGATGTACTCAAAATGAACACTAACAAAACTATTTTGCTCCCTCTCTAAATGCACTGGTATCTTTATGATTTTGCAGTTATTTCTCCCAAAGGATGAGGTGGACTGGGTTATCTTTTCAATCCATACTGTAGAATTCTTTATGACTTTGTGTTGTAAGCACTATGGCGTATTCAGCTAGAATGAGACATGTTATTGTCAAAGGTGATATGGTGCATGCAGCCTTTTTGATTTCTATGGCAACGTATTTCACCATATCTCCAGCTGGAAATGTTCAATTCTGATCAAACCTTGACAACAAATAAGAACAGAAAAGCCTAAGAATGCAAGTATTAGTAGAAGGTGACTCTGCTCTGCTATTCAGTATAATTAAGGTTGATCTTCTGCCCAAATTTCATATACTTGGTGCACCTCATGTCCCTTATTTCCATGAGAGATTAAAAATCTTTTCAGTCAGTCATGAATATTTTCAATGATAGAATGGTGAGACAATTGCAAAGACTCACAGCCCTCTAAGTGAAAAAAATTCTCCTCATCTCAGTGCTAAATAATCAACCACTTATCTGGAGACTGTGGTCCAGCAATTCCCAGGGTTTATCCTGTCAAGCCCTTTCAGAATCCTGTATGCCTTATTGAGATCATATCTCATTCTTCAAAACTACTGAGAGTCAAGACCCAATTTGCCCAATTTAAAGACAATCATAAAGCCATTGAGTCATAGTGATGTACAGCACAGAAACAGACCCTTCAATCCTGCTTGTTCATTCCAACGAGGTATCCTAAATAAATCTAGTCCAGTTTACTAGCATTTTTAGCTCATATCCCTCTAAACCCTTCCTATTCAAATACCCATCCAGATGCATGTTAGATGTTGTGATTGTATCAGTCTCCACCACTTCCTCTGGCAGCTCATTAGGTCATATTGAAATGTTTCTTCTCATCTTAAACCTAGGCCCTCTATAGTTTTGAACTTTCCCACCCTGGGGAACAAGACCTTGACTATTCATCCCATCCAAGATTTTATAAACCTCTATAAGGTCACCCCTCAGCATCTGATGCTCCAGGGAAAATAGTCCCAGCCTATTCAGCCTCTCCCTAAAGCTAAAATCCCTCAACTCTACATCTTTCCTATAGCAAGGAAAGCAGAATTGAACACAATATTCCAAAAGTGGCCAAACCGATGTCCTGTACAGCTGCAACATGATCCATCCTTACAATTTAGGAAACAATCTATTGAACTTTTACTGTAGTTCCTTTGAAGCAAGTAAATTCTTCTTAGGATTAAGTGTCTAAAATTGTGCATTGTACTCCAGACATGATAGCATCAAAATCTAATGGAAATGTAACAATTTTTTTGTTCTTAAATTCCAACCCCTTGCAGTAAAGCTACCACCATACCATTTAGGGCGATATGGTGGCTCAGTGGTTCACACTGCTGTCTCACAGCATCAGAGACCTGAGTTCGATGGCACCCTAAGGTGACTGTCAGCAGAGTTTGCACATTCTCCCCTTGTCTGTGTTTCCTCCCACAGTCCAAAGATATGTAGGTTAGGTGGTTTGGACATGCTAAATTGCAAATAGTGTCCAGGGATGTTTAGGTTAGGTTGATTTGTCATGGTGTATGCAGGTTAACAGGGATAGGGGAGTGGGGGTGGGGTGCTATTAGAGGGTTGTTGTGGACACAATAGGCTGAATGGCCTGCTTCCACACTGTAGGGATTCTATTCCATAATTTATGTTTTTATTGACTGGACATTAACATTGTGTTCCTTCAATAAGTTCAGCCATCCCTCTCTGAAAATAAGGATCAAAATTGCATTCATTAAAAGAAAAGTGAAAAGGCACAAATTTTCCCACCGTCACTTGCCATGTGGAATCGGTGAGTGGCGAGAATAATGATCGGAATCAGTGAGTGGAGAAAATAACGATCGGCAGTGGAAAGTAGTGAAAATAATGACAAGAGTGGTTAAAATAACGATTGGAATCGGTGAGTGGTGAAAATAACGACTGGAATCGGTGAGTGGTGAAAATAATGATCGGAATCGGTGAGTGGTGAAAATAACGACCGGAATTGGTGTGTGGTGATTTTAATGACCGGATTCAGTGAGTGGTGAAAATAACGACTGGAATCGGTGAGTGGCAAAAATATTGACCAAAATTAGTGAGTGGTGAAAATAACGACCGGAATCGGTGAGTGGTAAAAGCAATGACCGGAATCCGTGAGTGGCAAAAATAAGACTGTAAACAGTGTGTGGCAAGAATAATGACCGGAATCGGTGAGTGACTAGAATATTGACCAGAATCGGTGAGTGGCAAAAATAATGACCAAAATCAGTGAGTGATGAAAATAACGATTGGCATCAGTGAGTAGTGAAAATAATGACCAAAATCGGTGAGTGTCAAGAATAATGATCAGAATCGGTGAGTGGTGAAAATAATGCCCAGAATCGGAGAATGGCGAGAATAATGACTGGAATCGGTGAATGGTGAAAATGATGACCGGAATCGATGAATGGGGAGATTAATGACTGGAATCAGTGAGTGGTGAAAATAATGACCGGAACCGGTGAGTGGCGAGATTAATGACCAGAATCGGTGAGTGGTGAAAATAACGACTGGAATCAGTGAGTGGCAAGAATAATGACTGGAATCGGTGAGTGGTGAAAATATTGACCGGAATCAGTGTGTGGTGAAAACAACAAACAGAATCGGTGAGTGGCGAAAATAACGACCGGAATCGGTGAGTGTTGAAAGTAATGACCGGAATTGGTGAGTGGTGAAAATAATGACCGGAATCGGTGAATGGTGTAAACAACGACCGGAATCGATGATTGGCGAGAATAATGACCGGAATCGGTGAGTAGTGAAAATAATGACCGGAATCAGTGAGTGGTGAAAATAACAACCGGAATCAGTGAATGGTGAAAATAACAACTGGAATCGGTGAGTGGTGAAAATAATGACCGGAATCAGTGAATGGTGAAAATAACAACTGGAATCGGAAAGTGGTGAAAATAATGACCTGAATCAGTGAGTGTGAAAATAACGACCGGAATCGGTGAGTGGTGAAAATAATGACCGGAATCAGTGAGTGGTGAAAATAACGACCGGAATCGGTGAATGGCGAGAATAATGACCAAAATCAGTGAGTGGTGAAAATAACGACCAGAATCAGTGAGTCGTGAGATTAATGACCAGAATCAGTGAGTGGTGAAAATAACGACTGGAATCAGTGAGTGGCAAGAATAATGACTAGAATCGGTGAGTGGTGAAAATAATGACCGGAATCAGTGAGTGGTGAAAACAATGACCAGAATTGATGAGTGGCGAAAATAACGACCGGAATCGGTGAGTGGTGCAAACAACAACCGGAATCGGTGAATAGTGAAAATAATGACCGGAATCGTTGAATGGCGAGAATAATGACTGGAATCGGTGAGTGGTGAATATAATGACCTGAATCAGTGCGTGGCGAGAATAATGACCGGAATCAGTGAGTGGTGAAAATAATGACCAGAATCAGTGAGTGGTGAGAAGAGCGACCGGAATCAGTGTGTGGCGAGAATAATGACCAGATTCAGTGAGTGGTGAAAATAATGAATGGAATCGGTGAGTGACGAGAATAATGACCGGATATGGTGAGTGGTAAAAATAATGCCTGGAATTGGTGAGTGGTGAAAATAACGACTGGAATCGGTGAGTGATGAAAATAATGACCGGAATCGGTGAGTGGTGCAAATAATGACTGGAATCAGTGAGTGGTGAAAATAAAGACCGGAATCGGTGAGTGGCGAAAATAATGACCGGAATCGGTGAGTGGCGAGATTATTGACCAGAATCGGTGAGTGGTGAAAATAACGACTGGAATCAGTGTGTGGCAAGAATAATGACCAGAATCAGTGAGTGGTGAAAATAACAACTGGAATCAGTGAGTGGTCAAAATAACAAACAGAATCAGTGAGTGGTGAAAATAACGATTGGAATCAGTGAGTGGTGAAAATAATGACCGGAATCGAAGAGTGGAAAGAATAATGACCGGAATCAGTGTTTATGTGAAAATAATGAACGGAATCGGTGAGTGGCGAGAATAAGGACTGGAATTGGTGAGTAGTGAAAATAATGACCAGAAACAGCGAGTGGCAATTACAATGACCGGAATCGGTGAGTGGTGAAAATAACGACTGGAATCAGTGAGTGGTGAAAATAATGACTGGAATCGGTGAGTGGTGAAAATAACAAACAGAATCAGTGAGTGGTGAAAATAATGACCGGAATTGGTGAGTGGTGAATATAATGTCCTGAATCAGTGTGTGGCGAGAATAATGACCGGAATCGGTGAGTGGTGAAAATAATGACTAGAATCGGTGAGTGGCGAGATTAATGACCAGAATCGGTGAGTGGCAAGATTAATGACCAGAATCGGTGAGTGGTGAAAATAACGACTGGAATCGGTGAGCGGTGAAAATAATGACTGGAATCGGTGAGTGGTGAAAATAACAACCGGAAATGGTGAGTGGCGAGAATAACGACCGGAATCGGTGAGTGGCGAAAATAATGACCGGAATCGGTGAGTGGCGAGAATAACGACCGGAATCGGCGAGTGGCGAGAATAACAACTGGAATCGGCGAGTGGCGAAAATAATGACTGGAAATGGTGAGTGCTGAAAACAATGACCGGAATCGATGAGTGGTGAAAACAACGACCGGAATCGGCGAGTGGTGAAAATAACTACCAGAATCGGTGAGTGGTGAAAATAATGACCGGAATCCGTGAGTGGTGAAAACAATGACCGGAATCAGTGAGTGGTGAAAATAATGACCAGAAATGGTGAGTGGTGAAAATAATGACTGGAATCGGTAAGTGGTGAAAATAATGACCGGAATCGGTGAGTGGTGAAAATAATGACTGGAATCAGTGTGTGGCAAGAATAATGACCGGAAACAGTGTGTGGTGAAATTAATGACCGGAATCGGTGAGTGGTGAAAATAATGACAGGAATTAGTGAGTGGCGAGAATAACAACCGGTATCAGTGCGTGGTGAAAATAATGAGCCGTATTGCTGAGTGGCGAGAATAACGACCGGAATCAGTGAGTGGCGAGAATAGCAACCGGATTCGGTAAGTGGCGAGAATAATGACCAGAATCGGTGAGTGGCAAAAATAATGACCAAAATCAGTGAGTGGAGAAAATAACGATCGGCATCGGTGAGTAGTGAAAATAATTACCAGAATCGTTGAGAGGTGAAAATAACGATCAGAATCAGTGAGTGGTGAGAATAATGACCGGAATCGGTGAGTGGTGAAAATAATGACCGGAATCGGTGAGTGGGGAGAATAATGACCGGAATCCGTGTGTGGTGAGAATAATGACTGGAATCGGTGAGTGACGAGAATAATGACAGGAATTGGTGAGTGGTAAACATAACGACCAGAATTGGTGAGTGATGAAAATAACGACAAGACTCAGTGAGTGGCGAGAATAATGACAGGAATTGGTGAGTGGGAAATATAATGACCGGAATCGGTGAGTGGTGAAAATAATGAGGGGAATCGGTGAGTGGCAAGAATAATGACCGGAATCAGTGAGTGGTGAAAATAATGAGCGGAATCAATGTGTGGCGAGAATAATGACCGGAATCAGTGAGTGGTGTAAATAATGACCGGAATCGGTGAGTGGCGAGATTATTGACCAGAATCGGTGAGTGGTGAAAAAAACGACTGGAATCAGTGTGTGGCAAGAATAATGACCGGAATCAGTGAGTGGCGAGATTATTGACCAGAATCGGTGAGTGGTGAAAATAACAACTGGAATCAGTGAGTGGTCAAAATAACAAACAGAATCAGTGAGTGGTGAAAACAACGACTGGAACAGGGAGTCGTGAAAATAACAACCGGAATCGGAGAGTGGCAAGAATAACGACCGGAATCAGTGTGTGAGGAAAATAATGAACGGAATCGGTGAGTGGCGAGAATAAGGACTGGAATTGGTGAGTAGTGAAAATAGTGACCAGAAACAGCGAGTGTCAATTACAATGACCGGAATCGGTGAGTGGTGAAAATAACGACTGGAATCGGTGAGTGGTGAAAATAATGACTGGAATCGGTGAGTGGTGAAAACAATGACCGGAATCGGCGAGTGGTGAAAATAACTACCAGAATCGGTGAGTGGTGAAAATAATGACCGGAATCGGTGAGTGGTGAAAACAACGACCGGAATCGGTGAGTGGTGAAAATAAGGACCGGAATCGGTGAGTGACGAGAATAACGACCGGAATCAGTGAGTGGTGAAAATAATGATAAGAAATGGTGAGTTGTGAAAATAATGACTGGAATCGGTGAGTGGTGAATATAACAACTGGAATTGGTGAGTGGGGAAAATAACAACCGGAAATGGTGAGTGGCGAGAATAACGACCAGAATCGGTGAGTGGCGAAAATAATGACCGGAATCGGTGAGTGGCGCGAATAACGACCGGAATCGGCGAGTAGCGAAAATAATGACTGGAAATGGTGAGTGCTGAAAACAATGACCGGAATCGGTGAGTGGTGAAAACAACGACCGGAATCGGCGAGTGGTGAAAATAACTACCAGAATCGGTGAGTGGTGAAAATAATGACCGGAATCGGTGAGTGGTGAAAACAACGACCGGAAACGGTGAGTGGTGAAAATAAGGACCGGAATCGGTGAGTGACGAGAATAACGACCGGAATCAGTGAGTGGTGAAAATAATGATAAGAAATGGTGAGTGGTGAAAATAATGACTGGAATCGGTGAGTGGTGAATATAACGACTGGAATCAGTGAGTGGCAAGAATAATGACTGGAATCAGTGAGAGGTGAATATAATGACCTGAATCAGTGTGTGGCGAGAATAATGACCGGAATCGGTGAGTGGTGAGAATAATGCCCGGAATCGGTGAGTGGTGAAAATAATGACCTGAATCAGTGTGTGGCGAGAATAATGACCGGAATCGGTGAGTGGTGAAAATAATGACCGGAATCGGTGAGTGGCAAGATTAATGACCAGAATCGGTGAGTGGCAAGATTAATGACCAGAATCAGTGAGTGGCCAGAATAATGACAGGAATCAGTGAGTGGTGAGAATAATGACCAGAAATATAACGACCGGAATCAGTGAGTGGCCAGAATAATGACTGGAATCAGTGAGTGGTGAAAATAATGACCGGAATCGGTGAGTGGTGAAAATAATGACCGGAATCGTTGAGTGGTGAAAATAACGACTGGAATCAGTGAGTGGCAAGAATAATGACTGGAATCAGTGAGTGGTGAAAATAATGACCTGAATCAGTGTGTGGCGAGAATAATGACCGGAATCGGTGAGTGGTGAAAATAATGACCGGAATCGGTGAGTGGCGAGATTAATGACCAGAATCAGTGAGTGGCAAGATTAATGACCAGAATCAGTGAGTGGTGAAAATAACGACCGGAATCAGTGAGTGGTGAAAACAATGACCAGAATTGATGAGTGGCGAAAATAACGACCGGAATCGGTGAGTCGTGTAAACAACGACCGGAATCAGTGAGTGGTGAAAATAATGACCGGAATCGGTGAGTGGTGAATATAATGACCGGAATCAGTGTGTGGCGAGAATAATGATCGGAACTGGTGAGTGGTGAAAATAATGACCGGAATCGGTGAGTGGCGAGATTAATGACCATGATCGGTGAGTGGTGAAAATAACGACCGGAATCAGTGAGTGGTGAAAACAATGACCAGAATTGATGAGTGGCGAAAATAACGACCGGAATCGGTGAGTGGTGCATACAACGACCGGAATCGGTGAGTGGTGAAAATAATGACCGGAATCGGTGAGTGGTGAAAACAACGACCGGAATCGGTGAGTGGTGAAAATAATGACCGGAATCGGTGAGTGGTGCAAATAATGACTGGAATCAGTGAGTGGTGAAAATAATGACTGGAATCGGTGAGTGGCGAGATTATTGACCAGAATCGGTGAGTGGTGAAAATAACGACTGGAATCAGTGTGTGGCAAGAATAATGACCGGAATCAGTGAGTAGTGAAAGTAACAACTGGAATCAGTGAGTGGTGAAAATAACAAACAGAATCAGTGAGTGGTGAAAATAACGACTGGAATCAGTGAGTGGTGAAAATAATGACCGGAATCGAAGAGTGGCAAGAATAACGACCGGAATCAGTGTTTATGTGAAAATAATGAACGGAATCGGAGAGTGGCGAGAATAAGGACTGGAATTGGTGAGTAGTGAAAATAATGACCAGAAACAGCGAGTGTCAATTACAATGACCGGAATCGGTGAGTGGTGAAAATAACGACTGGAATCGGTGAGTGGTGAAAATAATGACTGGAATCGGTGAGTGGTGAAAATAACAACCGGAAATGGTGAGTGGCGAGAATAACGACCGGAATCGGTGAGTGGCGAAAATAATGACCGGAATCGGTGTGTGGCGAGAATAACGACCGGAATCGGTGAGTGGCGAAAATAATGACCGGAATCGGTGAGTGGCGAGAATAACGACCGGAATCGGCGAGTGGCGAGAATAACGACCGGAATCGGCGAGTGGCGAAAATAATGACTGGAAATGGTGAGTGCTGAAAACAATGAGCGGAATCGGTGAGTGGTGAAAACAACGACCGGAATCGGCGAGTGGTGAAAATAACTACCAGAATCGGTGAGTGGTGAAAATAATGACTGGAATCGGTGAGTAGTGAAAACAATGACCGGAATCGATGAGTGGTGAAAACAACGACCGGAATCAGCGAGTGGTGAAAATAACTACCAGAATCGGTGAGTGGTGAAAACAGTGACCTGAATCGGTGAGTGGTGAAAACAACGACCGGAATCGGCGTTTGGTGAAAATAACTACCGGAATCGGTGAGTGGTGAAAACAATGACCGGAATCAGTGAGTGGTAAAAATAATGACCAGAAATGGTGAGTGGTGAAAATAATGACTGGAATCGGTAAGTGGTGAAAATAATGACCGGAATCGGTGAGTGGTGAAAATAATGACTGAAATTGGTGAGTGGTGAAAATAACAACCGGAAATGGTGAGTGGCGAGAATAACGACCGGAATCGGTGAGTGGCGAAAATAATGACCGGAATCGGTGAGTGGCGAGAATAACGACCGGAATCGGTGAGTGGCGAGAATAACGACCGTAATTGGCGAGTGGCGAAAATAATGACTGGAAATGGTGATGCTGAAAACAATGACTGGAATCGGTGAGTGGTGAAAACAACGACCGGAATCGGCGTGTGGTGAAAATAACTACCAGAATCGGTGAGTGGTGAAAATAATGACCGGAATCGGTGAGTAGTGAAAACAATGACCGGACTCGATGAGTGGTGAAAACAACGACCGGAATCGGCGAGTGGTGAAAATAACTACCAGAATCGGAGAGTGGTGAAAACAATGACCGGAATCGGTGAGTGGTGAAAACAACGACCGGAATCGGCGAGTGGTGAAAATAACTACCGGAATCGGCGAGTGGTGAAAATAACTACCGGAATCGATGAATGGTGAAAACAACGACCGGAATCGGCGAGTGGTGAAAATAACTACCAGAATCGGTGAGTGGTGAAAATAATGACCGGAATCGGTGAGTGGTGAAAACAATGACCGGAATCAGTGAGTGGTGAAAATAATGACCGGAATCGGTGAGTGGTGAAAATAATGATTGGAATCAGTGAGTGACGAGAATAACGACCGGAATCAGTGAGTGGTGAAAATAATGACCGTAAACGGTGAGTGGTGAAAATAACGACTAGAATCAGTGAGTGGCAAGAATAATGACTGGAATTGGTGAGTGGTGAAAATAACGACCGGAATCGATGAATGGCGAGAATAATGACTGGAATCGGTGAGTGGTGAATATAATGACCTGAATCAGTGTGTGGCGAGAATAATGACCGGAATCGGTGAGTGGTGAAAATAATGACCGGAATCGGTGAGTGGTGAAAATAATGACCAGAATCGGTGAGTGGTGAAAATAACGACTGGAATCAGTGTGTGGCAAGAATAATGACCGGAAACAGTGAGTGGTGAAAATAATGACCGGAATCGTTAGGTGGTGAAAATAATGACAAGAATTAGTGAGTGGCAAGAATAACAACCGGAATCAGTGCGTGGTGAAAATAATGAGCCGTATTGCTGAGTGGCGAGAATAACGACCGGAATCTGTGAGTGGCGAGAATAGCAACCGGATTCGGTAAGTGGCGAGAATAATGACCAGAATCGGTGAGTGGCAAAAATAATGACCAAAATCAGTGAGTGGTGAAAATAACGATCGGCATCGGTGAGTAGTGAAAATAATTACCAGAATCGTTGAGAGGTGAAAATAACGATCAGAATCAGTGAGTGGTGAGAATAATGACCGGAATCGGTGAGTGGTGAAAATAATGACCGGAATCGGTGAGTGGGGAGAATAATGACCGGAATCCGTGTGTGGCGAGAATAATGACTGGAATCGGTGAGTGACGAGAATAATGACAGGAATTGGTGAGTGGTAAACATAACGACCAGAATTGGTGAGTGATGAAAATAACGACAAGACTCAGTGAGTGGCGAGAATAATGACAGGAATTGGTGACTGGGAAATATAATGACCGGAATCAGTGAGTGGTGAAAATAATGATAAGAAATGGAGAGTGGTGAAAATAATGACTGGAATCGGTAAGTGGTGAAAATAATGATTGGAATCAGTGAGTGACGAGAATGACGACCGGAATCAGTGAGTGGTGAAAATAATGACCGGAAACGGTGAGTGGTGAATATAACAACTGGAATTGGTGAGTGGTGAAAATAACGACCGGAATCGGTTAGTGGGGAAAATAGTGACCGGAATCGGTGAGTGGTGAAAATAATGAGGGGAATTGGTGAGTGGCAAGAATAATGACCGGAATCAGTGAGTGGTGAAAATAATGACCGGAATCAATGTGTGGCGAGAATAATGACCGGAATCAGTGAGTGGCGAGAATAACGACCGGAAACGGTGAGTGGGGAGAATAGTGATCGGAATCGGTGAGTGGTGAAAGTAATGAGTGGATTTGGTGATTTGCGAGAATAACGACCGGAATCGGTGAGTGGTGAAAATAACAACCGGAATCAGTGAGTGGCGAAAATAACGATCAGAATCAGTGAGTGGTGAGAATAACAACTGGAATCGGTGAGTGGTGAAAATAATGACCAGAATCGGTGAGTGGTGAGAATAATGACCAGAATCGGTGAGTGGTGAAAATAATGACCAGAATCAGTAAGTGGTGAGAATAATGACCTGAATCGGTGAGTGGTGAGATTAATGACCAGAATCGGTGAGTGGTGAAAATAACGACTAGAATCAGTGAGTGGCAAGAATAATGACTGGAATTGGTGAGTGGTGAAAATAATAACCGGAATCAGTGTGTGGCCAGAATAATGACAGGAATCAGTGAGTGGTGAGAATAATGACCAGAATTGGTGAGTGGTGAGAATAATGACCGGAATCAGTGAGTGGTGAAAATAATGACCGGAATCAATGTGTGGCGAGAATAATGACCGGAATCAGTGAGTGGTGAAAATAATGACCGGAATCAGTGAGTGGCGAGAGTAATGACCGGAATCAGTGAGTGGTGAAAATAATGACTGTAATCAGTGAGTGGCGAAAATAACCACCAGAGTCAGTGAGCGGCGAGAATAATGACCGGAATCAGTGAGTGATGAAAATAACGACTGGAATCAGTGAGTGGCAAGAATAATGACTGGAATCGGTGAGTGGTGAAAATAATGACCGGAATCAGTGTGTGGCCAGAATAATGACAGGAATCAGTGAGTGGAGAAAATAATGACCGGAATCGGTGAGTGGTGAGATTAATGACCAGAATCGGTGAGTGGTGAAAATAACAACTAGAATCAGTGAGTGGCAAGAATAACGACCAGAATCGGTGAGTGGTGAAAATAACGACCGGAATCAGTGAGTGGCCAGAATAATGACAGGAATCAGTGAGTGGTGAGAATAATGACCAGAATTGGTGAGTGGTGAGAATAATGACTGGAATCGGTGAGTGGTGAAAATAATGACCTGAATCAGTGTGTGGCGAGATTAATGACCAGAATCGGTGAGTGGCAAGATTAATGACCAGAATCAGTAAGTGGCCAGAATAATGACAGGAATCAGTGAGTGGTGAGAATAATGACCAGAAATATAACGACCGGAATCAGTGAGTGGCCAGAATAATGACTGGAATCAGTGAGTGGTGAAAATAATGACCGGAATCGGTGAGTGGTGAAAATAATGACCGGAATCGGTGAGTGGCGAGATTAATGACCAGAATCGGTGAGTGGTGAAAATAACGACCAGAATCAGTGAGTGGTGAAAATAACGACCAGAATCGGTGAGTGGTGAAAATAATGACTGGAATCAGTGAGTGGCAAGAATAATGACTGGAATCAGTGAGTGGTGAATATAATGATCTGAATCAGTGTGTGGCGAGAATAATGACCGGAATCGGTGAGTGTTGAAAATAATGATCGGAATCAGTGTGTGGTGAAAATAACGACCGGAATCAGTGAGTGGTTAAAATAACGACTGGAATCGGTGAGTGGTGAAAATAATGACCGGAATCGTTGAATGGCGAGAATAATGACTGGAATCGGTGAGTGGTGAATA
Organism: Chiloscyllium plagiosum; assembly: GCF_037043375.1. Lineage (NCBI taxonomy): Eukaryota > Metazoa > Chordata > Chondrichthyes > Orectolobiformes > Hemiscylliidae > Chiloscyllium > Chiloscyllium plagiosum. Next base: position 69,734,656 of record NW_028270146.1, read on the forward strand.
TAATGACCTGAATCAGTGTGTGGCGAGAATAATGACCGGAATCGGTGAGTGGTGAAAATAATGACCGGAATCGGTGAGTGGCGAGATTATTGACCAGAATCGGTGAGTGGTGAAAATAACGACTGGAATCAGTGTGTGGCAAGAATAATGACCGGAATCAGTGAGTGGTGAAAATAACAACTGGAATCAGTGAGTGGTCAAAATAACAAACAGAATCAGTGAGTGGTGAAAATAACGACTGGAATCAGTGAGTGGTGAAAATAATGACCGGAATCGAAGAGTGGAAAGAATAACGACCGGAATCAGTGTTTATGTGAAAATAATGAACGGAATCGGTGAGTGGCGAGATTATTGACCAGAATCGGTGAGTGGTGAAAATAATGACCAGAAACAGCGAGTGGCAATTACAATGACCGGAATCGGTGAGTGGTGAAAATAACAAACAGAATCAGTGAGTGGTGAAAACAACGACTGGAATCGGTGAGTGGTGAAAATAACGACCGGAATCGGAGAGTGGCAAGAATAACGACCGGAATCAGTGTGTGGTGAAAATAATGAACGGAATCGGTGTGTGGCGAGAATAAGGACTGGAATTGGTGATTAGTGAAAATAATGACCAGAAACAGCGAGTGTCAATTACAATGACCGGAATCGGTGAGTGGTGAAAATAACGACTGGAATCAGTGAGTGGTGAAAATAATGACTGGAATCGGTGAGTGGTGAAAATAACAACCGGAAATGGTGAGTGGCGAAAATAATGACCGGAATCGGTGAGTGGTAAATATAATGACCTGAATCAGTGTGTGGCGAGAATAATGACCGGAATCAGTGAGTGGCGAGATTATTGACCAGAATCGGTGAGTGGTGAAAATAACAACCGGAATCAGTGAGTGGTGAAAATAACAAACAGAAGCAGTGAGTGGTGAAAACAACGACCAGAATCGGAGAGTGGCAAGAATAACGACCGGAATCAGTGTGTGAGGAAAATAATGAACGGAATCGGTGAGTGGCGAGAATAAGGACTGGAATTGGTGAGTAGTGAAAATAATGACCAGAAACAGCGAGTGTCAATTACAATGACCGGAATCGGTGAGTGGTGAAAATAACGACTGGAATCGGTGAGTGGTGAAAATAATGACTGGAATCGGTGAGTGGTGAAAATAACAACCGGAAATGGTGAGTGGCGAGAATAACGACCGGAATCGGTGAGTGGCGAAAATAATGACCGGAATCGGTGAGTGGCGAGAATAACGACCGGAATCGGCGAGTAGCGAAAATAATGGCTGGAAGTGGTGAGTGCTGAAAACAATGACCGGAATCGGCGAGTGGTGAAAACAACGACCGGAATCGGTGAGTGGTGAAAATAAGGACCGGAATCGGTGAGTGACGAGAACAACGACCGGAATCAGTGAGTGGTGAAAATAGTGATAAGAAATGGTGAGTGGTGAAAATAATGACTGGAAGCGGTAAATGGTGAAAATAACTACCAGAATCGGTGAGTGGTGAAAATCATGATTGGAATCAGTGAGTGACGAGAATGACGACCGGAATCAGTGAGTGGTGAAAATAATGACCGGAAACGGTGAGTGGTGAATATAACAACAGGAATTGGTGAGTGGTGAAAATAACGACCGGATTCGGTGAGTGGGGAAAATAGTGACCGGAATCGGTGAGTGGTGAAAATAATGACCGGAATCAATGTGTGGCGAGAATAATGACCGGAATCAGTGAGTGGTGAAAATAATGACCGGAATCAGTGAATGGTGAAAATAACGACTGGAAACGGTGAGTGGGGAGAATAGTGATCGGAATCGGTGAGTGGTGAAAGTAATGAGTGGATTTGGTGATTTGCGAGAATAACGACCGGAATCGGTGAGTGGTGAAAATAACAACCGGAATCAGTGAGTGGCGAAAATAACGATCAGAATCAGTGAGTGGTGAGAATAACAACTGGAATCGGTGAGTGGTGAAAATAATGACCAGAATCGGTGAGTGGTGAGAATAATGACCAGAATCGGTGAGTGGTGAAAATAATGACCAGAATCAGTAAGTGGTGAGAATAATGACCTGAATCGGTGAGTGGTGAGATTAATGACCAGAATCGGTGAGTGGTGAAAATAACGACTAGAATCAGTGAGTGGCAAGAATAATGACTGGAATTGGTGAGTGGTGAAAATAATAACCGGAATCAGTGTGTGGCCAGAATAATGACAGGAATCAGTGAGTGGTGAGAATAATGACCAGAATTGGTGAGTGGTGAGAATAATGACCGGAATCAGTGAGTGGTGAAAATAATGACCGGAATCAATGTGTGGCGAGAATAATGACCGGAATCAGTGAGTGGTGAAAATAATGACCGGAATCAGTGAGTGGCGAGAGTAATGACCGGAATCAGTGAGTGGCGAAAATAACCACCAGAGTCAGTGAGCGGCGAGAATAATGACCGGAATCAGTGAGTGATGAAAATAACGACTGGAATCAGTGAGTGGCAAGAATAATGACTGGAATCGGTGAGTGGTGAAAATAATGACCGGAATCAGTGTGTGGCCAGAATAATGACAGGAATCAGTGAGTGGAGAAAATAATGACCGGAATCGGTGAGTGGTGAGATTAATGACCAGAATCGGTGAGTGGTGAAAATAACAACTAGAATCAGTGAGTGGCAAGAATAACGACCAGAATCGGTGAGTGGTGAAAATAACGACCGGAATCAGTGAGTGGCCAGAATAATGACAGGAATCAGTGAGTGGTGAGAATAATGACCAGAATTGGTGAGTGGTGAGAATAATGACTGGAATCGGTGAGTGGTGAAAATAATGACCTGAATCAGTGTGTGGCGAGAATAATGACCGGAATTGGTGAGTGGTGAAAATAATGACCGGAATCGGTGAGTGGTGAGATTAATGACCAGAATCGGTGAGTGGCAAGATTAATGACCAGAATCAGTAAGTGGCCAGAATAACGACAGGAATCAGTGAGTGGTGAGAATAATGACCAGAAATATAACGACCGGAATCAGTGAGTGGCCAGAATAATGACTGGAATCAGTGAGTGGTGAAAATAATGACCGGAATCGGTGAGTGGTGAAAATAATGACCGGAATCGGTGAGTGGCGAGATTAATGACCAGAATCGGTGAGTGGTGAAAATAACGACCAGAATCAGTGAGTGGTGAAAATAACGACCAGAATCGGTGAATGGTGAAAATAATGACTGGAATCAGTGAGTGGCAAGAATAATGACTGGAATCAGTGAGTGGTGAATATAATGATCTGAATCAGTGTGTGGCGAGAATAATGACCGGAATCGGTGAGTGTTGAAAATAATGATCGGAATCAGTGTGTGGTGAAAATAACGACCGGAATCAGTGAGTGGTTAAAATAACGACTGGAATCGGTGAGTGGTGAAAATAATGACCGGAATCGTTGAATGGCGAGAATAATGACTGGAATCGGTGAGTGGTGAATATAATGACCTGAATCAGTGTGTGGCGAGAATAATGACCGGAATCGGTGAGTGGTGAAAATAATGACCGGAATCGGTGAGTGGCGAGATTATTGACCAGAATCGGTGAGTGGTGAAAATAACGACTGGAATCAGTGTGTGGCAAGAATAATGACCGGAATCAGTGAGTGGTGAAAATAACAACTGGAATCAGTGAGTGGTCAAAATAACAAACAGAATCAGTGAGTGGTGAAAATAATGACTGGAATCAGTGAGTGGTGAAAATAATGACCGGAATCGAAGAGTGGAAAGAATAACGACCGGAATCAGTGTTTATGTGAAAATAATGAACGGAATCGGTGAGTGGCGAGATTATTGACCAGAATCGGTGAGTGGTGAAAATAATGACCAGAAACAGCGAGTGGCAATTACAATGACCGGAATCGGTGAGTGGTGAAAATAACAAACAGAATCAGTGAGTGGTGAAAACAACGACTGGAATCGGTGAGTGGTGAAAATAACGACTGGAATCGGAGAGTGGCAAGAATAACGACCGGAATCAGTGTGTGGTGAAAATAATGAACGGAATCGGTGTGTGGCGAGAATAAGGACTGGAATTGGTGATTAGTGAAAATAATGACCAGAAACAGCGAGTGTCAATTACAATGACCGGAATCGGTGAGTGGTGAAAATAACGACTGGAATCAGTGAGTGGTGAAAATAATGACTGGAATCGGTGAGTGGTGAAAATAACAACCGGAAATGGTGAGTGGCGAAAATAATGACCGGAATCGGTGAGTGGTAAATATAATGACCTGAATCAGTGTGTGGCGAGAATAATGACCGGAATCAGTGAGTGGCGAGATTATTGACCAGAATCGGTGAGTGGTGAAAATAACAACCGGAATCAGTGAGTGGTGAAAATAACAAACAGAAGCAGTGAGTGGTGAAAACAACGACCAGAATCGGAGAGTGGCAAGAATAACGACCGGAATCAGTGTGTGAGGAAAATAATGAACGGAATCGGTGAGTGGCGAGAATAAGGACTGGAATTGGTGAGTAGTGAAAATAATGACCAGAAACAGCGAGTGTCAATTACAATGACCGGAATCGGTGAGTGGTGAAAATAACGACTGGAATCGGTGAGTGGTGAAAATAATGACTGGAATCGGTGAGTGGTGAAAATAACAACCGGAAATGGTGAGTGGCGAGAATAACGACCGGAATCGGTGAGTGGCGAAAATAATGACCGGAATCGGTGAGTGGCGAGAATAACGACCGAAATCGGCGAGTAGCGAAAATAATGGCTGGAAATGGTGAGTGCTGAAAACAATGACCGGAATCGGCGAGTGGTGAAAATAACTACTAGAATCGGTGAGTGGTGAAAATAATGACCGGAATCGGTGAGTGGTGAAAACAACGACCGGAATCGGTGAGTGGTGAAAATAAGGACCGGAATCGGTGAGTGACGAGAACAACGACCGGAATCAGTGAGTGGTGAAAATAGTGATAAGAAATGGTGAGTGGTGAAAATAATGACTGGAAGCGGTAAATGGTGAAAATAACTACCAGAATCGGTGAGTGGTGAAAATCATGATTGGAATCAGTGAGTGACGAGAATGACGACCGGAATCAGTGAGTGGTGAAAATAATGACCGGAAACGGTGAGTGGTGAATATAACAACAGGAATTGGTGAGTGGTGAAAATAACGACCGGATTCGGTGAGTGGGGAAAATAGTGACCGGAATCGGTGAGTGGTGAAAATAATGACCGGAATCAATGTGTGGCGAGAATAATGACCGGAATCAGTGAATGGTGAAAATAATGACCGGAATCAGTGAATGGTGAAAATAATGACCGGAAACGGTGAGTGGGGAGAATAGTGATCGGAATCGGTGAGTGGTGAAAGTAATGAGTGGATTTGGTAATTTGCGAGAATAACGACCGGAATCGGTGAGTTGTGAAAATAACAACCGGAATCAGTGAGTGGCGAAAATAACGATCAGAATCAGTGAGTGGTGGGAATAACAACTGGAATCGGTGAGTGGTGAAAATAATGACCAGAATCGGTGAGTGGTGAGAATAATGACCAGAATCGGTGAGTGGTGAAAATAATGACCAGAAACAATGAGTGGCAATTACAATGACCGTAATTGGTGAGTGGTGAAAATAACAAACAGAATCAGTGAGTGGTGAAAACAACGACTGGAATCAGTGAGTGGTGAAAGTAACGACCGGAATCGGAGAGTGGCAAGAATAACCACCGGAATCAGTGTGTGGCGAAAATAATGAACGGAATCGGTGTGTGGCGAGAATAAGGACTGGAATTGGTGAGTAGTGAAAATAATGACCAGAAGCAGCGAGTGGCAATTACAATGACCGGAATTGGTGAGTGGTGAAAATAACGACTGGAATCGGTGAGTGGTGAAAATAACAACCGGAAATGGTGAGTGGCGCGAATAACGACCGGAATCGGTGAGTGGCGAAAATAATGACCGGAATCGGTGAGTGGCGAGAATAACGACCGGAATCGGCGAGTGGCGAGAATAACGACCGGAATCAGCGAGTAGCGAAAATAATGACTGGAAATGGTGAGTGCTGAAAACAATGACCGGAATCGGTGAGTGGTGAAAACAACGACCGGAATCGGCGAGTGGTGAAAATAACTACCAGAATCGGTGAGTGGTGAAAATAATGACCGGAATCAGTGAGTAGTGAAAACAATGACCGGAATCGATGAGTGGTGAAAACAACGACCGGAATTGGCGAGTGGTGAAAATAACTACCAGAATCGGTGAGTGGTGAAAACAATGACCGGAATCGGTGAGTGGTGAAAACAACGACCGGAATCGGTGTGTGGTGAAAATAACTACCGGAATCGGTGAGTGGTGAAAATAATGACCGGAATCGGTGAGTAGTGAAAACAATGACCGGAATCGATGAGTGGTGAAAACAACGACCGGAATCGGCGAGTGGTGAAAATAACTACCAGAATCGGTGAGTGGTGAAAATAATGACCAGAAATGGTGAGTGGTGAAAATAATGACTGGAATTGGTAAGTGGTGAAAATAATGACCGGAATTGGTGAGTGGTGAAAATAATGACTGGAATCAGTGTGTGGCAAGAATAATGACCGGAAACAGTGAGTGGTGAAAATAATGACCGGAATCGGTAGGTGGTGAAAATAATGACAGGAATTAGTGAGTGGCGAGAATAACAACCGGAATCAGTGCGTGGTGAAAATAATGAGCCGAATTGCTGAGTGGCGAGAATAACGACCGGAATCAGTGAGTGGCGAGAATAGCAACCGGATTCGGTAAGTGGCGAGAATAATGACCAGAATCGGTGAGTGGCAAAAATAATGACCAAAATCAGTGAGTGGTGAAAATAACGATCGGCATCGGTGAGTAGTGAAAATAATTACCAGAATCGTTGAGAGGTGAAAATAACGATCAGAATCAGTGAGTGGTGAGAATAATGACCGGAATCGGTGAGTGGTGAAAATAATGACCGGAATCGGTGAGTGGGGAGAATAATGACCGGAATCCGTGTGTGGTGAGAATAATGACTGGAATCGGTGAGTGACGAGAATAATGACAGGAATTGGTGAGTGGTAAACATAACGACCAGAATTGGTGAGTGATGAAAATAACGACAAGACTCAGTGAGTGGCGAGAATAATGACAGGAATTGGTGAGTGGGAAATATAATGACCGGAATCGGTGAGTGGTGAAAATAATGAGGGGAATCGGTGAGTGGCAAGAATAATGACCGGAATCAGTGAGTGGTGAAAATAATGACCGGAATCAATGTGTGGCGAGAATAATGACCGGAATAAGTGAGTGGTGAAAATAATGACCGGAATCGGTGAGTGGCGAGATTATTGACCAGAATCGGTGAGTGGTGAAAAAAACGACTGGAATCAGTGTGTGGCAAGAATAATGACCGGAATCAGTGAGTGGCGAGATGATTGACCAGAATCGGTGAGTGGTGAAAATAACAACCGGAATCAGTGAGTGGTGAAAATAACAAACAGAATCAGTGAGTGGTGAAAACAACGACTGGAATCAGTGAGTGGTGAAAATAACGACCGGAATCGGAGAGTGGCAAGAATAACGACCGGAATCAGTGTGTGAGGAAAATAATGAACGGAATCGGTGAGTGGCGAGAATAAGGACTAGAATTGGTGAGTAGTGAAAATAATGACCAGAATCGGTGAGTGGTGAGAATAACGACTGGAATCAGTGAGTGGCAAGAATAATGACTGGAATCAGTGAGTGGTGAATATAATGACCTGAATCAGTGTGTGGCGAGAATAATGACCGGAATTGGTGAGTGATGAAAATAATAACAGGAATCGGTGAGTGGCGAGATTAATGACCAGAATCGGTGAGTGGTGAAAATAATGACCGGAATCAGTGAGTGGTGAAAATAATGACCAGAATTGATGAGTGGCGAAAATAACGACCGGAATCGGTGAGTGGTGCAAACAACGACCGGAATCGGTGAGTGGTGAAAATAATGACCGGAATCGGTGAGTGGTGAATATAATGACCTGAATCAGTGTGTGGCGAGAATAATGACCGGAATCGGTGAGTGGTGAAAATAATGACCGGAATCGGTGAGTGGCGAGATTAATGACCAGAATCGGTGAGTGGCAAGATTAATGACCAGAATCGGTGAGTGGTGAAAATAACGACCGGAATCAGTGAGTGGTGAAAACAATTACCAGAATTGATGAGTGGCGAAAATAACGACCGGAATCAATGAGTGGTGAAAATAATGACCGTAAACGGTGAGTGGTGAATATTACAACTGGAATTGGTGAGTGGTGAAAATAACGACCGGAATCGGTGAGTGGGGAAAATAGCGACCGGAATCGGTGAGTGGTGGAAATAATGACCGGAATCAATGTGTGGCGAGAATAATGACCGGAATCAGTGAGTGGTGAAAATAATGACCGGAATCAGTGAATGGTGAAAATAACGACTGGAAACGGTGAGTGGGGAGAATAGTGATCGGAATCGGTGAGTGGTGAAAGTAATGAGTGGATTTGGTGATTTGCGAGAATAACGACCGGAATCGGTGAGTGGTGAAAATAACAACCGGAATCAGTGAGTGGCAAAAATAACGATCAGAATCAGTGAGTGGTGAGAATAACAACTGGAATCGGTGTGTGGTGAGAATAATGACCAGAATTGGTGAGTGGTGCGAATAATGACCGGAATCAGTGAGTGGTGAAAATAATGACCGGAATCAATGTGTGGCGAGAATAATGACCGGAATCAGTGGGTGGTGAAAATAATGACCGGAATCAGTGAGTGGCGAGAGTAATGACCGGAATCAGTGAGTGGTGAAAATAATGACTGGAATCAGTGAGTGGCGAAAATAACCACCAGACTCAGTGAGCGGCGAAAATAATGACCGGAATCAGTGAGTGGTGAAAATAATGACCAGAATCAGTGAGTGATGAAAATAACGACAGGAATCAGTGAGTGGCAAGAATAATGACTGGAATCGGTGAGTGGTGAAAATAATGACCGGAATGAGTGTGTGGCCAGAATAATGACCGGAATCAGTGAGTGGAGAAAATAATGACCGGAATCGGTGAGTGGTGAAAATAACAACTAGAATCAGTGAGTGGCAAGAATAACGACCAGAATCGGTGAGTGGTGAAAATAACGACCGGAATCAGTGAGTGGCCAGAATAATGACAGGAATCAGTGAGTGGTGAGAATAATGACCTGAATCAGTGTGTGGCGAGAATAATGACCGGAATCGGTGAGTGGTGAAAATAATGACCTGAATCAGTGTGTGGCGAGAATAATGACCGGAATCGGTGAGTGGTGAAAATAATGACCGGAATCGGTGAGTGGCGAGATTAATGACCAGAATAGGTGAGTGGCAAGATTAATGACCAGAATCAGTGAGTGGCCAGAATAATGACAGGAATCAGTGAGTGGTGAGAATAATGACTGGAATCAGTGAGTGGTGAAAATAATGTCCGGAATCGGTGAGTGGTGAGATTAATGACCAGAATCGGTGAGTGGTGAAAATAACGACTGGAATCAGTGAGCGGCAAGAATAATAACTGGAATCAGTGAGTGGTGAATATAATGACCTGAATCAGTGTGTGGCGAGAATAATGACCGGAATTGGTGAGTGATGAAAATAATGACCGGAATCGGTGAGTGGCGAGATTAATGACCAGAATCGGTGAGTGGTGAAAATAATGACCGGAATCAGTGAGTGGTGAAAATAATGACCGGAATCGGTGAGTGGCGAGATTAATGACCAGAATCGGTGAGTGGCAAGATTAATGACCAGAATCGGTGAGTGGTGAAAATAACGACCGGAATCAGTGAGTGGTGAAAACAATTACCAGAATTGATGAGTGGCGAAAATAACGACCGGAATCGGTGAGTGGTGCAAACAACGACCGGAATCGGTAAGCGGCGAGAATAATGACCGGAATCGGTGAGTGGTGAAAATAATGACCGGAATCAGTGTGTGGTGAAAATAACGACCGGAATCAGTGAGTGGTTAAAATAATGACTGGAATCGGTGAGTGGTGAAAACAACGACCAGAATCGGTGAGAGTCAAGAATAATGACGGGATTCGGTAAGTGGCGAGAATAATGACCGGAATCGGTGAGTGGTGAAAATAAAGACCAGAATCGGTGAGTAGCAAGATTAATGACCAGAATCGGTGAGTGGTGAAAATAACGACCGGAATCAGTGAGTGGTGAAAACAATGACCAAGGAGAAAGTGAGGTCTGCAGATGCTGGAGATCAAAGTTGAAACTTTATTGCTGGAACAGCACAGCAGGTCAGGCAGCATCCAGGGAACAGGAGATTCGACGTTTCGGGCACAGGCCCTTCTTCCTGAAGAAGGGCCTGTGCCCGAAACGTCGAATCTCCTGTTCCCTGGATGCTGCCTGACCTGCTGTGCTGTTCCAGCAATAAAGTTTCAACAAAAACAATGACCAGAATTGATGAATGACGAAAATAACGACCGGAATCGGTGAGTGGTGCAAACAACGACTGGAATCGGTGAGTGGTGAAAATAATGACCGGAATCGTTGAATGGCGAGAATAATGACTGGAATCGGTGAGTGGTGAATGTAATGACCTGAATCAGTGTGTGGTGAGAATAATGACCGGAATCAGTGAGTGGTGAAAATAATGACCGGAATCAGTGTGTGGCGAGAATAATGACCAGAATCAGTGAGTGGTGAGAAGAGCGACCGGAATCAGTGTGTGGCAAGAATAATGACCAGAATCAGTGAGTGGTGAAAATAATGAATGGAATCGGTGAGTGACGAGAATAATGACCGGATATGGTGAGTGGTAAAAATAATGCCTGGAATTGGTGAGTGGTGAAAATAACGACTGGAATCGGTGAGTGATGAAAATAATGACCGGAATCGGTGAGTGGTGAAAATAACAACTGGAATCAGTGAGTGGTGAAAATAACAAACAGAATCAGTGAGTGGTGAAAATAACGAATGGAATCAGTGTGTGGCAAGAATAATGACCGGAATCAGTGAGTGGTGAAAATAACAACTGGAATCAGTGAGTGGTGAAAATAACAAACAGAATCAGTGAGTGGTGAAAATAACGACTGGAATCAGTGAGTGGCCAGAATAATGACAGGAATCAGTGAGTGGTGAGAATAATGACCAGAAATATAACGACCGGAATCAGTGAGTGGCCAGAATAATGACTGGAATCAGTGAGTGGTGAAAATAATGTCCGGAATCGGTGAGTGGTGAAAATAATGACCGGGATCGGTGAGTGGCGAGATTAATGACCAGAATCGGTGAGTGGTGAAAATAACGACCAGAATCAGTGTGTGGCGAGAATAATTCCCGGAATTGGTGAGTGGTGAAAATAATGACCGGAATCGGTGAGTGGCGAGATTAATGACCAGAATCAGTGAGTGGCAAGATTAATGACCAGAATCGGTGAGTGGTGAAAATAACGACCGGAATCAGTGAGTGGTGAAAATAATGACCAGAATTGATGAGTGGCGAAAATAACGACCGGAATCGGTGACTGGTGCAAACAACGACCGGAATCGGTGAGTGGTGAAAATAATGACCGGAATCGGTGAGTGGTGAATATAATGACCTGAATCAGTGTGTGGCGAGAATAATGACCGGAATCGGTGAGTGGTGAAAATAATGACCGGAATCGGTGAGTGGCGAGATTAATGACCAGAATTGGTGAGTGGCAAGATTAATGACCAGAATCGGTGAGTGGTGAAAATAACGACCGGAATCAGTGAGTGGTGAAAACAATGACCGGAATCGGTAGGTGGTGAAAATAATGATAGGAATTAGTGAGTGGCGAGAATAACAACTGGAATCAGTGCGTGGTGAAAATAATGAGCCGAATTGCTGAGTGGCGAGAATAACGACCGGAATCAGTGAGTGGCGAGAATAGCAACCGGATTCAGTAAGTGGCGAGAATAATGACCGGAATCAGTGAGTGGCGAGAATAGCAACCGGATTCGGTAAGTGGCGAGAATAATGACCAGAATCGGTGAGTGGCAAAAATAATGACCAAAATCAGTGAGTGGTGAAAATAACGATCGGCATCGGTGAGTAGTGAAAATAATCACCAGAATCGTTGGGAGGTGAAAATAACGTTCAGAATCAGTGAGTGGTGAGAATAATGACCGGAATCCGTGTGTGGCGAGAATAATGACTGGAATCGGTGAGTGACGAGAATAATGACAGGAATTGGTGAGTGGTAAACATAACGACCAGAATTGGTGAGTGGTGAAAATAATGACTGGAATCGGTAAGTGGTGAAAATAACTACCAGAATCGGTGAGTGGTGAAAATAATGATTGGAATCAGTGAGTGACGAGAATGACGACCGGAATCAGTGAGTGGTGAAAATAATGACCGGAAACGGTGAGTGGTGAATATAACAACTGGAATTGGTGAGTGGTGAAAATAACGACCGGAATTGGTGAGTGGGGAAAATAGTGACCGGAATCGGTGAGTGGTGAAAATAATGAGGGGAATTGGTGAGTGGCAAGAATAATGACCGGAATCAGTGAGTGGTGAAAATAATGACCGGAATCAATGTGTGGCGAGAATAATGACCGGAATCAGTGAGTGGTGAAAATAATGACCGTAATCAGTGAATGGTGAAAATAACGACCGGAAACGGTGAGTGGGGAGAATAGTGATCGGAATCGGTGAGTGGTGAAAGTAATGAGTGGATTTGGTGATTTGCGAGAATAACGACCGGAACCGGTGAGTGGTGAAAATAACAACCGGAATCAGTGAGTGGCGAAAATAAAGATCAGAATCAGTGAGTGGTGAGAATAACAACTGGAATCGGTGAGTGGTGAAAATAATGACCAGAATCGGTGAGTGGTGAGAATAATGACCAGAATCGGTGAGTGGAGAAAATAATGACCAGAATCGGTAAGTGGCGAGAATAATGACCGGAATCGGTGAGTGGTGAGATTAATGACCAGAATCGGTGAGTGGTGAAAATAACGACTAGAATCAGTGAGTGGCAAGAATAATGACTGGACTCGGTGAGTGGTGAAAATAATAACCGGAATCAGTGTGTGGCCAAAATAATGACAGGAATCAGTGAGTGGTGAGAATAATGACCAGAATTGGTGAGTGGTGAGAATAATGACCGGAATCAGTGAGTGGTGAAAATAATGACCGGAATCAATGTGTGGCGAGAATAATGACCAAAATCAGTGAGTGGTGAAAATAACGATCGGCATCGGTGAGTAGTGAAAATAATCACCAGAATCGTTGGGAGGTGAAAATAACGTTCAGAATCAGTGAGTGGTGAGAATAATGACCGGAATCCGTGTGTGGCGAGAATAATGACTGGAATCGGTGAGTGACGAGAATAATGACAGGAATTGGTGAGTGGTAAACAAAACGACCAGAATTGGTGAGTGATGAAAATAATGATAAGAAATGGTGAGTGGTGAAAATAATGACTGGAATCGGTAAGTGGTGAAAATAACTACCAGGATCGGTGAGTGGTGAAAATAATGATTGGAATCAGTGAGTGACGAGAATGACGACCGGAATCAGTGAGTGGTGAAAATAATGACCGGAAACGGTGAGTGGTGAATATAACAACTGGAATTGGTGAGTGGTGAAAATAACGACCGGAATTGGTGAGTGGGGAAAATAGTGACCGGAATCGGTGAGTGGTGAAAATAATGAGGGGAATTGGTGAGTGGCAAGAATAATGACCGGAATCAGTGAGTGGTGAAAATAATGACCGGAATCAATGTGTGGCGAGAATAATGACCGGAATCAGTGAGTGGTGAAAATAATGACCGTAATCAGTGAATGGTGAAAATAACGACCGGAAACGGTGAGTGGGGAGAATAGTGATCGGAATCGGTGAGTGGTGAAAGTAATGAGTGGATTTGGTGATTTGCGAGAATAACGACCGGAATCGGTGAGTGGTGAAAATAACAACCGGAATCAGTGAGTGGCGAAAATAACGATCAGAATCAGTGAGTGGTGAGAATAACAACTGGAATCGGTGAGTGGTGAAAATAATGACCAGAATCGGTGAGTGGTGAGAATAATGACCAGAATCGGTGAGTGGAGAAAATAATGACCAGAATCGGTAAGTTGCGAGAATAATGACCTGAATCGGTGAGTGGTGAGATTAATGACCAGAATCGGTGAGTGGTGAAAATAACGACTAGAATCAGTGAGTGGCAAGAATAATGACTGGACTCGGTGAGTGGTGAAAATAATAACCGGAATCAGTGTGTGGCCAAAATAATGACAGGAATCAGTGAGTGGTGAGAATAATGACCAGAATTGGTGAGTGGTGAGAATAATGACCGGAATCAGTGAGTGGTGAAAATAATGACCGGAATCAATGTGTGGCGAGAATAATGACCGGAATCAGTGAGTGGTGAAAATAATGACCGGAATCAGTGAGTGGCGAGAGTAATGACCGGAATCAGTGAGTGGTGAAAATAATGAGTGGAATTAGTGAGTGGCGAAAATAACCACCAGACTCAGTGAGCGGCGAGAATAATGACCGGAATCAGTGAGTGGTGAAAATAATGACCAGAATCAGTGAGTGGTGAAAATAATGACCAGAATCAGTGAGTGATGAAAATAACGACAGGAATCAGTGAGTGGCAAGAATAATGACCGGAATCGGTGAGTGGTGAGATTAATGACCAGAATCGGTGAGTGTTGAAAATAACTAGAATCTGTGAGTGGCAAGAATAACGACCAGAATCGGTAAGTGGTGAAAATAACGACCGGAAATAGTGAGTGGCCAGAATAATGACAGGAATCAGTGAGTGGTGAGAATAATGACCAGAATTGGTGAGTGGTGAGATTAATGACCAGAATCGGTGAGTGGTGAAAATAACGACTAGAATCAGTGAGTGGCAAGAATAATGACTGGACTCGGTGAGTGGTGAAAATAATAACCGGAATCAGTGTGTGGCCAAAATAATGACAGGAATCAGTGAGTGGTGAGAATAATGACCAGAATTGGTGAGTGGTGAGAATAATGACCGGAATCAGTGAGTGGTGAAAATAATGACCGGAATCAATGTGTGGCGAGAATAATGACCAAAATCAGTGAGTGGTGAAAATAACGATCGGCATCGGTGAGTAGTGAAAATAATCACCAGAATCGTTGGGAGGTGAAAATAACGTTCAGAATCAGTGAGTGGTGAGAATAATGACCGGAATCCGTGTGTGGCGAGAATAATGACTGGAATCGGTGAGTGACAAGAATAATGACAGGAATTGGTGAGTGGTAAACATAACGACCAGAATTGGTGAGTGATGAAAATAATGATAAGAAATGGTGAGTGGTGAAAATAATGACTGGAATCGGTAAGTGGTGAAAATAACTACCAGAATCGGTGAGTGGTGAAAATAATGATTGGAATCAGTGAGTGACGAGAATGACGACCGGAATCAGTGAGTGGTGAAAATAATGACCGGAAACGGTGAGTGGTGAATATAACAACTGGAATTGGTGAGTGGTGAAAATAACGACCGGAATTGGTGAGTGGGGAAAATAGTGACCGGAATCGGTGAGTGGTGAAAATAATGAGGGGAATTGGTGAGTGGCAAGAATAATGACCGGAATCAGTGAGTGGTGAAAATAATGACCGGAATCAATGTGTGGCGAGAATAATGACCGGAATCAGTGAGTGGTGAAAATAATGACCGTAATCTGTGAATGGTGAAAATAACGACCGGAAACGGTGAGTGGGGAGAATAGTGATCGGAATCGGTGAGTGGTGAAAGTAATGAGTGGATTTGGTGATTTGCGAGAATAACGACCGGAATCGGTGAGTGGTGAAAATAACAACCGGAATCAGTGAGTGGCGAAAATAACGATCAGAATCAGTGAGTGGTGAGAATAACAACTGGAATCGGTGAGTGGTGAAAATAATGACCAGAATCGGTGAGTGGTGAGAATAATGACCAGAATCGGTGAGTGGAGAAAATAATGACCAGAATCGGTAAGTGGCGAGAATAATGACCTGAATCGGTGAGTGGTGAGATTAATGACCAGAATCGGTGAGTGGTGAAAATAACGACTAGAATCAGTGAGTGGCAAGAATAATGACTGGACTCGGTGAGTGGTGAAAATAATAACCGGAATCAGTGTGTGGCCAAAATAATGACAGGAATCAGTGAGTGGTGAGAATAATGACCAGAATTGGTGAGTGGTGAGAATAATGACCGGAATCAGTGAGTGGTGAAAATAATGACCGGAATCAATGTGTGGCGAGAATAATGACCGGAATCAGTGAGTGGTGAAAATAATGACCGGAATCAGTGAGTGGCGAGAGTAATGACCGGAATCAGTGAGTGGTGAAAATAATGAGTGGAATTAGTGAGTGGCGAAAATAACCACCAGACTCAGTGAGCGGCGAGAATAATGACCGGAATCAGTGAGTGGTGAAAATAATGACCAGAATCAGTGAGTGGTGAAAATAATGACCAGAATCAGTGAGTGATGAAAATTACGACAGGAATCAGTGAGTGGCAAGAATAATGACCGGAATCGGTGAGTGGTGAGATTAATGACCAGAATCGGTGAGTGTTGAAAATAACTAGAATCAGTGAGTGGCAAGAATAACGACCAGAATCGGTAAGTGGTGAAAATAACGACCGGAAATAGTGAGTGGCCAGAATAATGACAGGAATCAGTGAGTGGTGAGAATAATGACCAGAATTGGTGAGTGGTGAGATTAATGACCAGAATCGGTGAGTGGTGAAAATAACGACTAGAATCAGTGAGTGGCAAGAATAATGACTGGACTCGGTGAGTGGTGAAAATAATAACCGGAATCAGTGTGTGGCCAAAATAATGACAGGAATCAGTGAGTGGTGAGAATAATGACCAGAATTGGTGAGTGGTGAGAATAATGACCGGAATCAGTGAGTGGTGAAAATAATGACCGGAATCAATGTGTGGCGAGAATAATGACCAAAATCAGTGAGTGGTGAAAATAACGATCGGCATCGGTGAGTAGTGAAAATAATCACCAGAATCGTTGGGAGGTGAAAATAACGTTCAGAATCAGTGAGTGGTGAGAATAATGACCGGAATCCGTGTGTGGCGAGAATAATGACTGGAATCGGTGAGTGACGAGAATAATGACAGGAATTGGTGAGTGGTAAACAAAACGACCAGAATTGGTGAGTGATGAAAATAATGATAAGAAATGGTGAGTGGTGAAAATAATGACTGGAATCGGTAAGTGGTGAAAATAACTACCAGAATCGGTGAGTGGTGAAAATAATGATTGGAATCAGTGAGTGACGAGAATGACGACCGGAATCAGTGAGTGGTGAAAATAATGACCGGAAACGGTGAGTGGTGAATATAACAACTGGAATTGGTGAGTGGTGAAAATAACGACCGGAATTGGTGAGTGGGGAAAATAGTGACCGGAATCGGTGAGTGGTGAAAATAATGAGGGGAATTGGTGAGTGGCAAGAATAATGACCGGAATCAGTGAGTGGTGAAAATAATGACCGGAATCAATGTGTGGCGAGAATAATGACCGGAATCAGTGAGTGGTGAAAATAATGACCGTAATCAGTGAATGGTGAAAATAACGACCGGAAACGGTGAGTGGGGAGAATAGTGATCGGAATCGGTGAGTGGTGAAAGTAATGAGTGGATTTGGTGATTTGCGAGAATAACGACCGGAATCGGTGAGTGGTGAAAATAACAACCGGAATCAGTGAGTGGCGAAAATAACGATCAGAATCAGTGAGTGGTGAGAATAACAACTGGAATCGGTGAGTGGTGAAAATAATGACCAGAATCGGTGAGTGGTGAGAATAATGACCAGAATCGGTGAGTGGAGAAAATAATGACCAGAATCGGTAAGTGGCGAGAATAATGACCTGAATCGGTGAGTGGTGAGATTAATGACCAGAATCGGTGAGTGGTGAAAATAACGACTAGAATCAGTGAGTGGCAAGAATAATGACTGGACTCGGTGAGTGGTGAAAATAATAACCGGAATCAGTGTGTGGCCAAAATAATGACAGGAATCAGTGAGTGGTGAGAATAATGACCAGAATTGGTGAGTGGTGAGAATAATGACCGGAATCAGTGAGTGGTGAAAATAATGACCGGAATCAATGTGTGGCGAGAATAATGACCGGAATCAGTGAGTGGTGAAAATAATGACCGGAATCAGTGAGTGGCGAGAGTAATGACCGGAATCAGTGAGTGGTGAAAATAATGAGTGGAATTAGTGAGTGGCGAAAATAACCACCAGACTCAGTGAGCGGCGAGAATAATGACCGGAATCAGTGAGTGGTGAAAATAATGACCAGAATCAGTGAGTGGTGAAAATAATGACCAGAATCAGTGAGTGATGAAAATAACGACAGGAATCAGTGAGTGGCAAGAATAATGACCGGAATCGGTGAGTGGTGAGATTAATGACCAGAATCGGTGAGTGTTGAAAATAACTAGAATCTGTGAGTGGCAAGAATAACGACCAGAATCGGTAAGTGGTGAAAATAACGACCGGAAATAGTGAGTGGCCAGAATAATGACAGGAATCAGTGAGTGGTGAGAATAATGACCAGAATTGGTGAGTGGTGAGATTAATGACCAGAATCGGTGAGTGGTGAAAATAACGACTAGAATCAGTGAGTGGCAAGAATAATGACTGGACTCGGTGAGTGGTGAAAATAATAACCGGAATCAGTGTGTGGCCAAAATAATGACAGGAATCAGTGAGTGGTGAGAATAATGACCAGAATTGGTGAGTGGTGAGAATAATGACCGGAATCAGTGAGTGGTGAAAATAATGACCGGAATCAATGTGTGGCGAGAATAATGACCGGAATCAGTGAGTGGTGAAAATAATGACCGGAATCAGTGAGTGGCGAGAGTAATGACCGGAATCAGTGAGTGGTGAGAATAATGAGTGGAATTAGTGAGTGGCGAAAATAACCACCAGACTCAGTGAGCGGCGAGAATAATGACCGGAATCAGTGAGTGGTGAAAATAATGACCAGAATCAGTGAGTGGTGAAAATAATGACCAGAATCAGTGAGTGATGAAAATAACGACAGGAATCAGTGAGTGGCAAGAATAATGACCGGAATCGGTGAGTGGTGAGATTAATGACCAGAATCGGTGAGTGGTGAAAATAACTAGAATCTGTGAGTGGCAAGAATAATGACCAGAATCGGTAAGTGGTGAAAATAACGACCGGAAATAGTGAGTGGCCAGAATAATGACAGGAATCAGTGAGTGGTGAGAATAATGACCAGAATTGGTGAGTGGTGAGATTAATGACCGGAATCGGTGAGTGGTGAAAATAATGACCGGAATCAGTGAGTGGCCAGAATAATGACTGGAATCAGTGAGTGGTGAAAATAATGACCGGAATCGGTGAGTGGCGAGATTAATGACCAGAATCGGTGAGTGGTGAAAATAACAACCAGAATCAGTGAGTGGTGAAAATAACGACCAGAATCGGTGAGTGGTGAGATTAATGACCAGAATCGGTGAGTGGTGAAAATAACGACTGGAATCAGTGAGTGGCAAGAATAATGACTGGAATCAGTGAGTGGTGAATATAATGACCTGAATCAGTGTGTGACGAGAATAATGACCGGAATCGGTGAGTGGTGAAAATAATGACCGGAATCGGTGAGTGGTGAAAATAACTACCAGAATTGGTGAGTGGTGAAAATAACGACTGGAATCAGTGAGTGGCAAGAATAATGACTGGAATCAGTGAGTGGTGAATATAATGACCTGAATCAGTGTGTGGCGAGAATAATGACCGGAATCGGTGAGTGGTAAAAATAATGACCGGAATCAGTGTGTGGTGAAAATAACGACCGGAATCAGTGAGTGGTTAAAATAACGACTGGAATCGGTGAGTGGTGAAAATAATGACCGGAATCGTTGAATGGCAAGAATAATGACTGGAATCGGTGAGTGGTGAATATAATGACCTGAATCAGTGTGTGGCGAGAATAATGACCAGAATCAGTGAGTGGTGAGAAGAGCGACCAGAATCAGTGTGTGGCGAGAATAATGACCAGAATCAGTGAGTGGTGAAAATAATGAACGGAATCGGTGAGTGGTGAAAATAATGACCGGAATCAGTGTATGGCGAGAATAATGACCAGAATCAGTGAGTGGTGAGAAGAGCGAACGGAATCAGTGTGTGGCGAGAATAATGACCAGAATCAGTGAGTGGTGAAAATAATGAACGGAATCGGTGAGTGATGTGAATAATGACCGGTTATGGTGAGTTGTAAAAATAATGCCTGGAATTGGTGAGTGGTGCAAATAATGACTGGAATCAGTGAGTGGTGAAAATAAATACCGGAATCGGTGCGTGGCAAAAATAACGACCGGAATCGGTAAGTAGTGAAAATAATGAACGGAAATTGTGAGTGGCGAGAATAACGACCAGAATCAGTGAGTGGTGAAAATAACGACCGGAAACGGTGAGTGCTGAAAACAATTACCGGAATCGGTGAGTGGTGAAAACAATGACCGGAATCGGTGAGTGGTGAAAATAATGACCGGAATCAGTGAGTAGTGAAAATAATGACCAGAAATGGTGAGTGGTGAAAATAATGACTGGAATCGGTGAGTGGTGAAAATAATGATTGGAATCAGTGAGTGACGAGAATAACGACCGGAAACAGTGAGTGGTGAAAATAATGACCAGAAACAGTGAGTGGGGATTATAGTGACCGGAATCGGTGAGTGGTGAAAATAATGAATGGAATTGGTGAGTGGCAAGAATAATGACCGGAATCAGTGAGTTGTGAAAATAATGACCGGAATCAATGTGTGGCGAGAATAATGAGCAGAATCTGTGAGTGGTGAAAATAACGACCAGTAATGGTGAGAGGGGAGAATAACGACCGGAATCGGTGAGTGGCGAGAATAACGACCGGAATCAGTGAGTCGCGAAAATAATGACCGGAATCGGTGAGTGGCGAGATTATTGACCAGAATCGGTGAGTGGTGAAAATAACGACTGGAATCAGTGTGTGGCAAGAATAATGACCGGAATCAGTGAGTGGGGAAAATAACAACCGGAATCAGTGAGTGGTGAAAATAACAAACAAAATCAGTGAGTGGTGAAAACAATGACTGGAATCAGTGAGTGGTGAAAATAACGACCGGAATCGGAGAGTGGCAAGAATAATGACCGGAATCAGTGTGTGGTGAAAATAATGAACGGAATCGGTGTGTGGCAAGAATAAGGACTGGAATTGGTGAGTAGTGAAAATAATGACCAGAAGCAGCGAGTGGCAATTACAATGACCGGAATTGGTGAGTGGTGAAAATAACGACTGGAATCGGTGAGTGGTGAAAATAACAACCGGAAATGGTGAGTGGCGAGAATAACGACCGGAATCGGTGAGTGGCAAAAATAATGACCGGAATCAGTGAGTGGCGAGAATAATGACCGGAATCGGCGAGTGGCAAAAATAATGACTGGAAATGGTGAGTGCTGAAAAGAATGATCGGAATCGGTGAGTGGTGAAAATAACAACAGGAATCGGTGAGTGGTGAAAATAATGACCGGAATCGGTGAGTGGTGAAAACAATGACCGGAATCGGTGAGTGGTGAAAATAAGGACCGGAATCGGTGAGTGGCGAAAATAATTATTGGAATCAGTGAGTGACGAGAATAACGACCGGAATCAGTGAGTGGTGAAAATAAGGACCGGAATCGGTGAGTGGCGAAAATAATTATTGGAATCAGTGAGTGACGAGAATAACGACCGGAATCAGTGAGTGGTGAAAATAATGACTGGAATCAGTGAGTGGTGAAAATAATGACCAGAATCAGTGAGTGATGAAAATAATGACAGGAATCAGTGAGTGGCAACAATAATGACTGGAATCGGTGAGTGGTGAAAATAATGACCGGAATCAGTGTGTGGCCAAAATAATGACAGGAATCAGTGAGTGGAGAAAATAATGACCAGAATCGGTGAGTGGTGAGATTAATGACCAGAATCGGTGAGTGGTGAAAATGACAACTGGAATCAGTGAGTGGCAAGAATAACAACCGGAATCGGTGAGTGGTGAAAATAATGCCCAGAATCAGTGAGTGGCGAAAATAACGATCAGAATCAGTGAGTGGTGAGAATAACAACTGGAATCGGTGAGTGGTGAAAATAATGACCAGATCGGTGAGTGGTGAGAATAATGACCAGAATCGGTGAGTGGTGAAAATAATGACCAGAATCGGTAAGTGGCGAGAATAATGACCTGAATCGGTGAGTGGTGAGATTAATGACCAGAAACGGTGAGTGGTGAAAATAACGACTAGAATCAGTGAGTGGCAAGAATAATGACTGGAATCGGTGAGTGGTGAAAATAACCAGAATCAGTGTGTGGCCAGAATAATGACAGGAATCAGTGAGTGGTGAGAATAATGACCAGAATTGGTGAGTGGTGAGAATAATGACCGGAATCAGTGAGTGGTGAAAATAATGACCGGAATCAATGTGTGGCGAGAATAATGACCGGAATCAGTGAGTGGTGAAAATAATGACCGGAATCAGTGAGTGGCGAGAGTAATGACCGGAATCAGTGAGTGGTGAAAATAATGAGTGGAATTAGTGAGTGGCGAAAATAACCACCAGACTCAGTGAGCGGCGAGAATAATGACCGGAATCAGTGAGTGGTGAAAATAATGACCCGAATCGGTGAGTGGAGAGAATAATGACCGGAATCGGTGAGTGGTGAAAATAATGACCGGAATCAGTGTGTGGTCAGAATAATGACCGTAATCAGTGAGTGGTAAAATAATGACTGGAATCGGTGAGTGGCGAGCTTATTGACCAGAATCGGTGAGTGGTGAAAATAACGACTGGAATCAGTACGTGGCAAGAATAAGGACCGGAATCAGTGAGTGGTGAAAATAATGACCGGAATCGGTAGGTGGTGAAAATAATGACAGGAATCGGTGAGTGGCGAGAATAACAACCGGAATCAGTGAGTGGTGAAAATAATGACCGGGATCGGTGAGTGGCGAGATTATTGACCAGAATCGGTGAGTGGTGAAAATAACGACTGAAATCAGTGCGTGGCAAGAATAATGACCGGAATCAGTGAGTGGTGAAAATAATGACCGGAATTGGTAGGTGGTGAAAATAATGACAGGAATCAGTGAGTGGCGAGCGTAACGACCGGAATCAGTGAGTGGCGAGAATAGCGACCGGATTCGGTAAATGGCGAGAATAATGACCAGAATCGGTGAGTGGCAAAAATAATGACCAAAATCAGTGAGTGGTAAAAATAACGATCGACATTGGTGAGTAGTGAAAATAATTACCGGAATCGTTGAGAGGTGAAAATAACGATCAGAATCAGTGAGTGGCGAGAATAATGACCAGAATTGGTGAGTGGTGAAAATAATGACCAAAATCAGTGAGTGGTGAGAATAATGACCGGAATCGGTGAGTGGTGAAAATGATAACCAGAATCAGTGAGTGGTGAGAATAATGACCGGAATCGGTGAGTGGTGAAAATAATGACCGGAATCGGTGAGTGGGGAGAATAATGACCGGAATCAGTGTGTGGCGACAATAATGACTGGAATCGGTGAGTGATGAGAATAATGACAGGAATTGATGAGTGGTAAATATAATGACCGGAATCAGTGAGTGGTGAAAATAACGACCAGAATTGGTGAGTGATGAAAGTAACGACAAGACTCAGTGAGTGGCGAGAATAATGACAGGAATTGGTGAGTGGGAAATATAATGACCGGAATCAGTGAGTGGTGAAAATAATGACCAGAATCAGTGAGTGGTGATAATAACGACTGGAATCGGTGAGTGGCGAGAATAACGACCGGAATTGGTGAGTAGCGAAAATAATGACCGGAATCGGTGAGTGGCGAGAATAACGACCGGAATCGGTGAGTGGTGAAAATAATGACCGGAATTGGTGAGTGGTGATAATACCGACTGGAATCTGCGAGTGGCGAAAATAATGACCAGAATCAGTGAGTTGGGAAAATAACGACCGGAATCGGTAAGTGGTGATAATAACGACTGGAATCGGTGAGTAGCGAAAATAATGACCGGAATCGGTGAGTGGCGAGAATAACGACCGGAATCGGTGAGTGGTGAAAATAATGACCGGAATTGGTGAGTGGCGAAAATAACGACCGGAATCGGTGAGTAGTGATAATAACGACTGGAATTGGTGAGTGGCGAGAATAATGACCGGAATCGAGGAGTGGTGAGAATAGCGACCGGAATCAGTGTGTGGCGAGAATAATGACCAGAGTCAGTGAGTGGTAAAAATAATGAACGGAATCGGTGACTGACGAGAATAATGACTGGAAATGGTGAGTGGTAAAAATAATGATCGGAATCGGTGAGTGGTAAAAATAACGACTGTAATAGGTGAGTGATGAAAATAACGACTAGCATTGGTGAGTGATGAAAATAATGACCGGAATCGGTGAGTGGTGCAAATAATTACTGGAATCAGTGAGTGGTGAAAATAAAGACCGGAATCGCTGAGTAGTGAAAATAATGAATGGAAATGGTGAGTAGCGAGAATAATGACCGGAATTGGTGAGTGGTGAAAATAATGACCGGAATCGGTGAGTGGCAAGAATAATGACTGGAGTCAGTGAGTAGTGAAAATAACGAACGGAATCAGTGAGTGGTGAAATCAACGACCGGAATCGGTGAGTGGTGAAAATAATGACCGGAATCAGTGTGTGGCAAGAATAATGACTGGAATCAGTGAGTGGCGAGAATAACGACCGGAATCAGTGAGTGGTGAAAATAATGAATGGAATTGGTGACTGGTGGAAATAATGACCAGAATCGGTGAGTGGTGAAAATAACGACCGGAATCAGTGAGTTGTGAAAAGAACGACCAGACTTGGTGAGTGGTGAAAATAATGACCAGAAATGGCGAGTATAAATTACAATAACCAGAATCGGTGAGTGGTGAAAATAACGACTGGAATCGGTGAGTGGTGAAAATAACAACCGGAAATGGTGAGTGGCAAATATAATGACCGGAATCAGTGAGTGGCGAGAATAACGACCGGAATCAGTGAGTGGCAATTATAATGACCGGAATCAGTGTGTGGCGAGAATAATGACCAGAATCAGTGAGTGGTGAAAATAATGAACGTAATCGGTGAGTGACGAGAATAATGACTGGAAATGGTGAGTGGTAAAAATAATGATCGGAATCGGTGAGTGGTGAAAATAACGACTGGAATAGGTGAGTGATGAAAATAACGATTAGCATCGGTGAGTGATGAAAATAATGACTGGAATCGGTGAGTGGTGCAAATAATTAATGGAATCAGTGAGTGGTGAAAATAAAGACCGGAATCAGTGAGTGGCGAAAATAACGACCGGAATCGCTGAGTAGTGAAAATAATGAACGGAAATGGTGAGTAGCGAGAATAATGACCGGAATTGGTGAGTGGTGAAAATAATGACCGGAATCGGTAAGTGGTGAAAATAATGACCGGAATTTGTGTGTGGCAAGAATAATGAGTGGAATCAGTGAGTGGCGAGAATAACGACCGGAATCAGTGAGTAGTGAAAATATCGAACGGAATCAGTGAGTGGTGAAAACAACGACCGGAATCGGTGAGTGGTGAAAATAATGACCGGAATCAGTGTGTGGCAAGAATAATGACTGGAATCAGTGAGTGGCGAGAATAACGACCGGAATCAGTGAGTGGTGAAAATAATGAATGGAATCGGTGACTGGTGGAAATAATGACCGGAATCGGTGAGTGGTGAAAATAATGACCGGAATCGGTGAGTGGTGAAAATAATGACCGGAATCGGTGAGTGGCAAGAATAATGACTGGAGTCAGTGAGTAGTGAAAATAACGAACGGAATCAGTGAGTGGTGAAATCAACGACCGGAATCGGTGAGTGGTGAAAATAATGACCGGAATCAGTGTGTGGCAAGAATAATGACTGGAATCAGTGAGTGGCGAGAATAACGACCGGAATCAGTGAGTGGTGAAAATAATGAATGGAATTGGTGACTGGTGGAAATAATGACCGGAATCGGTGAGTGGTGAAAATAACGACCGGAATCAGTGAGTTGTGAAAAGAACGACCAGACTTGGTGAGTGGTGAAAATAATGACCAGAAATGGCGAGAATAAATTACAATAACCAGAATCGGTGAGTGGTGAAAATAACGACTGGAATCGGTGAGTGGTGAAAATAACAACCGGAAATGGTGAGTGGCAAATATAATGACTGGAATCAGTGAGTGGCGAGAATAACGACCGTAATCAGTGAGTGGCAATTATAATGACCGGAATCAGTGTGTGGCGAGAATAATGACCAGAATCAGTGAGTGGTGAAAATAACGACCGGAAACGGTGAGTGCTGAAAACAATTACCGGAATCGGTGAGTGGTGAAAACAATGACCGGAATCGGTGAGTGGTGAAAATAATGACCGGAATCAGTGAGTAGTGAAAATAATGACCAGAAATGGTGAGTGGTGAAAATAATGACTGGAATCGGTGAGTGGTGAAAATAATGATTGGAATCAGTGAGTGACGAGAATAACGACCGGAAACAGTGAGTGGTGAAAATAATGACCAGAAACAGTGAGTGGGGATTATAGTGACCGGAATCGGTGAGTGGTGAAAATAATGAATGGAATTGGTGAGTGGCAAGAATAATGACCGGAATCAGTGAGTTGTGAAAATAATGACCGGAATCAATGTGTGGCGAGAATAATGAGCAGAATCTGTGAGTGGTGAAAATAACGACCAGTAATGGTGAGAGGGGAGAATAACGACCGGAATCGGTGAGTGGCGAGAATAACGACCGGAATCAGTGAGTCGCGAAAATAATGACCGGAATCGGTGAGTGGCGAGATTATTGACCAGAATCGGTGAGTGGTGAAAATAACGACTGGAATCAGTGTGTGGCAAGAATAATGACCGGAATCAGTGAGTGGGGAAAATAACAACCGGAATCAGTGAGTGGTGAAAATAACAAACAAAATCAGTGAGTGGTGAAAACAATGACTGGAATCAGTGAGTGGTGAAAATAACGACCGGAATCGGAGAGTGGCAAGAATAATGACCGGAATCAGTGTGTGGTGAAAATAATGAACGGAATCGGTGTGTGGCAAGAATAAGGACTGGAATTGGTGAGTAGTGAAAATAATGACCAGAAGCAGCGAGTGGCAATTACAATGACCGGAATTGGTGAGTGGTGAAAATAACGACTGGAATCGGTGAGTGGTGAAAATAACAACCGGAAATGGTGAGTGGCGAGAATAACGACCGGAATCGGTGAGTGGCAAAAATAATGACCGGAATCAGTGAGTGGCGAGAATAATGACCGGAATCGGCGAGTGGCAAAAATAATGACTGGAAATGGTGAGTGCTGAAAAGAATGATCGGAATCGGTGAGTGGTGAAAATAACAACAGGAATCGGTGAGTGGTGAAAATAATGACCGGAATCGGTGAGTGGTGAAAACAATGACCGGAATCGGTGAGTGGTGAAAATAAGGACCGGAATCGGTGAGTGGCGAAAATAATTATTGGAATCAGTGAGTGACGAGAATAACGACCGGAATCAGTGAGTGGTGAAAATAAGGACCGGAATCGGTGAGTGGCGAAAATAATTATTGGAATCAGTGAGTGACGAGAATAACGACCGGAATCAGTGAGTGGTGAAAATAATGACTGGAATCAGTGAGTGGTGAAAATAATGACCAGAATCAGTGAGTGATGAAAATAATGACAGGAATCAGTGAGTGGCAACAATAATGACTGGAATCGGTGAGTGGTGAAAATAATGACCGGAATCAGTGTGTGGCCAAAATAATGACAGGAATCAGTGAGTGGAGAAAATAATGACCAGAATCGGTGAGTGGTGAGATTAATGACCAGAATCGGTGAGTGGTGAAAATGACAACTGGAATCAGTGAGTGGCAAGAATAACAACCGGAATCGGTGAGTGGTGAAAATAATGCCCAGAATCAGTGAGTGGCGAAAATAACGATCAGAATCAGTGAGTGGTGAGAATAACAACTGGAATCGGTGAGTGGTGAAAATAATGACCAGATCGGTGAGTGGTGAGAATAATGACCAGAATCGGTGAGTGGTGAAAATAATGACCAGAATCGGTAAGTGGCGAGAATAATGACCTGAATCGGTGAGTGGTGAGATTAATGACCAGAAACGGTGAGTGGTGAAAATAACGACTAGAATCAGTGAGTGGCAAGAATAATGACTGGAATCGGTGAGTGGTGAAAATAACCAGAATCAGTGTGTGGCCAGAATAATGACAGGAATCAGTGAGTGGTGAGAATAATGACCAGAATTGGTGAGTGGTGAGAATAATGACCGGAATCAGTGAGTGGTGAAAATAATGACCGGAATCAATGTGTGGCGAGAATAATGACCGGAATCAGTGAGTGGTGAAAATAATGACCGGAATCAGTGAGTGGCGAGAGTAATGACCGGAATCAGTGAGTGGTGAAAATAATGAGTGGAATTAGTGAGTGGCGAAAATAACCACCAGACTCAGTGAGCGGCGAGAATAATGACCGGAATCAGTGAGTGGTGAAAATAATGACCCGAATCGGTGAGTGGAGAGAATAATGACCGGAATCGGTGAGTGGTGAAAATAATGACCGGAATCAGTGTGTGGTCAGAATAATGACCGTAATCAGTGAGTGGTAAAATAATGACTGGAATCGGTGAGTGGCGAGCTTATTGACCAGAATCGGTGAGTGGTGAAAATAACGACTGGAATCAGTACGTGGCAAGAATAAGGACCGGAATCAGTGAGTGGTGAAAATAATGACCGGAATCGGTAGGTGGTGAAAATAATGACAGGAATCGGTGAGTGGCGAGAATAACAACCGGAATCAGTGAGTGGTGAAAATAATGACCGGGATCGGTGAGTGGCGAGATTATTGACCAGAATCGGTGA
Source organism: Chiloscyllium plagiosum (assembly GCF_037043375.1). NCBI lineage: Eukaryota > Metazoa > Chordata > Chondrichthyes > Orectolobiformes > Hemiscylliidae > Chiloscyllium > Chiloscyllium plagiosum. Next base: position 69,763,594 of record NW_028270146.1, read on the forward strand.
GTGGTGAAAATAACGACTGAAATCAGTGCGTGGCAAGAATAATGACCGGAATCAGTGAGTGGTGAAAATAATGACCGGAATTGGTAGGTGGTGAAAATAATGACAGGAATCAGTGAGTGGCGAGCGTAACGACCGGAATCAGTGAGTGGCGAGAATAGCGACCGGATTCGGTAAATGGCGAGAATAATGACCAGAATCGGTGAGTGGCAAAAATAATGACCAAAATCAGTGAGTGGTAAAAATAACGATCGACATTGGTGAGTAGTGAAAATAATTACCGGAATCGTTGAGAGGTGAAAATAACGATCAGAATCAGTGAGTGGCGAGAATAATGACCAGAATTGGTGAGTGGTGAAAATAATGACCAAAATCAGTGAGTGGTGAGAATAATGACCGGAATCGGTGAGTGGTGAAAATGATAACCAGAATCAGTGAGTGGTGAGAATAATGACCGGAATCGGTGAGTGGTGAAAATAATGACCGGAATCGGTGAGTGGGGAGAATAATGACCGGAATCAGTGTGTGGCGACAATAATGACTGGAATCGGTGAGTGATGAGAATAATGACAGGAATTGATGAGTGGTAAATATAATGACCGGAATCAGTGAGTGGTGAAAATAACGACCAGAATTGGTGAGTGATGAAAGTAACGACAAGACTCAGTGAGTGGCGAGAATAATGACAGGAATTGGTGAGTGGGAAATATAATGACCGGAATCAGTGAGTGGTGAAAATAATGACCAGAATCAGTGAGTGGTGATAATAACGACTGGAATCGGTGAGTGGCGAGAATAACGACCGGAATTGGTGAGTAGCGAAAATAATGACCGGAATCGGTGAGTGGCGAGAATAACGACCGGAATCGGTGAGTGGTGAAAATAATGACCGGAATTGGTGAGTGGTGATAATACCGACTGGAATCTGCGAGTGGCGAAAATAATGACCAGAATCAGTGAGTTGGGAAAATAACGACCGGAATCGGTAAGTGGTGATAATAACGACTGGAATCGGTGAGTAGCGAAAATAATGACCGGAATCGGTGAGTGGCGAGAATAACGACCGGAATCGGTGAGTGGTGAAAATAATGACCGGAATTGGTGAGTGGCGAAAATAACGACCGGAATCGGTGAGTAGTGATAATAACGACTGGAATTGGTGAGTGGCGAGAATAATGACCGGAATCGAGGAGTGGTGAGAATAGCGACCGGAATCAGTGTGTGGCGAGAATAATGACCAGAGTCAGTGAGTGGTAAAAATAATGAACGGAATCGGTGACTGACGAGAATAATGACTGGAAATGGTGAGTGGTAAAAATAATGATCGGAATCGGTGAGTGGTAAAAATAACGACTGTAATAGGTGAGTGATGAAAATAACGACTAGCATTGGTGAGTGATGAAAATAATGACCGGAATCGGTGAGTGGTGCAAATAATTACTGGAATCAGTGAGTGGTGAAAATAAAGACCGGAATCGCTGAGTAGTGAAAATAATGAATGGAAATGGTGAGTAGCGAGAATAATGACCGGAATTGGTGAGTGGTGAAAATAATGACCGGAATCGGTGAGTGGCAAGAATAATGACTGGAGTCAGTGAGTAGTGAAAATAACGAACGGAATCAGTGAGTGGTGAAAACAACGACCGGAATCGGTGAGTGGTGAAAATAATGACCGGAATCAGTGTGTGGCAAGAATAATGACTGGAATCAGTGAGTGGCGAGAATAACGACCGGAATCAGTGAGTGGTGAAAATAATGAATGGAATTGGTGACTGGTGGAAATAATGACCAGAATCGGTGAGTGGTGAAAATAACGACCGGAATCAGTGAGTTGTGAAAAGAACGACCAGACTTGGTGAGTGGTGAAAATAATGACCAGAAATGGCGAGTATAAATTACAATAACCAGAATCGGTGAGTGGTGAAAATAACGACTGGAATCGGTGAGTGGTGAAAATAACAACCGGAAATGGTGAGTGGCAAATATAATGACCAGAATCAGTGAGTGGCGAGAATAACGACCGGAATCAGTGAGTGGCAATTATAATGACCGGAATCAGTGTGTGGCGAGAATAATGACCAGAATCAGTGAGTGGTGAAAATAATGAACGTAATCGGTGAGTGACGAGAATAATGACTGGAAATGGTGAGTGGTAAAAATAATGATCGGAATCGGTGAGTGGTGAAAATAACGACTGGAATAGGTGAGTGATGAAAATAACGATTAGCATCGGTGAGTGATGAAAATAATGACTGGAATCGGTGAGTGGTGCAAATAATTAATGGAATCAGTGAGTGGTGAAAATAAAGACCGGAATCAGTGAGTGGCGAAAATAACGACCGGAATCGCTGAGTAGTGAAAATAATGAACGGAAATGGTGAGTAGCGAGAATAATGACCGGAATTGGTGAGTGGTGAAAATAATGACCGGAATCGGTAAGTGGTGAAAATAATGACCGGAATTTGTGTGTGGCAAGAATAATGAGTGGAATCAGTGAGTGGCGAGAATAACGACCGGAATCAGTGAGTAGTGAAAATATCGAACGGAATCAGTGAGTGGTGAAAACAACGACCGGAATCGGTGAGTGGTGAAAATAATGACCGGAATCAGTGTGTGGCAAGAATAATGACTGGAATCAGTGAGTGGCGAGAATAACGACCGGAATCAGTGAGTGGTGAAAATAATGAATGGAATCGGTGACTGGTGGAAATAATGACCGGAATCGGTGAGTGGTGAAAATAATGACCGGAATCGGTGAGTGGTGAAAATAATGACCGGAATCGGTGAGTGGCAAGAATAATGACTGGAGTCAGTGAGTAGTGAAAATAACGAACGGAATCAGTGAGTGGTGAAATCAACGACCGGAATCGGTGAGTGGTGAAAATAATGACCGGAATCAGTGTGTGGCAAGAATAATGACTGGAATCAGTGAGTGGCGAGAATAACGACCGGAATCAGTGAGTGGTGAAAATAATGAATGGAATTGGTGACTGGTGGAAATAATGACCGGAATCGGTGAGTGGTGAAAATAACGACCGGAATCAGTGAGTTGTGAAAAGAACGACCAGACTTGGTGAGTGGTGAAAATAATGACCAGAAATGGCGAGAATAAATTACAATAACCAGAATCGGTGAGTGGTGAAAATAACGACTGGAATCGGTGAGTGGTGAAAATAACAACCGGAAATGGTGAGTGGCAAATATAATGACTGGAATCAGTGAGTGGCGAGAATAACGACCGTAATCAGTGAGTGGCAATTATAATGACCGGAATCAGTGTGTGGCGAGAATAATGACCAGAATCAGTGAGTGGTGAAAATAACGACCGGAAACGGTGAGTGCTGAAAACAATTACCGGAATCGGTGAGTGGTGAAAACAATGACCGGAATCGGTGAGTGGTGAAAATAATGACCGGAATCAGTGAGTAGTGAAAATAATGACCAGAAATGGTGAGTGGTGAAAATAATGACTGGAATCGGTGAGTGGTGAAAATAATGATTGGAATCAGTGAGTGACGAGAATAACGACCGGAAACAGTGAGTGGTGAAAATAATGACCAGAAACAGTGAGTGGGGATTATAGTGACCGGAATCGGTGAGTGGTGAAAATAATGAATGGAATTGGTGAGTGGCAAGAATAATGACCGGAATCAGTGAGTTGTGAAAATAATGACCGGAATCAATGTGTGGCGAGAATAATGAGCAGAATCTGTGAGTGGTGAAAATAACGACCAGTAATGGTGAGAGGGGAGAATAACGACCGGAATCGGTGAGTGGCGAGAATAACGACCGGAATCAGTGAGTCGCGAAAATAATGACCGGAATCGGTGAGTGGCGAGATTATTGACCAGAATCGGTGAGTGGTGAAAATAACGACTGGAATCAGTGTGTGGCAAGAATAATGACCGGAATCAGTGAGTGGGGAAAATAACAACCGGAATCAGTGAGTGGTGAAAATAACAAACAAAATCAGTGAGTGGTGAAAACAATGACTGGAATCAGTGAGTGGTGAAAATAACGACCGGAATCGGAGAGTGGCAAGAATAATGACCGGAATCAGTGTGTGGTGAAAATAATGAACGGAATCGGTGTGTGGCAAGAATAAGGACTGGAATTGGTGAGTAGTGAAAATAATGACCAGAAGCAGCGAGTGGCAATTACAATGACCGGAATTGGTGAGTGGTGAAAATAACGACTGGAATCGGTGAGTGGTGAAAATAACAACCGGAAATGGTGAGTGGCGAGAATAACGACCGGAATCGGTGAGTGGCAAAAATAATGACCGGAATCAGTGAGTGGCGAGAATAATGACCGGAATCGGCGAGTGGCAAAAATAATGACTGGAAATGGTGAGTGCTGAAAAGAATGATCGGAATCGGTGAGTGGTGAAAATAACAACAGGAATCGGTGAGTGGTGAAAATAATGACCGGAATCGGTGAGTGGTGAAAACAATGACCGGAATCGGTGAGTGGTGAAAATAAGGACCGGAATCGGTGAGTGGCGAAAATAATTATTGGAATCAGTGAGTGACGAGAATAACGACCGGAATCAGTGAGTGGTGAAAATAAGGACCGGAATCGGTGAGTGGCGAAAATAATTATTGGAATCAGTGAGTGACGAGAATAACGACCGGAATCAGTGAGTGGTGAAAATAATGACTGGAATCAGTGAGTGGTGAAAATAATGACCAGAATCAGTGAGTGATGAAAATAATGACAGGAATCAGTGAGTGGCAACAATAATGACTGGAATCGGTGAGTGGTGAAAATAATGACCGGAATCAGTGTGTGGCCAAAATAATGACAGGAATCAGTGAGTGGAGAAAATAATGACCAGAATCGGTGAGTGGTGAGATTAATGACCAGAATCGGTGAGTGGTGAAAATGACAACTGGAATCAGTGAGTGGCAAGAATAACAACCGGAATCGGTGAGTGGTGAAAATAATGCCCAGAATCAGTGAGTGGCGAAAATAACGATCAGAATCAGTGAGTGGTGAGAATAACAACTGGAATCGGTGAGTGGTGAAAATAATGACCAGATCGGTGAGTGGTGAGAATAATGACCAGAATCGGTGAGTGGTGAAAATAATGACCAGAATCGGTAAGTGGCGAGAATAATGACCTGAATCGGTGAGTGGTGAGATTAATGACCAGAAACGGTGAGTGGTGAAAATAACGACTAGAATCAGTGAGTGGCAAGAATAATGACTGGAATCGGTGAGTGGTGAAAATAACCAGAATCAGTGTGTGGCCAGAATAATGACAGGAATCAGTGAGTGGTGAGAATAATGACCAGAATTGGTGAGTGGTGAGAATAATGACCGGAATCAGTGAGTGGTGAAAATAATGACCGGAATCAATGTGTGGCGAGAATAATGACCGGAATCAGTGAGTGGTGAAAATAATGACCGGAATCAGTGAGTGGCGAGAGTAATGACCGGAATCAGTGAGTGGTGAAAATAATGAGTGGAATTAGTGAGTGGCGAAAATAACCACCAGACTCAGTGAGCGGCGAGAATAATGACCGGAATCAGTGAGTGGTGAAAATAATGACCCGAATCGGTGAGTGGAGAGAATAATGACCGGAATCGGTGAGTGGTGAAAATAATGACCGGAATCAGTGTGTGGTCAGAATAATGACCGTAATCAGTGAGTGGTAAAATAATGACTGGAATCGGTGAGTGGCGAGCTTATTGACCAGAATCGGTGAGTGGTGAAAATAACGACTGGAATCAGTACGTGGCAAGAATAAGGACCGGAATCAGTGAGTGGTGAAAATAATGACCGGAATCGGTAGGTGGTGAAAATAATGACAGGAATCGGTGAGTGGCGAGAATAACAACCGGAATCAGTGAGTGGTGAAAATAATGACCGGGATCGGTGAGTGGCGAGATTATTGACCAGAATCGGTGAGTGGTGAAAATAACGACTGAAATCAGTGCGTGGCAAGAATAATGACCGGAATCAGTGAGTGGTGAAAATAATGACCGGAATTGGTAGGTGGTGAAAATAATGACAGGAATCAGTGAGTGGCGAGCGTAACGACCGGAATCAGTGAGTGGCGAGAATAGCGACCGGATTCGGTAAATGGCGAGAATAATGACCAGAATCGGTGAGTGGCAAAAATAATGACCAAAATCAGTGAGTGGTAAAAATAACGATCGACATTGGTGAGTAGTGAAAATAATTACCGGAATCGTTGAGAGGTGAAAATAACGATCAGAATCAGTGAGTGGCGAGAATAATGACCAGAATTGGTGAGTGGTGAAAATAATGACCAAAATCAGTGAGTGGTGAGAATAATGACCGGAATCGGTGAGTGGTGAAAATAATAACCAGAATCAGTGAGTGGTGAGAATAATGACCGGAATCGGTGAGTGGTGAAAATAATGACCGGAATCGGTGAGTGGGGAGAATAATGACCGGAATCAGTGTGTGGCGACAATAATGACTGGAATCGGTGAGTGATGAGAATAATGACAGGAATTGATGAGTGGTAAATATAATGACCGGAATCAGTGAGTGGTGAAAATAACGACCAGAATTGGTGAGTGATGAAAGTAACGACAAGACTCAGTGAGTGGCGAGAATAATGACAGGAATTGGTGAGTGGGAAATATAATGACCGGAATCAGTGAGTGGTGAAAATAATGACCAGAATCAGTGAGTGGTGATAATAACGACTGGAATCGGTGAGTGGCGAGAATAACGACCGGAATTGGTGAGTAGCGAAAATAATGACCGGAATCGGTGAGTGGCGAGAATAACGACCGGAATCGGTGAGTGGTGAAAATAATGACCGGAATTGGTGAGTGGTGATAATACCGACTGGAATCTGCGAGTGGCGAAAATAATGACCAGAATCAGTGAGTTGGGAAAATAACGACCGGAATCGGTAAGTGGTGATAATAACGACTGGAATCGGTGAGTAGCGAAAATAATGACCGGAATCGGTGAGTGGCGAGAATAACGACCGGAATCGGTGAGTGGTGAAAATAATGACCGGAATTGGTGAGTGGCGAAAATAACGACCGGAATCGGTGAGTAGTGATAATAACGACTGGAATTGGTGAGTGGCGAGAATAATGACCGGAATCGAGGAGTGGTGAGAATAGCGACCGGAATCAGTGTGTGGCGAGAATAATGACCAGAGTCAGTGAGTGGTAAAAATAATGAACGGAATCGGTGAGTGGTAAAAATAACGACTGTAATAGGTGAGTGATGAAAATAACGACTAGCATTGGTGAGTGATGAAAATAATGACCGGAATCGGTAGGTGGTGAAAATAATGACAGGAATCGGTGAGTGGCGAGAATAACAACCGGAATCAGTGAGTGGTGAAAATAATGACCGGGATCGGTGAGTGGCGAGATTATTGACCAGAATCGGTGAGTGGTGAAAATAACGACTGAAATCAGTGCGTGGCAAGAATAATGACCGGAATCAGTGAGTGGTGAAAATAATGACCGGAATTGGTAGGTGGTGAAAATAATGACAGGAATCAGTGAGTGGCGAGCGTAACGACCGGAATCAGTGAGTGGCGAGAATAGCGACCGGATTCGGTAAATGGCGAGAATAATGACCAGAATCGGTGAGTGGCAAAAATAATGACCAAAATCAGTGAGTGGTAAAAATAACGATCGACATTGGTGAGTAGTGAAAATAATTACCGGAATCGTTGAGAGGTGAAAATAACGATCAGAATCAGTGAGTGGCGAGAATAATGACCAGAATTGGTGAGTGGTGAAAATAATGACCAAAATCAGTGAGTGGTGAGAATAATGACCGGAATCGGTGAGTGGTGAAAATAATAACCAGAATCAGTGAGTGGTGAGAATAATGACCGGAATCGGTGAGTGGTGAAAATAATGACCGGAATCGGTGAGTGGGGAGAATAATGACCGGAATCAGTGTGTGGCGACAATAATGACTGGAATCGGTGAGTGATGAGAATAATGACAGGAATTGATGAGTGGTAAATATAATGACCGGAATCAGTGAGTGGTGAAAATAACGACCAGAATTGGTGAGTGATGAAAGTAACGACAAGACTCAGTGAGTGGCGAGAATAATGACAGGAATTGGTGAGTGGGAAATATAATGACCGGAATCAGTGAGTGGTGAAAATAATGACCAGAATCAGTGAGTGGTGATAATAACGACTGGAATCGGTGAGTGGCGAGAATAACGACCGGAATTGGTGAGTAGCGAAAATAATGACCGGAATCGGTGAGTGGCGAGAATAACGACCGGAATCGGTGAGTGGTGAAAATAATGACCGGAATTGGTGAGTGGTGATAATACCGACTGGAATCTGCGAGTGGCGAAAATAATGACCAGAATCAGTGAGTTGGGAAAATAACGACCGGAATCGGTAAGTGGTGATAATAACGACTGGAATCGGTGAGTAGCGAAAATAATGACCGGAATCGGTGAGTGGCGAGAATAACGACCGGAATCGGTGAGTGGTGAAAATAATGACCGGAATTGGTGAGTGGCGAAAATAACGACCGGAATCGGTGAGTAGTGATAATAACGACTGGAATTGGTGAGTGGCGAGAATAATGACCGGAATCGAGGAGTGGTGAGAATAGCGACCGGAATCAGTGTGTGGCGAGAATAATGACCAGAGTCAGTGAGTGGTAAAAATAATGAACGGAATCGGTGACTGACGAGAATAATGACTGGAAATGGTGAGTGGTAAAAATAATGATCGGAATCGGTGAGTGGTAAAAATAACGACTGTAATAGGTGAGTGATGAAAATAACGACTAGCATTGGTGAGTGATGAAAATAATGACCGGAATCGGTGAGTGGTGCAAATAATTACTGGAATCAGTGAGTGGTGAAAATAAAGACCGGAATCGCTGAGTAGTGAAAATAATGAATGGAAATGGTGAGTAGCGAGAATAATGACCGGAATTGGTGAGTGGTGAAAATAATGACCGGAATCGGTGAGTGGCAAGAATAATGACTGGAGTCAGTGAGTAGTGAAAATAACGAACGGAATCAGTGAGTGGTGAAATCAACGACCGGAATCGGTGAGTGGTGAAAATAATGACCGGAATCAGTGTGTGGCAAGAATAATGACTGGAATCAGTGAGTGGCGAGAATAACGACCGGAATCAGTGAGTGGTGAAAATAATGAATGGAATTGGTGACTGGTGGAAATAATGACCAGAATCGGTGAGTGGTGAAAATAACGACCGGAATCAGTGAGTTGTGAAAAGAACGACCAGACTTGGTGAGTGGTGAAAATAATGACCAGAAATGGCGAGTATAAATTACAATAACCAGAATCGGTGAGTGGTGAAAATAACGACTGGAATCGGTGAGTGGTGAAAATAACAACCGGAAATGGTGAGTGGCAAATATAATGACCGGAATCAGTGAGTGGCGAGAATAACGACCGGAATCAGTGAGTGGCAATTATAATGACCGGAATCAGTGTGTGGCGAGAATAATGACCAGAATCAGTGAGTGGTGAAAATAATGAACGTAATCGGTGAGTGACGAGAATAATGACTGGAAATGGTGAGTGGTAAAAATAATGATCGGAATCGGTGAGTGGTGAAAATAACGACTGGAATAGGTGAGTGATGAAAATAACGATTAGCATCGGTGAGTGATGAAAATAATGACTGGAATCGGTGAGTGGTGCAAATAATTAATGGAATCAGTGAGTGGTGAAAATAAAGACCGGAATCAGTGAGTGGCGAAAATAACGACCGGAATCGCTGAGTAGTGAAAATAATGAACGGAAATGGTGAGTAGCGAGAATAATGACCGGAATTGGTGAGTGGTGAAAATAATGACCGGAATCGGTAAGTGGTGAAAATAATGACCGGAATTTGTGTGTGGCAAGAATAATGAGTGGAATCAGTGAGTGGCGAGAATAACGACCGGAATCAGTGAGTAGTGAAAATATCGAACGGAATCAGTGAGTGGTGAAAACAACGACCGGAATCGGTGAGTGGTGAAAATAATGACCGGAATCAGTGTGTGGCAAGAATAATGACTGGAATCAGTGAGTGGCGAGAATAACGACCGGAATCAGTGAGTGGTGAAAATAATGAATGGAATCGGTGACTGGTGGAAATAATGACCGGAATCGGTGAGTGGTGAAAATAATGACCGGAATCGGTGAGTGGTGAAAATAATGACCGGAATCGGTGAGTGGCAAGAATAATGACTGGAGTCAGTGAGTAGTGAAAATAACGAACGGAATCAGTGAGTGGTGAAATCAACGACCGGAATCGGTGAGTGGTGAAAATAATGACCGGAATCAGTGTGTGGCAAGAATAATGACTGGAATCAGTGAGTGGCGAGAATAACGACCGGAATCAGTGAGTGGTGAAAATAATGAATGGAATTGGTGACTGGTGGAAATAATGACCGGAATCGGTGAGTGGTGAAAATAACGACCGGAATCAGTGAGTTGTGAAAAGAACGACCAGACTTGGTGAGTGGTGAAAATAATGACCAGAAATGGCGAGAATAAATTACAATAACCAGAATCGGTGAGTGGTGAAAATAACGACTGGAATCGGTGAGTGGTGAAAATAACAACCGGAAATGGTGAGTGGCAAATATAATGACTGGAATCAGTGAGTGGCGAGAATAACGACCGTAATCAGTGAGTGGCAATTATAATGACCGGAATCAGTGTGTGGCGAGAATAATGACCAGAATCAGTGAGTGGTGAAAATAACGACCGGAAACGGTGAGTGCTGAAAACAATTACCGGAATCGGTGAGTGGTGAAAACAATGACCGGAATCGGTGAGTGGTGAAAATAACGACTGGAATAGGTGAGTGATGAAAATAACGATTAGCATCGGTGAGTGATGAAAATAATGACTGGAATCGGTGAGTGGTGAAAATAATGATTGGAATCAGTGAGTGACGAGAATAACGACCGGAAACAGTGAGTGGTGAAAATAATGACCAGAAACAGTGAGTGGGGATTATAGTGACCGGAATCGGTGAGTGGTGAAAATAATGAATGGAATTGGTGAGTGGCAAGAATAATGACCGGAATCAGTGAGTTGTGAAAATAATGACCGGAATCAATGTGTGGCGAGAATAATGAGCAGAATCTGTGAGTGGTGAAAATAACGACCAGTAATGGTGAGAGGGGAGAATAACGACCGGAATCGGTGAGTGGCGAGAATAACGACCGGAATCAGTGAGTCGCGAAAATAATGACCGGAATCGGTGAGTGGCGAGATTATTGACCAGAATCGGTGAGTGGTGAAAATAACGACTGGAATCAGTGTGTGGCAAGAATAATGACCGGAATCAGTGAGTGGGGAAAATAACAACCGGAATCAGTGAGTGGTGAAAATAACAAACAAAATCAGTGAGTGGTGAAAACAATGACTGGAATCAGTGAGTGGTGAAAATAACGACCGGAATCGGAGAGTGGCAAGAATAATGACCGGAATCAGTGTGTGGTGAAAATAATGAACGGAATCGGTGTGTGGCAAGAATAAGGACTGGAATTGGTGAGTAGTGAAAATAATGACCAGAAGCAGCGAGTGGCAATTACAATGACCGGAATTGGTGAGTGGTGAAAATAACGACTGGAATCGGTGAGTGGTGAAAATAACAACCGGAAATGGTGAGTGGCGAGAATAACGACCGGAATCGGTGAGTGGCAAAAATAATGACCGGAATCAGTGAGTGGCGAGAATAATGACCGGAATCGGCGAGTGGCAAAAATAATGACTGGAAATGGTGAGTGCTGAAAAGAATGATCGGAATCGGTGAGTGGTGAAAATAACAACAGGAATCGGTGAGTGGTGAAAATAATGACCGGAATCGGTGAGTGGTGAAAACAATGACCGGAATCGGTGAGTGGTGAAAATAAGGACCGGAATCGGTGAGTGGCGAAAATAATTATTGGAATCAGTGAGTGACGAGAATAACGACCGGAATCAGTGAGTGGTGAAAATAAGGACCGGAATCGGTGAGTGGCGAAAATAATTATTGGAATCAGTGAGTGACGAGAATAACGACCGGAATCAGTGAGTGGTGAAAATAATGACTGGAATCAGTGAGTGGTGAAAATAATGACCAGAATCAGTGAGTGATGAAAATAATGACAGGAATCAGTGAGTGGCAACAATAATGACTGGAATCGGTGAGTGGTGAAAATAATGACCGGAATCAGTGTGTGGCCAAAATAATGACAGGAATCAGTGAGTGGAGAAAATAATGACCAGAATCGGTGAGTGGTGAGATTAATGACCAGAATCGGTGAGTGGTGAAAATGACAACTGGAATCAGTGAGTGGCAAGAATAACAACCGGAATCGGTGAGTGGTGAAAATAATGCCCAGAATCAGTGAGTGGCGAAAATAACGATCAGAATCAGTGAGTGGTGAGAATAACAACTGGAATCGGTGAGTGGTGAAAATAATGACCAGATCGGTGAGTGGTGAGAATAATGACCAGAATCGGTGAGTGGTGAAAATAATGACCAGAATCGGTAAGTGGCGAGAATAATGACCTGAATCGGTGAGTGGTGAGATTAATGACCAGAAACGGTGAGTGGTGAAAATAACGACTAGAATCAGTGAGTGGCAAGAATAATGACTGGAATCGGTGAGTGGTGAAAATAACCAGAATCAGTGTGTGGCCAGAATAATGACAGGAATCAGTGAGTGGTGAGAATAATGACCAGAATTGGTGAGTGGTGAGAATAATGACCGGAATCAGTGAGTGGTGAAAATAATGACCGGAATCAATGTGTGGCGAGAATAATGACCGGAATCAGTGAGTGGTGAAAATAATGACCGGAATCAGTGAGTGGCGAGAGTAATGACCGGAATCAGTGAGTGGTGAAAATAATGAGTGGAATTAGTGAGTGGCGAAAATAACCACCAGACTCAGTGAGCGGCGAGAATAATGACCGGAATCAGTGAGTGGTGAAAATAATGACCCGAATCGGTGAGTGGAGAGAATAATGACCGGAATCGGTGAGTGGTGAAAATAATGACCGGAATCAGTGTGTGGTCAGAATAATGACCGTAATCAGTGAGTGGTAAAATAATGACTGGAATCGGTGAGTGGCGAGCTTATTGACCAGAATCGGTGAGTGGTGAAAATAACGACTGGAATCAGTACGTGGCAAGAATAAGGACCGGAATCAGTGAGTGGTGAAAATAATGACCGGAATCGGTAGGTGGTGAAAATAATGACAGGAATCGGTGAGTGGCGAGAATAACAACCGGAATCAGTGAGTGGTGAAAATAATGACCGGGATCGGTGAGTGGCGAGATTATTGACCAGAATCGGTGAGTGGTGAAAATAACGACTGAAATCAGTGCGTGGCAAGAATAATGACCGGAATCAGTGAGTGGTGAAAATAATGACCGGAATTGGTAGGTGGTGAAAATAATGACAGGAATCAGTGAGTGGCGAGCGTAACGACCGGAATCAGTGAGTGGCGAGAATAGCGACCGGATTCGGTAAATGGCGAGAATAATGACCAGAATCGGTGAGTGGCAAAAATAATGACCAAAATCAGTGAGTGGTAAAAATAACGATCGACATTGGTGAGTAGTGAAAATAATTACCGGAATCGTTGAGAGGTGAAAATAACGATCAGAATCAGTGAGTGGCGAGAATAATGACCAGAATTGGTGAGTGGTGAAAATAATGACCAAAATCAGTGAGTGGTGAGAATAATGACCGGAATCGGTGAGTGGTGAAAATAATAACCAGAATCAGTGAGTGGTGAGAATAATGACCGGAATCGGTGAGTGGTGAAAATAATGACCGGAATCGGTGAGTGGGGAGAATAATGACCGGAATCAGTGTGTGGCGACAATAATGACTGGAATCGGTGAGTGATGAGAATAATGACAGGAATTGATGAGTGGTAAATATAATGACCGGAATCAGTGAGTGGTGAAAATAACGACCAGAATTGGTGAGTGATGAAAGTAACGACAAGACTCAGTGAGTGGCGAGAATAATGACAGGAATTGGTGAGTGGGAAATATAATGACCGGAATCAGTGAGTGGTGAAAATAATGACCAGAATCAGTGAGTGGTGATAATAACGACTGGAATCGGTGAGTGGCGAGAATAACGACCGGAATTGGTGAGTAGCGAAAATAATGACCGGAATCGGTGAGTGGCGAGAATAACGACCGGAATCGGTGAGTGGTGAAAATAATGACCGGAATTGGTGAGTGGTGATAATACCGACTGGAATCTGCGAGTGGCGAAAATAATGACCAGAATCAGTGAGTTGGGAAAATAACGACCGGAATCGGTAAGTGGTGATAATAACGACTGGAATCGGTGAGTAGCGAAAATAATGACCGGAATCGGTGAGTGGCGAGAATAACGACCGGAATCGGTGAGTGGTGAAAATAATGACCGGAATTGGTGAGTGGCGAAAATAACGACCGGAATCGGTGAGTAGTGATAATAACGACTGGAATTGGTGAGTGGCGAGAATAATGACCGGAATCGAGGAGTGGTGAGAATAGCGACCGGAATCAGTGTGTGGCGAGAATAATGACCAGAGTCAGTGAGTGGTAAAAATAATGAACGGAATCGGTGACTGACGAGAATAATGACTGGAAATGGTGAGTGGTAAAAATAATGATCGGAATCGGTGAGTGGTAAAAATAACGACTGTAATAGGTGAGTGATGAAAATAACGACTAGCATTGGTGAGTGATGAAAATAATGACCGGAATCGGTGAGTGGTGCAAATAATTACTGGAATCAGTGAGTGGTGAAAATAAAGACCGGAATCGCTGAGTAGTGAAAATAATGAATGGAAATGGTGAGTAGCGAGAATAATGACCGGAATTGGTGAGTGGTGAAAATAATGACCGGAATCGGTGAGTGGCAAGAATAATGACTGGAGTCAGTGAGTAGTGAAAATAACGAACGGAATCAGTGAGTGGTGAAATCAACGACCGGAATCGGTGAGTGGTGAAAATAATGACCGGAATCAGTGTGTGGCAAGAATAATGACTGGAATCAGTGAGTGGCGAGAATAACGACCGGAATCAGTGAGTGGTGAAAATAATGAATGGAATTGGTGACTGGTGGAAATAATGACCAGAATCGGTGAGTGGTGAAAATAACGACCGGAATCAGTGAGTTGTGAAAAGAACGACCAGACTTGGTGAGTGGTGAAAATAATGACCAGAAATGGCGAGTATAAATTACAATAACCAGAATCGGTGAGTGGTGAAAATAACGACTGGAATCGGTGAGTGGTGAAAATAACAACCGGAAATGGTGAGTGGCAAATATAATGACCGGAATCAGTGAGTGGCGAGAATAACGACCGGAATCAGTGAGTGGCAATTATAATGACCGGAATCAGTGTGTGGCGAGAATAATGACCAGAATCAGTGAGTGGTGAAAATAATGAACGTAATCGGTGAGTGACGAGAATAATGACTGGAAATGGTGAGTGGTAAAAATAATGATCGGAATCGGTGAGTGGTGAAAATAACGACTGGAATAGGTGAGTGATGAAAATAACGATTAGCATCGGTGAGTGATGAAAATAATGACTGGAATCGGTGAGTGGTGCAAATAATTAATGGAATCAGTGAGTGGTGAAAATAAAGACCGGAATCAGTGAGTGGCGAAAATAACGACCGGAATCGCTGAGTAGTGAAAATAATGAACGGAAATGGTGAGTAGCGAGAATAATGACCGGAATTGGTGAGTGGTGAAAATAATGACCGGAATCGGTAAGTGGTGAAAATAATGACCGGAATTTGTGTGTGGCAAGAATAATGAGTGGAATCAGTGAGTGGCGAGAATAACGACCGGAATCAGTGAGTAGTGAAAATATCGAACGGAATCAGTGAGTGGTGAAAACAACGACCGGAATCGGTGAGTGGTGAAAATAATGACCGGAATCAGTGTGTGGCAAGAATAATGACTGGAATCAGTGAGTGGCGAGAATAACGACCGGAATCAGTGAGTGGTGAAAATAATGAATGGAATCGGTGACTGGTGGAAATAATGACCGGAATCGGTGAGTGGTGAAAATAATGACCGGAATCGGTGAGTGGTGAAAATAATGACCGGAATCGGTGAGTGGCAAGAATAATGACTGGAGTCAGTGAGTAGTGAAAATAACGAACGGAATCAGTGAGTGGTGAAATCAACGACCGGAATCGGTGAGTGGTGAAAATAATGACCGGAATCAGTGTGTGGCAAGAATAATGACTGGAATCAGTGAGTGGCGAGAATAACGACCGGAATCAGTGAGTGGTGAAAATAATGAATGGAATTGGTGACTGGTGGAAATAATGACCGGAATCGGTGAGTGGTGAAAATAACGACCGGAATCAGTGAGTTGTGAAAAGAACGACCAGACTTGGTGAGTGGTGAAAATAATGACCAGAAATGGCGAGAATAAATTACAATAACCAGAATCGGTGAGTGGTGAAAATAACGACTGGAATCGGTGAGTGGTGAAAATAACAACCGGAAATGGTGAGTGGCAAATATAATGACTGGAATCAGTGAGTGGCGAGAATAACGACCGTAATCAGTGAGTGGCAATTATAATGACCGGAATCAGTGTGTGGCGAGAATAATGACCAGAATCAGTGAGTGGTGAAAATAACGACCGGAAACGGTGAGTGCTGAAAACAATTACCGGAATCGGTGAGTGGTGAAAACAATGACCGGAATCGGTGAGTGGTGAAAATAATGACCGGAATCAGTGAGTAGTGAAAATAATGACCAGAAATGGTGAGTGGTGAAAATAATGACTGGAATCGGTGAGTGGTGAAAATAATGATTGGAATCAGTGAGTGACGAGAATAACGACCGGAAACAGTGAGTGGTGAAAATAATGACCAGAAACAGTGAGTGGGGATTATAGTGACCGGAATCGGTGAGTGGTGAAAATAATGAATGGAATTGGTGAGTGGCAAGAATAATGACCGGAATCAGTGAGTTGTGAAAATAATGACCGGAATCAATGTGTGGCGAGAATAATGAGCAGAATCTGTGAGTGGTGAAAATAACGACCAGTAATGGTGAGAGGGGAGAATAACGACCGGAATCGGTGAGTGGCGAGAATAACGACCGGAATCAGTGAGTCGCGAAAATAATGACCGGAATCGGTGAGTGGCGAGATTATTGACCAGAATCGGTGAGTGGTGAAAATAACGACTGGAATCAGTGTGTGGCAAGAATAATGACCGGAATCAGTGAGTGGGGAAAATAACAACCGGAATCAGTGAGTGGTGAAAATAACAAACAAAATCAGTGAGTGGTGAAAACAATGACTGGAATCAGTGAGTGGTGAAAATAACGACCGGAATCGGAGAGTGGCAAGAATAATGACCGGAATCAGTGTGTGGTGAAAATAATGAACGGAATCGGTGTGTGGCAAGAATAAGGACTGGAATTGGTGAGTAGTGAAAATAATGACCAGAAGCAGCGAGTGGCAATTACAATGACCGGAATTGGTGAGTGGTGAAAATAACGACTGGAATCGGTGAGTGGTGAAAATAACAACCGGAAATGGTGAGTGGCGAGAATAACGACCGGAATCGGTGAGTGGCAAAAATAATGACCGGAATCAGTGAGTGGCGAGAATAATGACCGGAATCGGCGAGTGGCAAAAATAATGACTGGAAATGGTGAGTGCTGAAAAGAATGATCGGAATCGGTGAGTGGTGAAAATAACAACAGGAATCGGTGAGTGGTGAAAATAATGACCGGAATCGGTGAGTGGTGAAAACAATGACCGGAATCGGTGAGTGGTGAAAATAAGGACCGGAATCGGTGAGTGGCGAAAATAATTATTGGAATCAGTGAGTGACGAGAATAACGACCGGAATCAGTGAGTGGTGAAAATAAGGACCGGAATCGGTGAGTGGCGAAAATAATTATTGGAATCAGTGAGTGACGAGAATAACGACCGGAATCAGTGAGTGGTGAAAATAATGACTGGAATCAGTGAGTGGTGAAAATAATGACCAGAATCAGTGAGTGATGAAAATAATGACAGGAATCAGTGAGTGGCAACAATAATGACTGGAATCGGTGAGTGGTGAAAATAATGACCGGAATCAGTGTGTGGCCAAAATAATGACAGGAATCAGTGAGTGGAGAAAATAATGACCAGAATCGGTGAGTGGTGAGATTAATGACCAGAATCGGTGAGTGGTGAAAATGACAACTGGAATCAGTGAGTGGCAAGAATAACAACCGGAATCGGTGAGTGGTGAAAATAATGCCCAGAATCAGTGAGTGGCGAAAATAACGATCAGAATCAGTGAGTGGTGAGAATAACAACTGGAATCGGTGAGTGGTGAAAATAATGACCAGATCGGTGAGTGGTGAGAATAATGACCAGAATCGGTGAGTGGTGAAAATAATGACCAGAATCGGTAAGTGGCGAGAATAATGACCTGAATCGGTGAGTGGTGAGATTAATGACCAGAAACGGTGAGTGGTGAAAATAACGACTAGAATCAGTGAGTGGCAAGAATAATGACTGGAATCGGTGAGTGGTGAAAATAACCAGAATCAGTGTGTGGCCAGAATAATGACAGGAATCAGTGAGTGGTGAGAATAATGACCAGAATTGGTGAGTGGTGAGAATAATGACCGGAATCAGTGAGTGGTGAAAATAATGACCGGAATCAATGTGTGGCGAGAATAATGACCGGAATCAGTGAGTGGTGAAAATAATGACCGGAATCAGTGAGTGGCGAGAGTAATGACCGGAATCAGTGAGTGGTGAAAATAATGAGTGGAATTAGTGAGTGGCGAAAATAACCACCAGACTCAGTGAGCGGCGAGAATAATGACCGGAATCAGTGAGTGGTGAAAATAATGACCCGAATCGGTGAGTGGAGAGAATAATGACCGGAATCGGTGAGTGGTGAAAATAATGACCGGAATCAGTGTGTGGTCAGAATAATGACCGTAATCAGTGAGTGGTAAAATAATGACTGGAATCGGTGAGTGGCGAGCTTATTGACCAGAATCGGTGAGTGGTGAAAATAACGACTGGAATCAGTACGTGGCAAGAATAAGGACCGGAATCAGTGAGTGGTGAAAATAATGACCGGAATCGGTAGGTGGTGAAAATAATGACAGGAATCGGTGAGTGGCGAGAATAACAACCGGAATCAGTGAGTGGTGAAAATAATGACCGGGATCGGTGAGTGGCGAGATTATTGACCAGAATCGGTGAGTGGTGAAAATAACGACTGAAATCAGTGCGTGGCAAGAATAATGACCGGAATCAGTGAGTGGTGAAAATAATGACCGGAATTGGTAGGTGGTGAAAATAATGACAGGAATCAGTGAGTGGCGAGCGTAACGACCGGAATCAGTGAGTGGCGAGAATAGCGACCGGATTCGGTAAATGGCGAGAATAATGACCAGAATCGGTGAGTGGCAAAAATAATGACCAAAATCAGTGAGTGGTAAAAATAACGATCGACATTGGTGAGTAGTGAAAATAATTACCGGAATCGTTGAGAGGTGAAAATAACGATCAGAATCAGTGAGTGGCGAGAATAATGACCAGAATTGGTGAGTGGTGAAAATAATGACCAAAATCAGTGAGTGGTGAGAATAATGACCGGAATCAGTGAGTGGTGAAAATAATAACCAGAATCAGTGAGTGGTGAGAATAATGACCGGAATCGGTGAGTGGTGAAAATAATGACCGGAATCGGTGAGTGGGGAGAATAATGACCGGAATCAGTGTGTGGCGACAATAATGACTGGAATCGGTGAGTGATGAGAATAATGACAGGAATTGATGAGTGGTAAATATAATGACCGGAATCAGTGAGTGGTGAAAATAACGACCAGAATTGGTGAGTGATGAAAGTAACGACAAGACTCAGTGAGTGGCGAGAATAATGACAGGAATTGGTGAGTGGGAAATATAATGACCGGAATCAGTGAGTGGTGAAAATAATGACCAGAATCAGT
The DNA here is from genome assembly GCF_037043375.1 of Chiloscyllium plagiosum. Taxonomy (NCBI): domain Eukaryota; kingdom Metazoa; phylum Chordata; class Chondrichthyes; order Orectolobiformes; family Hemiscylliidae; genus Chiloscyllium; species Chiloscyllium plagiosum. The sequence goes on from NW_028270146.1 coordinate 69,783,558, forward strand.
GAGTGGTGATAATAACGACTGGAATCGGTGAGTGGCGAGAATAACGACCGGAATTGGTGAGTAGCGAAAATAATGACCGGAATCGGTGAGTGGCGAGAATAACGACCGGAATCGGTGAGTGGTGAAAATAATGACCGGAATTGGTGAGTGGTGATAATACCGACTGGAATCTGCGAGTGGCGAAAATAATGACCAGAATCAGTGAGTTGGGAAAATAACGACCGGAATCGGTAAGTGGTGATAATAACGACTGGAATCGGTGAGTAGCGAAAATAATGACCGGAATCGGTGAGTGGCGAGAATAACGACCGGAATCGGTGAGTGGTGAAAATAATGACCGGAATTGGTGAGTGGCGAAAATAACGACCGGAATCGGTGAGTAGTGATAATAACGACTGGAATTGGTGAGTGGCGAGAATAATGACCGGAATCGAGGAGTGGTGAGAATAGCGACCGGAATCAGTGTGTGGCGAGAATAATGACCAGAGTCAGTGAGTGGTAAAAATAATGAACGGAATCGGTGACTGACGAGAATAATGACTGGAAATGGTGAGTGGTAAAAATAATGATCGGAATCGGTGAGTGGTAAAAATAACGACTGTAATAGGTGAGTGATGAAAATAACGACTAGCATTGGTGAGTGATGAAAATAATGACCGGAATCGGTGAGTGGTGCAAATAATTACTGGAATCAGTGAGTGGTGAAAATAAAGACCGGAATCGCTGAGTAGTGAAAATAATGAATGGAAATGGTGAGTAGCGAGAATAATGACCGGAATTGGTGAGTGGTGAAAATAATGACCGGAATCGGTGAGTGGCAAGAATAATGACTGGAGTCAGTGAGTAGTGAAAATAACGAACGGAATCAGTGAGTGGTGAAATCAACGACCGGAATCGGTGAGTGGTGAAAATAATGACCGGAATCAGTGTGTGGCAAGAATAATGACTGGAATCAGTGAGTGGCGAGAATAACGACCGGAATCAGTGAGTGGTGAAAATAATGAATGGAATTGGTGACTGGTGGAAATAATGACCAGAATCGGTGAGTGGTGAAAATAACGACCGGAATCAGTGAGTTGTGAAAAGAACGACCAGACTTGGTGAGTGGTGAAAATAATGACCAGAAATGGCGAGTATAAATTACAATAACCAGAATCGGTGAGTGGTGAAAATAACGACTGGAATCGGTGAGTGGTGAAAATAACAACCGGAAATGGTGAGTGGCAAATATAATGACCGGAATCAGTGAGTGGCGAGAATAACGACCGGAATCAGTGAGTGGCAATTATAATGACCGGAATCAGTGTGTGGCGAGAATAATGACCAGAATCAGTGAGTGGTGAAAATAATGAACGTAATCGGTGAGTGACGAGAATAATGACTGGAAATGGTGAGTGGTAAAAATAATGATCGGAATCGGTGAGTGGTGAAAATAACGACTGGAATAGGTGAGTGATGAAAATAACGATTAGCATCGGTGAGTGATGAAAATAATGACTGGAATCGGTGAGTGGTGCAAATAATTAATGGAATCAGTGAGTGGTGAAAATAAAGACCGGAATCAGTGAGTGGCGAAAATAACGACCGGAATCGCTGAGTAGTGAAAATAATGAACGGAAATGGTGAGTAGCGAGAATAATGACCGGAATTGGTGAGTGGTGAAAATAATGACCGGAATCGGTAAGTGGTGAAAATAATGACCGGAATTTGTGTGTGGCAAGAATAATGAGTGGAATCAGTGAGTGGCGAGAATAACGACCGGAATCAGTGAGTAGTGAAAATATCGAACGGAATCAGTGAGTGGTGAAAACAACGACCGGAATCGGTGAGTGGTGAAAATAATGACCGGAATCAGTGTGTGGCAAGAATAATGACTGGAATCAGTGAGTGGCGAGAATAACGACCGGAATCAGTGAGTGGTGAAAATAATGAATGGAATCGGTGACTGGTGGAAATAATGACCGGAATCGGTGAGTGGTGAAAATAATGACCGGAATCGGTGAGTGGTGAAAATAATGACCGGAATCGGTGAGTGGCAAGAATAATGACTGGAGTCAGTGAGTAGTGAAAATAACGAACGGAATCAGTGAGTGGTGAAATCAACGACCGGAATCGGTGAGTGGTGAAAATAATGACCGGATAAGTGTGTGGCAAGAATAATGACTGGAATCAGTGAGTGGCGAGAATAACGACCGGAATCAGTGAGTGGTGAAAATAATGAATGGAATTGGTGACTGGTGGAAATAATGACCGGAATCGGTGAGTGGTGAAAATAACGACCGGAATCAGTGAGTTGTGAAAAGAACGACCAGACTTGGTGAGTGGTGAAAATAATGACCAGAAATGGCGAGAATAAATTACAATAACCAGAATCGGTGAGTGGTGAAAATAACGACTGGAATCGGTGAGTGGTGAAAATAACAACCGGAAATGGTGAGTGGCAAATATAATGACTGGAATCAGTGAGTGGCGAGAATAACGACCGTAATCAGTGAGTGGCAATTATAATGACCGGAATCAGTGTGTGGCGAGAATAATGACCAGAATCAGTGAGTGGTGAAAATAATGAACGTAATCGGTGAGTGACGAGAATAATGACTGGAAATGGTGAGTGGTAAAAATAATGATCGGAATCGGTGAGTGGTGAAAATAACGACTGGAATAGGTGAGTGATGAAAATAACGATTAGCATCGGTGAGTGATGAAAATAATGACTGGAATCGGTGAGTGGTGCAAATAATTAATGGAATCAGTGAGTGGTGAAAATAAAGACCGGAATCGGTGAGTGGCGAAAATAACGACCGGAATCGCTGAGTAGTGAAAATAATGAACGGAAATGGTGAGTAGCGAGAATAATGACTGGAATTGGTGAGTGGTGAAAATAATGACCGGAATCGGTAAGTGGTGAAAATAATGACCGGAATTTGTGAGTGGCAAGAATAATGAGTGGAATCAGTGAGTGGCGAGAATAACGACCGGAATCAGTGAGTAGTGAAAATATCGAACGGAATCAGTGAGTGGTGAAAACAACGACCGGAATCGGTGAGTGGTGAAAATAATGACCGGAATCAGTGTGTGGCAAGAATAATGACTGGAATCAGTGAGTGGCGAGAATAACGACCGGAATCAGTGAGTGGTGAAAATAATGAATGGAATCGGTGACTGGTGGAAATAATGACCGGAATCGGTGAGTGGTGAAAATAACGACCGGAATCAGTGAGTTGTGAAAATAACAACGGAATCAGTGAGTGGTGAAAATAATGACCAGAAATGTCGAGTATAAATTACAATAACCGGAATCGGTGAGTGGTGAAAATAACGACAGGAATCGATGAGTGGTGAAAATAACAACCGGAAATGGTGAGTGGTAATTATAATGACCGGAATCAGTGAGTGGCGAGAATAACGACAGGAATCAGTGAGTGGTGAAAATAATGAGCCGAATTGCTGAGTGGCGAAAATAGCGACCGGATTCAGTGAGTTGTGAAAATAACGACCGGAATCGGTGAGTGGAGAGAATAATGACCGGAATCGGAGAGTGGTGAAAATAACGACTAGAATCAGTGAGTGGCAAGAATAATGACTGGAATCGGTGAGTGGAGAAAATATAGACCGGAATCAGTGTGGCCAGAATAATGACCGGAATCGGTGAGTGGAGAAAATAACGACCGGAATCGCAGAGTAGTGAAAATAATGAATGGAAATGGTGAGTAGTGAGAATAATGACCCGAATTGGTGAGTGGTGAAAATAAAAACCGGAATCGGTGAGTGGTGAAAATAATGACCGGAATCAGTGTGTGGCAAGAATAATGACTGGAATCAGTGAGTGGCGAGAATAACGACCGGATTCAGTGAGTGGTGAAAATAATGACTGGAATCGGTGACTGGTGGAAATAATGACCGGAATCGGTGGGTGGTGAAAATAACAACCGGAATCAATGAGTTGTGAAAATAACGACCGGACTCGGTGAGTGGTGAAAATAATGACCAGAAATGGCGAGTATAAATTACAATAATCGGAATCGGTGAGTGGTGAAAATAATGACTGGAATCGGTAAGTGGTGAAAATAACAACCGGAAATGGTGAGTGGCAATTATAATGACCGGAATCGGGGAGTGGTGAAAATAATGACCGGAATCAGTGTGTGGCAAGAATAATGACTGGAATCAGTGAGTGGCGAGAATAACGACCGGAATCAGTGAGTAGTGAAAATAATGAATGGAATCGGTGAGTGGTGGAAATAATGACCGGAATCGGTGAGTGGTGAAAATAATGACCGGAATCGGTGAGTGGCGAGATTATTGACCAGAATCGGTGAGAGGTGAAAATAACGACCGGAATCGCTGAGTAGTGAAAATAATGAATGGAAATGGTGAGTAGTGAGAATAATGACCCGAATTGGTGAGTGATGAAAATAAAAACCGGAATCGGTGAGTGGTGAAAATAATGACCGGAATCAGTGTGTGGCAAGAATAATGACTGGAATCAGTGAGCGGCGAGATAAACGACCTGAATCGCTGAGTAGTGAAAATAATGAATGGAAATGGTGAGTAGTGAGAATAATGACCCGAATTGGTGAGTGGTGAAAATAAAAACCGGAATCGGTGAGTGGTGAAAATAATGAATGGAATCGGTGAGTGGTGGAAATAATGACCGGAATCAGTGTGTGGCAAGAATTATGACTGGAATCAGTGAGTGGCGAGAATAACGACCGGAATCAGTGAGTAGTGAAAATAATGAATGGAATCGGTGAGTGGTGGAAATAATGGCCAGAAACGGTGAGTATAAATTACAATGACCGGAATCGGTGAGTGGTGAAAATAACGACTGGAATCGGTGAGTGGTGAAAATAACAACCGGAAATGGTGAGTGGCAATTATAATGACCGGAATCAGTGAGTGGCGAGAATAACGACCGGAATCAGTGTGTGGAGAGAATAATTACCGGAATCGGAGAGTGGTGAAAATAATGACCAGAATCAGTGAGTGGCAAGAATAATGACTGGAATCAGTGAGTAGTGAAAATAACGAACGGAATCAGTGAGTGGTGAAAACAACGACCGGTATCGGTGAGTGGTGAAAATAATGACCAGAATCAGTATGTGGCAAGAATAATGACTGGAATCAGTGAGTGGCAAGAATAACGACTGGAATCAGTGAGTGGTGAAAATAATGAATGGAATCGGTGACTGGTGGAAATAATGACCGGAATCGGTGAGTGGAGAAAATAACGACTGGAATCGCTGAGTAGTGAAAATAATGAATGGAAATGGTGAGTAGTGAGAATAATGACCCGAATTGGTGAGTGGTGAAAATAAAAACCGGAATCGGTGAGTGGTGAAAATAATGACCGGAATCAGTGTGTGGCAAGAATAATGACTGGAATCAGTGAGTGGCGAGAATAACGACCGGATTCAGTGAGTGGTGAAAATAATGACTGGAATCGGTGACTGGTGGAAATAATGACCGGAATCGGTGAGTGGTGAAAATAACGACCGGAATCAGTGAGTGGTGAAAATAACGACCGGACTCGGTGAGTGGTGAAAATAATGACCAGAAATGGCGAGTATAAATTACAATAACTGGAATCGGTGAGTGGTGAAAATAACGACTGGAATCGGTGAGTGGTGAAAATAACAACCGGAAATGGTGAGTGGCAATTATAATGACCGGAATCAGTGAGTGGCGAGAATAACGACCGGAATCAGTGAGTGGTGAAAATAATGACCGGAATCAGTGTGTGGCGAGAATAATGACCAGAATCAGTGAGTGGTGAAAATAATGAACGGAATCGGTGAGTGGTAAAAATAACGATTAGCATCGGTGAGTGATGAAAATAATGACTGGAATCGGTGAGTGGTGAAAATAAAGACCGGAATCGGTGAGTGGCGAAAATAATGACCGGAATCGCTGAGTAGTGAAAATAATGAACGGAAATGGTGAGTAGCGGGAATAATGACCGGAATTGGTGTGTGGCCAGAATAATGACCGGAATCGGTGAGTGGTGAAAATAATGACCGGAATCGGTGAGTGGCAGGATTATTGACCAGAATCGGTGAGTGGTGAAAATAATGACCGGAATCGCTGAGTAGTGAAAATAATGAATGGAAATGGTGAGTAGTGAGAATAATGACCCGAATTGGTGAGTGGTGAAAATAAAAACCGGAATCGGTGAGGGGTGAAAATAATGACCGGAATCAGTGTGTGGCAAGAATAATGACTGGAATCAGTGAGTGGCGAGAATAACGACCGGAATCAGTGAGTGGTGAAAATAATGAATGGAATCGTTGAGTGGTGGAAATAACGACCGGAATCGGTGAGTGGTGAAAATAATGACCAGAAACGGTGAGTATAAATTACAATGACCGGAATCGGTGAGTGGTGAAAATAATGACTGGAATCGGTGAGTGGTGAAAATAACAATCGGAAATGGTGAGTGGCAATTATAATGACCGGAATCAGTGAGTGGCGAGAATAACGACCGGAATCAGTGAGTGGAGAGAATAATGACTGGAATCGGAGAGTGGTGAAAATAATGACCAGAATCAGTGAGTGGCAAGAATAATGACTGGAATCAGTGAGTAGTGAAAATAACGAACGGAATCAGTGAGTGGTGAAAACAACGACCGGAATCGGTGAGTGGTGAAAATAATGACTGGAATCAGTGAGTGGCGAGAATAACGACCGGAATCAGTGAGTGTTGAAAATAATGAATGGAATCGGTGACTGGTGGAAATAATGACCGGAATCAGTGGGTGGTGAAAATAACAACCGGAATCAATGAGTTGTGAAAATAACGAGCGGACTCGGTGAGTGGTGAAAATAATGACCAGAAATGGCGAGTATAAATTACAACATCCGGAATCGGTGAGTGGTGAAAATAACGACTGGAATCGGTGAGTGGTGAAAATAACGACCGGAAATGGTGAGTGGCAATTATAATGACCGGAATCAGTGAGTGGCGAGAATAACGACCGGAATCAGTGAGTGGTGAAAATAATGACTGGAATCAGTGTGTGGTGAGAATAATGACCAGAATCAGTGAGTGGTGAAAATAATGAATGGAATCGGTGAGTCACGAGAATAATGACTGGAAATGGTGAGTGGTAAAAATAATGATCGGAATCGATGAGTGGTAAAAATAACGATTAGCATCGGTGAGTGATGAAAATAATGACTGGAATCGGTGAGTGGTAAAAATAAAGACCGGAATCGGTGAGTGGCGAAAATAACGACCGGAATCGCTGAGTAGTGAAAATAATGAACGGCAATGGTGAGTAGCGAGAATAATGACCGGAATTGGTGAGTGGTGAAAATAATGACCGGAATCGGTGAATGGTGAAAATAATGACCAGAATTAGTGTGTGGCAAGAATAATGACTGGAATCAGTGAGTGGTGAAAATAACGACCGGAATCAGTGAGTAGTGAAAATGACGAACGGAATCGGTGAGTGGTGAAAATAATGACCGGAATCAGTGTGTGGCAAGAATAATGACTGGAATCAGTGAGTGGCGAGAATAACGACCGGAATCAGTGAGTAGTGAAAATAATGAATGGAATCGGTGAGTGGTGGAAATAATGACCGGAATCGGTGAGTGGAGAAAATAATGACCGGAATCGGTGAGTGGCGAGATTATTGACCAGAATCGGTGAGTGGTGAAAATAACGACCGGAATCGCTGAGTAGTGAAAATAATGAATGGAAATGGGGAGTAGTGAGAATAATGACCCGAATTGGTGAGTGGTTAAAATAAAAACCGGAATCGGTGAGTGGTGAAAATAATGACCAGAAATGGCGAGTATAAATTACAATAACCGGAATCGGTGAGTGGTGAAAATAACGACTGGAATCGGTGAGTGGTGAAAATAACAACCGGAAATGGTGAGTGGCAATTATAATGACCGGAATCAGTGAGTGGCGAGAATAACGACCGGAATCAGTGAGTGGTGAAAATAATGACCGGAATCAGTGTGTGGCGAGAATAATGACCAGAATCAGTGAGTGGTGAAAATAATGAACGGAATCGGTGAGTGGTAAAAATAACGATTAGCATCGGTGAGTGATGAAAATAATGACTGGAATCGGTGAGTGGTGAAAATAAAGACCGGAATCGGTGAGTGGCGAAAATAATGACCGGAATCGCTGAGTAGTGAAAATAATGAACGGAAATGGTGAGTAGCGGGAATAATGACCGGAATTGGTGTGTGGCCAGAATAATGACCGGAATCGGTGAGTGGTGAAAATAATGACCGGAATCGGTGAGTGGCAGGATTATTGACCAGAATCGGTGAGTGGTGAAAATAATGACCGGAATCGCTGAGTAGTGAAAAAAATGAATGGAAATGGTGAGTAGTGAGAATAATGACCCGAATTGGTGAGTGGTGAAAATAAAAACCGGAATCGGTGAGGGGTGAAAATAATGACCGGAATCAGTGTGTGGCAAGAATAATGACTGGAATCAGTGAGTGGCGAGAATAACGACCGGAATCAGTGAGTGGTGAAAATAATGAATGGAATCGTTGAGTGGTGGAAATAACGACCGGAATCGGTGAGTGGTGAAAATAATGACCAGAAACAGTGAGTATAAATTACAATGACCGGAATCGATGAGTGGTGAAAATAATGACTGGAATCGGTGAGTGGTGAAAATAACAATCGGAAATGGTGAGTGGCAATTATAATGACCGGAATCAGTGAGTGGCGAGAATAACGACCGGAATCAGTGAGTGGAGAGAATAATGACTGGAATCGGAGAGTGGTGAAAATAATGACCAGAATCAGTGAGTGGCAAGAATAATGACTGGAATCAGTGAGTAGTGAAAATAACGAACGGAATCAGTGAGTGGTGAAAACAACGACCGGAATCGGTGAGTGGTGAAAATAATGACTGGAATCAGTGAGTGGCGAGAATAACGACCGGAATCAGTGAGTGTTGAAAATAATGAATGGAATCGGTGACTGGTGGAAATAATGACCGGAATCGGTGGGTGGTGAAAATAACAACCGGAATCAATGAGTTGTGAAAATAACGAGCGGACTCGGTGAGTGGTGAAAATAATGACCAGAAATGGCGAGTATAAATTACAACATCCGGAATCGGTGAGTGGTGAAAATAATGACCAGAATCAGTGAGTGGTGAAAATAATGACCAGAATCAGTGAGTGATGAAAATAACGACAGGAATCAGTGATTGGCAAGAATAATGACCGGAATCGGTGAGTGGTGAGATTAATGACCAGAATCGGTGAGTGTTGAAAATAACTAGAATCTGTGAGTGGCAAGAATAACGACCAGAATCGGTAAGTGGTGAAAATAACGACCGGAAATAGTGAGTGGCCAGAATAATGACAGGAATCAGTGAGTGGTGAGAATAATGACCAGAATTGGTGAGTGGTGAGAATAATGACCGGAATCGGTGAGTGGTGAAAATAATGACCGGAATCAGTGAGTGGCCAGAATAATGACTGGAATCAGTGAGTGGTGAAAATAATGACCGGAATCGGTGAGTGGCGAGATTAATGACCAGAATCGGTGAGTGGTGAAAATAACAACCAGAATCAGTGAGTGGTGAAAATAACGACCAGAATCGGTGAGTGGTGAGATTAATGACCAGAATCGGTGAGTGGTGAAAATAACGACTGGAATCAGTGAGTGGCAAGAATAATGACTGGAATCAGTGAGTGGTGAATATAATGACCTGAATCAGTGTGTGACGAGAATAATGACCGGAATCGGTGAGTGGTGAAAATAATGACCGGAATCGGTGAGTGGTGAAAATAACGACCAGAATCGGTGAGTGGTGAAAATAACGACTGGAATCAGTGAGTGGCAAGAATAATGACTGGAATCAGTGAGTGGTGAATATAATGACCTGAATCAGTGTGTGGCGAGAATAATGACCGGAATCGGTGAGTGGTAAAAATAATGACCGGAATCAGTGTGTGGTGAAAATAATGACCGGAATCAGTGAGTGGTTAAAATAACGACTGGAATCGGTGAGTGGTGAAAATAATGACCGGAATTGTTGAATGGCGAGAATAATGACTGGAATCGGTGAGTGGTGAATATAATGACCTGAATCAGTGTGTGGCGAGAATAATGACCAGAATCAGTGAGTGGTGAGAAGAGCGACCAGAATCAGTGTGTGGCGAGAATAATGACCAGAATCAGTGAGTGGTGAAAATAATGAACGGAATCGGTGAGTGGTGAAAATAATGACCGGAATCAGTGTATGGCGAGAATAATGACCAGAATCAGTGAGTGGTGAGAAGAGCGAACGGAATCAGTGTGTGGCGAGAATAATGACCAGAATCAGTGAGTGGTGAAAATAATGAACGGAATCGGTGAGTGATGTGAATAATGACCGGTTATGGTGAGTTGTAAAAATAATGCCTGGAATTGGTGAGTGGTGCAAATAATGACTGGAATCAGTGAGTGGTGAAAATAAATACCGGAATCGGTGCGTGGCAAAAATAACGACCGGAATCGGTAAGTAGTGAAAATAATGAACGGAAATTGTGAGTGGCGAGAATAACGACCAGAATCAGTGAGTGGTGAAAATAACGACCGGAAACGGTGAGTGCTGAAAACAATTACCGGAATCGGTGAGTGGTGAAAACAATGACCGGAATCGGTGAGTGGTGAAAATAATGACCGGAATCAGTGAGTAGTGAAAATAATGACCAGAAATGGTGAGTGGTGAAAATAATGACTGGAATCGGTGAGTGGTGAAAATAATGACCGGAATCGGTGAGTGGTGAAAATAATGATTGGAATCAGTGAGTGACGAGAATAACGACCGGAAACAGTGAGTGGTGAAAATAATGACCAGAAACAGTGAGTGGGGATTATAGTGACCGGAATCGGTGAGTGGTGAAAATAATGAATGGAATTGGTGAGTGGCAAGAATAATGACCGGAATCAGTGAGTTGTGAAAATAATGACCGGAATCAATGTGTGGCGAGAATAATGAGCAGAATCTGTGAGTGGTGAAAATAACGACCAGTAATGGTGAGAGGGGAGAATAACGACCGGAATCGGTGAGTGGCGAGAATAACGACCGGAATCAGTGAGTCGCGAAAATAATGACCGGAATCGGTGAGTGGCGAGATTATTGACCAGAATCGGTGAGTGGTGAAAATAACGACTGGAATCAGTGTGTGGCAAGAATAATGACCGGAATCAGTGAGTGGGGAAAATAACAACCGGAATCAGTGAGTGGTGAAAATAACAAACAAAATCAGTGAGTGGTGAAAACAATGACTGGAATCAGTGAGTGGTGAAAATAACGACCGGAATCGGAGAGTGGCAAGAATAATGACCGGAATCAGTGTGTGGTGAAAATAATGAACGGAATCGGTGTGTGGCAAGAATAAGGACTGGAATTGGTGAGTAGTGAAAATAATGACCAGAAGCAGCGAGTGGCAATTACAATGACCGGAATTGGTGAGTGGTGAAAATAACGACTGGAATCGGTGAGTGGTGAAAATAACAACCGGAAATGGTGAGTGGCGAGAATAACGACCGGAATCGGTGAGTGGCAAAAATAATGACCGGAATCAGTGAGTGGCGAGAATAATGAACGGAATCGGCGAGTGGCGAAAATAATGACTGGAAATGGTGAGTGCTGAAAAGAATGATCGGAATCGGTGAGTGGTGAAAATAACAACAGGAATCGGTGAGTGGTGAAAATAATGACCGGAATTGGTGAGTGGCGAAAATAACGACCGGAATCGGTGAGTAGTGATAATAACGACTGGAATTGGTGAGTGGCGAGAATAATGACCGGAATCGAGGAGTGGTGAGAATAGCGACCGGAATCAGTGTGTGGCGAGAATAATGACCAGAGTCAGTGAGTGGTAAAAATAATGAACGGAATCGGTGACTGACGAGAATAATGACTGGAAATGGTGAGTGGTAAAAATAATGATCGGAATCGGTGAGTGGTAAAAATAACGACTGTAATAGGTGAGTGATGAAAATAACGACTAGCATTGGTGAGTGATGAAAATAATGACCGGAATCGGTGAGTGGTGCAAATAATTACTGGAATCAGTGAGTGGTGAAAATAAAGACCGGAATCGCTGAGTAGTGAAAATAATGAATGGAAATGGTGAGTAGCGAGAATAATGACCGGAATTGGTGAGTGGTGAAAATAATGACCGGAATCGGTGAGTGGCAAGAATAATGACTGGAGTCAGTGAGTAGTGAAAATAACGAACGGAATCAGTGAGTGGTGAAATCAACGACCGGAATCGGTGAGTGGTGAAAATAATGACCGGAATCAGTGTGTGGCAAGAATAATGACTGGAATCAGTGAGTGGCGAGAATAACGACCGGAATCAGTGAGTAGTGAAAATAATGAATGGAATCGGTGAGTGGTGGAAATAATGACCGGAATCGGTGAGTGGTGAAAATAATGACCGGAATCGGTGAGTGGCGAGATTATTGACCAGAATCGGTGAGAGGTGAAAATAACGACCGGAATCGCTGAGTAGTGAAAATAATGAATGGAAATGGTGAGTAGTGAGAATAATGACCCGAATTGGTGAGTGGTGAAAATAAAAACCGGAATCGGTGAGTGGTGAAAATAATGACCGGAATCGGTAAGTGGTGAAAATAATGACCGGAATTTGTGTGTGGCAAGAATAATGAGTGGAATCAGTGAGTGGCGAGAATAACGACCGGAATCAGTGAGTAGTGAAAATATCGAACGGAATCAGTGAGTGGTGAAAATAATGACCGGAATCAGTGTGTGGCAAGAATAATGACTGGAATCAGTGAGTGGCGAGAATAACGACCGGAATCAGTGAGTGGTGAAAATAATGAATGGAATCGGTGACTGGTGGAAATAATGACCGGAATCGGTGAGTGGTGAAAATAATGACCGGAATCGGTGAGTGGTGAAAATAATGACCGGAATCGGTGAGTGGCAAGAATAATGACTGGAGTCAGTGAGTAGTGAAAATAACGAACGGAATCAGTGAGTGGTGAAATCAATGACCGGAATCGGTGAGTGGTGAAAATAATGACCGGAATCAGTGTGTGGCAAGAATAATGACTGGAATCAGTGAGTGGCGAGAATAACGACCGGAATCAGTGAGTGGTGAAAATAATGAATGGAATTGGTGACTGGTGGAAATAATGACCGGAATCGGTGAGTGGTGAAAATAACGACCGGAATCAGTGAGTTGTGAAAAGAACGACCAGACTTGGTGAGTGGTGAAAATAATGACCAGAAATGGCGAGTATAAATTACAATAACCAGAATCGGTGAGTGGTGAAAATAACGACTGGAATCGGTGAGTGGTGAAAATAACAACCGGAAATGGTGAGTGGCAAATATAATGACCGGAATCAGTGAGTGGCGAGAATAACGACCGGAATCAGTGAGTGGCAATTATAATGACCGGAATCAGTGTGTGGCGAGAATAATGACCAGAATCAGTGAGTGGTGAAAATAATGAACGTAATCGGTGAGTGACGAGAATAATGACTGGAAATGGTGAGTGGTAAAAATAATGATCGGAATCGGTGAGTGGTGAAAATAACGACTGGAATAGGTGAGTGATGAAAATAACAATTAGCATCGGTGAGTGATGAAAATAATGACTGGAATCGGTGAGTGGTGCAAATAATTAATGGAATCAGTGAGTGGTGAAAATAAAGACCGGAATCGGTGAGTGTTGAAAATAACGACCGGAATCGCTGAGTAGTGAAAATAATGAACGGAAATGGTGAGTAGCGAGAATAATGACCGGAATTGGTGAGTGGTGAAAATAATGACCGGAATCGGTAAGTGGTGAAAATAATGACCGGAATTTGTGTGTGGCAAGAATAATGAGTGGAATCAGTGAGTGGCGAGAATAACGACCGGAATCAGTGAGTAGTGAAAATATCGAACGGAATCAGTGAGTGGTGAAAACAACGACCGGAATCGGTGAGTGGTGAAAATAATGACCGGAATCAGTGTGTGGCAAGAATAATGACTGGAATCAGTGAGTGGCGAGAATAACGACCGGAATCAGTGAGTGGTGAAAATAATGAATGGAATCGGTGACTGGTGGAAATAATGACCGGAATCGGTGAGTGGTGAAAATAACGACCGGAATCAGTGAGTTGTGAAAATAACAACGGAATCAGTGAGTGGTGAAAATAATGACCAGAAATGTCGAGTATAAATTACAATAACCGGAATCGGTGAGTGGTGAAAATAACGACAGGAATCGATGAGTGGTGAAAATAACAACCGGAAATGGTGAGTGGTAATTATAATGACCGGAATCAGTGAGTGGCGAGAATAACGACAGGAATCAGTGAGTGGTGAAAATAATGAGCCGAATTGCTGAGTGGCGAAAATAGCGACCGGATTCAGTGAGTTGTGAAAATAACGACCGGAATCGGTGAGTGGAGAGAATAATGACCGGAATCGGAGAGTGGTGAAAATAACGACTAGAATCAGTGAGTGGCAAGAATAATGACTGGAATCGGTGAGTGGAGAAAATATAGACCGGAATCAGTGTGGCCAGAATAATGACCGGAATCGGTGAGTGGAGAAAATAACGACCGGAATCGCTGAGTAGTGAAAATAATGAATGGAAATGGTGAGTAGTGAGAATAATGACCCGAATTGGTGAGTGGTGAAAATAAAAACCGGAATCGGTGAGTGGTGAAAATAATGACCGGAATCAGTGTGTGGCAAGAATAATGACTGGAATCAGTGAGTGGCGAGAATAACGACCGGATTCAGTGAGTGGTGAAAATAATGACTGGAATCGGTGACTGGTGGAAATAATGACCGGAATCGGTGGGTGGTGAAAATAACAACCGGAATCAATGAGTTGTGAAAATAACGACCGGACTCGGTGAGTGGTGAAAATAATGACCAGAAATGGCGAGTATAAATTACAATAATCGGAATCGGTGAGTGGTGAAAATAATGACTGGAATCGGTAAGTGGTGAAAATAACAACCGGAAATGGTGAGTGGCAATTATAATGGCCGGAATCGGTGAGTGGTGAAAATAATGACCGGAATCAGTGTGTGGCAAGAATAATGACTGGAATCAGTGAGTGGCGAGAATAACGACCGGAATCAGTGAGTAGTGAAAATAATGAATGGAATCGGTGAGTGGTGGAAATAATGACCGGAATCGGTGAGTGGTGAAAATAATGACCGGAATCGGTGAGTGGCGAGATTATTGACCAGAATCGGTGAGAGGTGAAAATAACGACCGGAATCGCTGAGTAGTGAAAATAATGAATGGAAATGGTGAGTAGTGAGAATAATGACCCGAATTGGTGAGTGGTGAAAATAAAAACCGGAATCGGTGAGTGGTGAAAATAATGACCGGAATCAGTGTGTGGCAAGAATAATGACTGGAATCAGTGAGTGGCGAGAATAACGACCTGAATCGCTGAGTAGTGAAAATAATGAATGGAAATGGTGAGTAGTGAGAATAATGACCCGAATTGGTGAGTGGTGAAAATAAAAACCGGAATCGGTGAGTGGTGAAAATAATGAATGGAATCGGTGAGTGGTGGAAATAATGACCGGAATCAGTGTGTGGCAAGAATTATGACTGGAATCAGTGAGTGGCGAGAATAACGACCGGAATCAGTGAGTAGTGAAAATAATGAATGGAATCGGTGAGTGGTGGAAATAATGGCCAGAAACGGTGAGTATAAATTACAATGACCGGAATCGGTGAGTGGTGAAAATAACGACTGGAATCGGTGAGTGGTGAAAATAACAACCGGAAATGGTGAGTGGCAATTATAATGACCGGAATCAGTGAGTGGCGAGAATAACGACCGGAATCAGTGTGTGGAGAAAATAATTACCGGAATCGGAGAGTGGTGAAAATAATGACCAGAATCAGTGAGTGGCAAGAATAATGACTGGAATCAGTGAGTGGTGAAAACAACGACCGGTATCGGTGAGTGGTGAAAATAATGACCGGAATCAGTATGTGGCAAGAATAATGACTGGAATCAGTGAGTGGCAAGAATAACGACTGGAATCAGTGAGTGGTGAAAATAATGAATGGAATCGGTGACTGGTGGAAATAATGACCGGAATCGGTGAGTGGAGAAAATAACGACCGGAATCGCTGAGTAGTGAAAATAATGAATGGAAATGGTGAGTAGTGAGAATAATGACCCGAATTGGTGAGTGGTGAAAATAAAAACCGGAATCGGTGAGTGGTGAAAATAATGACCGGAATCAGTGTGTGGCAAGAATAATGACTGGAATCAGTGAGTGGCGAGAATAACGACCGGATTCAGTGAGTGGTGAAAATAATGACTGGAATCGGTGACTGGTGGAAATAATGACCGGAATCGGTGAGTGGTGAAAATAACGACCGGAATCAGTGAGTGGTGAAAATAACGACCGGACTCGGTGAGTGGTGAAAATAATGACCAGAAATGGCGAGTATAAATTACAATAACCGGAATCGGTGAGTGGTGAAAATAACGACTGGAATCGGTGAGTGGTGAAAATAACAACCGGAAATGGTGAGTGGCAATTATAATGACCGGAATCGGTGAGTGGCGAGAATAACGACCGGAATCAGTGAGTGGTGAAAATAATGACCGGAATCAGTGTGTGGCGAGAATAATGACCAGAATCAGTGAGTGGTGAAAATAATGAACGGAATCGGTGAGTGGTAAAAATAACGATTAGCATCGGTGAGTGATGAAAATAATGACTGGAATCGGTGAGTGGTGAAAATAAAGACCGGAATCGGTGAGTGGCGAAAATAATGACCGGAATCGCTGAGTAGTGAAAATAATGAACGGAAATGGTGAGTAGCGGGAATAATGACCGGAATTGGTGTGTGGCCAGAATAATGACCGGAATCGGTGAGTGGTGAAAATAATGACCGGAATCGGTGAGTGGTAAAAATAACGATTAGCATCGGTGAGTGATGAAAATAATGACTGGAATCGGTGAGTGGTGAAAATAAAGACCGGAATCGGTGAGTGGCGAAAATAATGACCGGAATCGCTGAGTAGTGAAAATAATGAACGGAAATGGTGAGTAGCAGGAATAATGACCGGAATTGGTGTGTGGCCAGAATAATGACCGGAATCGGTGAGTGGTGAAAATAATGACCGGAATCGGTGAGTGGCAGGATTATTGACCAGAATCGGTGAGTGGTGAAAATAATGACCGGAATCGCTGAGTAGTGAAAATAATGAATGGAAATGGTGAGTAGTGAGAATAATGACCCGAATTGGTGAGTGGTGAAAATAAAAACCGGAATCGGTGAGGGGTGAAAATAATGACCGGAATCAGTGTGTGGCAAGAATAATGACTGGAATCAGTGAGTGGCGAGAATAACGACCGGAATCAGTGAGTGGTGAAAATAATGAATGGAATCGTTGAGTGGTGGAAATAACGACCGGAATCGGTGAGTGGTGAAAATAATGACCAGAAACGGTGAGTATAAATTACAATGACCGGAATCGGTGAGTGGTGAAAATAATGACTGGAATCGGTGAGTGGTGAAAATAACAATCGGAAATGGTGAATGGCAATTATAATGACCGGAATCAGTGAGTGGCGAGAATAACGACCGGAATCAGTGAGTGGAGAGAATAATGACTGGAATCGCAGAGTGGTGAAAATAATGACCAGAATCAGTGAGTGGCAAGAATAATGACTGGAATCAGTGAGTAGTGAAAATAACGAACGGAATCAGTGAGTGGTGAAAACAACGACCGGAATCGGTGAGTGGTGAAAATAATGACTGGAATCAGTGAGTGGCGAGAATAACGACCGGAATCAGTGAGTGTTGAAAATAATGAATGGAATCGGTGACTGGTGGAAATAATGACCGGAATCAGTGGGTGGTGAAAATAACAACCGGAATCAATGAGTTGTGAAAATAACGAGCGGACTCGGTGAGTGGTGAAAATAATGACCAGAAATGGCGAGTATAAATTACAACATCCGGAATCGGTGAGTGGTGAAAATAACGACTGGAATCGGTGAGTGGTGAAAATAACAACCGGAAATGGTGAGTGGCAATTATAATGGCCGGAATCAGTGAGTGGCGAGAATAACGACCGGAATCAGTGAGTGGTGAAAATAATGACTGGAATCAGTGTGTGGTGAGAATAATGACCAGAATCAGTGAGTGGTGAAAATAATGAATGGAATCGGTGAGTCACGAGAATAATGACTGGAAATGGTGAGTGGTAAAAATAATGATCGGAATCGATGAGTGGTAAAAATAACGATTAGCATCGGTGAGTGATGAAAATAATGACTGGAATCGGTGAGTGGTAAAAATAAAGACCGGAATCGGTGAGTGGCGAAAATAACGACCGGAATCGCTGAGTAGTGAAAATAATGAACGGCAATGGTGAGTAGCGAGAATAATGACCGGAATTGGTGAGTGGTGAAAATAATGACCGGAATCAGTGAATGGTGAAAATAATGACCAGAATTAGTGTGTGGCAAGAATAATGACTGGAATCAGTGAGTGGTGAAAATAACGACCGGAATCAGTGAGTAGTGAAAATGACGAACGGAATCGGTGAGTGGTGAAAATAATGACCGGAATCAGTGTGTGGCAAGAATAATGACTGGAATCAGTGAGTGGCGAGAATAACGACCTGAATCGCTGAGTAGTGAAAATAATGAATGGAAATGGTGAGTAGTGAGAATAATGACCCGAATTGGTGAGTGGTGAAAATAAAAACCGGAATCGGTGAGTGGTGAAAATAATGAATGGAATCGGTGAGTGGTGGAAATAATGACCGGAATCAGTGTGTGGCAAGAATTATGACTGGAATCAGTGAGTGGCGAGAATAACGACCGGAATCAGTGAGTAGTGAAAATAATGAATGGAATCGGTGAGTGGTGGAAATAATGGCCAGAAACGGTGAGTATAAATTACAATGACCGGAATCGGTGAGTGGTGAAAATAACGACTGGAATCGGTGAGTGGTGAAAATAACAACCGGAAATGGTGAGTGGCAATTATAATGACCGGAATCAGTGAGTGGCGAGAATAACGACCGGAATCAGTGTGTGGAGAGAATAATTACCGGAATCGGAGAGTGGTGAAAATAATGACCAGAATCAGTGAGTGGCAAGAATAATGACTGGAATCAGTGAGTGGTGAAAACAACGACCGGTATCGGTGAGTGGTGAAAATAATGACCGGAATCAGTATGTGGCAAGAATAATGACTGGAATCAGTGAGTGGCAAGAATAACGACTGGAATCAGTGAGTGGTGAAAATAATGAATGGAATCGGTGACTGGTGGAAATAATGACCGGAATCGGTGAGTGGAGAAAATAACGACCGGAATCGCTGAGTAGTGAAAATAATGAATGGAAATGGTGAGTAGTGAGAATAATGACCCGAATTGGTGAGTGGTGAAAATAAAAACCGGAATCGGTGAGTGGTGAAAATAATGACCGGAATCAGTGTGTGGCAAGAATAATGACTGGAATCAGTGAGTGGCGAGAATAACGACCGGATTCAGTGAGTGGTGAAAATAATGACTGGAATCGGTGACTGGTGGAAATAATGACCGGAATCGGTGAATGGTGAAAATAACGACCGGAATCAGTGAGTGGTGAAAATAACGACCGGACTCGGTGAGTGGTGAAAATAATGACCAGAAATGGCGAGTATAAATTACAATAACCGGAATCGGTGAGTGGTGAAAATAACGACTGGAATCGGTGAGTGGTGAAAATAACAACCGGAAATGGTGAGTGGCAATTATAATGACCGGAATCAGTGAGTGGCGAGAATAACGACCGGAATCAGTGAGTGGTGAAAATAATGACCGGAATCAGTGTGTGGCGAGAATAATGACCAGAATCAGTGAGTGGTGAAAATAATGAACGGAATCGGTGAGTGGTAAAAATAACGATTAGCATCGGTGAGTGATGAAAATAATGACTGGAATCGGTGAGTGGTGAAAATAAAGACCGGAATCGGTGAGTGGCGAAAATAATGACCGGAATCGCTGAGTAGTGAAAATAATGAACGGAAATGGTGAGTAGCGGGAATAATGACCGGAATTGGTGTGTGGCCAGAATAATGACCGGAATCGGTGAGTGGTGAAAATAATGACCGGAATCGGTGAGTGGCAGGATTATTGACCAGAATCGGTGAGTGGTGAAAATAATGACCGGAATCGCTGAGTGGTAAAAATAACGATTAGCATCGGTGAGTGATGAAAATAATGACTGGAATCGGTGAGTGGTGAAAATAAAGACCGGAATCGGTGAGTGGCGAAAATAATGACCGGAATCGCTGAGTAGTGAAAATAATGAACGGAAATGGTGAGTAGCAGGAATAATGACCGGAATTGGTGTGTGGCCAGAATAATGACCGGAATCGGTGAGTGGTGAAAATAATGACCGGAATCGGTGAGTGGCAGGATTATTGACCAGAATCGGTGAGTGGTGAAAATAATGACCGGAATCGCTGAGTAGTGAAAATAATGAATGGAAATGGTGAGTAGTGAGAATAATGACCCGAATTGGTGAGTGGTGAAAATAAAAACCGGAATCGGTGAGGGGTGAAAATAATGACCGGAATCAGTGTGTGGCAAGAATAATGACTGGAATCAGTGAGTGGCGAGAATAACGACCGGAATCAGTGAGTGGTGAAAATAATGAATGGAATCGTTGAGTGGTGGAAATAACGACCGGAATCGGTGAGTGGTGAAAATAATGACCAGAAACGGTGAGTATAAATTACAATGACCGGAATCGGTGAGTGGTGAAAATAATGACTGGAATCGGTGAGTGGTGAAAATAACAATCGGAAATGGTGAGTGGCAATTATAATGACCGGAATCAGTGAGTGGCGAGAATAACGACCGGAATCAGTGAGTGGAGAGAATAATGACTGGAATCGCAGAGTGGTGAAAATAATGACCAGAATCAGTGAGTGGCAAGAATAATGACTGGAATCAGTGAGTAGTGAAAATAACGAACGGAATCAGTGAGTGGTGAAAACAACGACCGGAATCGGTGAGTGGTGAAAATAATGACTGGAATCAGTGAGTGGCGAGAATAACGACCGGAATCAGTGAGTGTTGAAAATAATGAATGGAATCGGTGACTGGTGGAAATAATGACCGGAATCAGTGGGTGGTGAAAATAACAACCGGAATCAATGAGTTGTGAAAATAACGAGCGGACTCGGTGAGTGGTGAAAATAATGACCAGAAATGGCGAGTATAAATTACAACATCCGGAATCGGTGAGTGGTGAAAATAACGACTGGAATCGGTGAGTGGTGAAAATAACAACCGGAAATGGTGAGTGGCAATTATAATGACCGGAATCAGTGAGTGGCGAGAATAACGACCGGAATCAGTGAGTGGTGAAAATAATGACTGGACTCAGTGTGTGGTGAGAATAATGACCAGAATCAGTGAGTGGTGAAAATAATGAATGGAATCGGTGAGTCACGAGAATAATGACTGGAAATGGTGAGTGGTAAAAATAATGATCGGAATCGATGAGTGGTAAAAATAACGATTAGCATCGGTGAGTGATGAAAATAATGACTGGAATCGGTGAGTGGTAAAAATAAAGACCGGAATCGGTGAGTGGCGAAAATAACGACCGGAATCGCTGAGTAGTGAAAATAATGAACGGCAATGGTGAGTAGCGAGAATAATGACCGGAATTGGTGAGTGGTGAAAATAATGACCGGAATCAGTGAATGGTGAAAATAATGACCAGAATTAGTGTGTGGCAAGAATAATGACTGGAATCAGTGAGTGGTGAAAATAACGACCGGAATCAGTGAGTAGTGAAAATGACGAACGGAATCGGTGAGTGGTGAAAATAATGACCGGAATCAGTGTGTGGCAAGAATAATGACTGGAATCAGTGAGTGGCGAGAATAACGACCGGAATCAGTGAGTAGTGAAAATAATGAATGGAATCGGTGAGTGGTGGAAATAATGACCGGAATCGGTGAGTGGCGAGATTATTGACCAGAATCGGTGAGTGGTGAAAATAACGACCGGAATCGCTGAGTAGTGAAAATAATGAATGGAAATGGTGAGTAGTGAGAATAATGACCCGAATTGGTGAGTGGTTAAAATAAAAACCGGAATCGGTGAGTGGTGAAAATAATGACCAGAAATGGCGAGTATAAATTACAATAACCGGAATCGGTGACTGGTGAAAATAACGACTGGAATCGGTGAGTGGTGAAAATAACAACCGGAAATGGTGAGTGGCAATTATAATGACCGGAATCAGTGAGTGGCGAGAATAACGACCGGAATCAGTGAGTGGTGAAAATAATGACCGGAATCAGTGTGTGGCGAGAATAATGACCAGAATCAGTGAGTGGTGAAAATAATGAACGGAATCGGTGAGTGGTAAAAATAACGATTAGCATCGGTGAGTGATGAAAATAATGACTGGAATCGGTGAGTGGTGAAAATAAAGACCGGAATCGGTGAGTGGCGAAAATAATGACCGGAATCGCTGAGTAGTGAAAATAATGAACGGAAATGGTGAGTAGCGGGAATAATGACCGGAATTGGTGTGTGGCCAGAATAATGACCGGAATCGGTGAGTGGTGAAAATAATGACCGGAATCGGTGAGTGGCAGGATTATTGACCAGAATCGGTGAGTGGTGAAAATAATGACCGGAATCGCTGAGTAGTGAAAAAAATGAATGGAAATGGTGAGTAGTGAGAATAATGACCCGAATTGGTGAGTGGTGAAAATAAAAACCGGAATCGGTGAGGGGTGAAAATAATGACCGGAATCAGTGTGTGGCAAGAATAATGACTGGAATCAGTGAGTGGCGAGAATAACGACCGGAATCAGTGAGTGGTGAAAATAATGAATGGAATCGTTGAGTGGTGGAAATAACGACCGGAATCGGTGAGTGGTGAAAATAATGACCAGAAACGGTGAGTATAAATTACAATGACCGGAATCGGTGAGTGGTGAAAATAACAATCGGAAATGGTGAGTGGCAATTATAATGACCGGAATCAGTGAGTGGCGAGAATAACGACCGGAATCAGTGAGTGGAGAGAATAATGACTGGAATCGGAGAGTGGTGAAAATAATGACCAGAATCAGTGAGTGGCAAGAATAATGACTGGAATCAGTGAGTAGTGAAAATAACGAACGGAATCAGTGAGTGGTGAAAACAACGACCGGAATCGGTGAGTGGTGAAAATAATGACTGGAATCAGTGAGTGGCGAGAATAACGACCGGAATCAGTGAGTGTTGAAAATAATGAATGGAATCGGTGACTGGTGGAAATAATGACCGGAATCGGTGGGTGGTGAAAATAACAACCGGAATCAATGAGTTGTGAAAATAACGAGCGGACTCGGTGAGTGGTGAAAATAATGACCAGAAATGGCGAGTATAAATTACAACATCCGGAATCGGTGAGTGGTGAAAATAATGACCAGAATCAGTGTGTGGCCAAAATAATGACAGGAATCAGTGAGTGGTGAGAATAATGACCAGAATCAGTGAGTGATGAAAATAACGACAGGAATCAGTGAGTGGCAAGAATAATGACCGGAATCGGTGAGTGGTGAGATTAATGACCAGAATCGGTGAGTGGTGAAGATAACTAGAATCTGTGAGTGGCAAGAATAATGACCAGAATCGGTAAGTGGTGAAAATAACGACCGGAAATAGTGAGTGGCCAGAATAATGACAGGAATCAGTGAGTGGTGAGAATAATGACCAGAATTGGTGAGTGGTGAGAATAATGACCGGAATCGGTGAGTGGTGAAAATAATGACCGGAATCAGTGAGTGGCCAGAATAATGACTGGAATCAGTGAGTGGTGAAAATAATGACCGGAATCGGTGAGTGGCGAGATTAATGACCAGAATCGGTGAGTGGTGAAAATAACAACCAGAATCAGTGAGTGGTGAAAATAACGACCAGAATCGGTGAGTGGTGAGATTAATGACCAGAATCGGTGAGTGGTGAAAATAACGACTGGAATCAGTGAGTGGCAAGAATAATGACTGGAATCAGTGAGTGGTGAATATAATGACCTGAATCAGTGTGTGACGAGAATAATGACCGGAATCGGTGAGTGGTGAAAATAATGACCGGAATCGGTGAGTGGTGAAAATAACGACCAGAATCGGTGAGTGGTGAAAATAACGACTGGAATCAGTGAGTGGCAAGAATAATGACTGGAATCAGTGAGTGGTGAATATAATGACCTGAATCAGTGTGTGGCGAGAATAATGACCGGAATCGGTGAGTGGTAAAAATAATGACCGGAATCAGTGTGTGGTGAAAATAACGACCGGAATCAGTGAGTGGTTAAAATAACGACTGGAATCGGTGAGTGGTGAAAATAATGACCGGAATCGTTGAATGGCGAGAATAATGACTGGAATCGGTGAGTGGTGAATATAATGACCTGAATCAGTGTGTGGCGAGAATAATGACCAGAATCAGTGAGTGGTGAGAAGAGCGACCAGAATCAGTGTGTGGCGAGAATAATGACCAGAATCAGTGAGTGGTGAAAATAATGAACGGAATCGGTGAGTGGTGAAAATAATGACCGGAATCAGTGTATGGCGAGAATATTGACCAGAATCAGTGAGTGGTGAGAAGAGCGAACGGAATCAGTGTGTGGCGAGAATAATGACCAGAATCAGTGAGTGGTGAAAATAATGAACGGAATCGGTGAGTGATGTGAATAATGACCGGTTATGGTGAGTTGTAAAAATAATGCCTGGAATTTGTGAGTGGTGCAAATAATGACTGGAATCAGTGAGTGGTGAAAATAAATACCGGAATCGGTGCGTGGCAAAAATAACGACCGGAATCGGTAAGTAGTGAAAATAATGAACGGAAATTGTGAGTGGCGAGAATAACGACCAGAATCAGTGAGTGGTGAAAATAACGACCGGAAACGGTGAGTGCTGAAAACAATTACCGGAATCGGTGAGTGGTGAAAACAATGACCGGAATCGGTGAGTGGTGAAAATAATGACCGGAATCAGTGAGTAGTGAAAATAATGACCAGAAATGGTGAGTGGTGAAAATAATGACTGGAATCGGTGAGTGGTGAAAATAATGACCGGAATCGGTGAGTGGTGAAAATAATGATTGGAATCAGTGAGTGACGAGAATAACGACCGGAAACAGTGAGTGGTGAAAATAATGACCAGAAACAGTGAGTGGGGATTATAGCGACCGGAATCGGTGAGTGGTGAAAATAATGAATGGAATTGGTGAGTGGCAAGAATAATGACCGGAATCAGTGAGTTGTGAAAATAATGACCGGAATCAATGTGTGGCGAGAATAATGAGCAGAATCTGTGAGTGGTGAAAATAACGACCAGTAATGGTGAGAGGGGAGAATAACGACCGGAATCGGTGAGTGGCGAGAATAACGACCGGAATCAGTGAGTCGCGAAAATAATGACCGGAATCGGTGAGTGGCGAGATTATTGACCAGAATCGGTGAGTGGTGAAAATAACGACTGGAATCAGTGTGTGGCAAGAATAATGACCGGAATCAGTGAGTGGGGAAAATAACAACCGGAATCAGTGAGTGGTGAAAATAACAAACAAAATCAGTGAGTGGTGAAAACAATGACTGGAATCAGTGAGTGGTGAAAATAACGACCGGAATCGGAGAGTGGCAAGAATAATGACCGGAATCAGTGTGTGGTGAAAATAATGAACGGAATCGGTGTGTGGCAAGAATAAGGACTGGAATTGGTGAGTAGTGAAAATAATGACCAGAAGCAGCGAGTGGCAATTACAATGACCGGAATTGGTGAGTGGTGAAAATAACGACTGGAATCGGTGAGTGGTGAAAATAACAACCGGAAATGGTGAGTGGCGAGAATAACGACCGGAATCGGTGAGTGGCAAAAATAATGACCGGAATCAGTGAGTGGCGAGAATAATGACCGGAATCGGCGAGTGGCAAAAATAATGACTGGAAATGGTGAGTGCTGAAAAGAATGATCGGAATCGGTGAGTGGTGAAAATAACAACAGGAATCGGTGAGTGGTGAAAATAATGACCGGAATCGGTGAGTGGTGAAAACAATGACCGGAATCGGTGAGTGGTGAAAATAAGGACCGGAATCGGTGAGTGGCGAAAATAATTATTGGAATCAGTGCGTGACGAGAATAACGACCGGAATCAGTGAGTGGTGAAAATAAGGACCGGAATCGGTGATTGGCGAAAATAATTATTGGAATCAGTGAGTGACGAGAATAACGACCGGAATCAGTGAGTGGTGAAAATAATGACTGGAATCAGTGAGTGGTGAAAATAATGACCAGAATCAGTGAGTGATGAAAATAATGACAGGAATCAGTGAGTGGCAACAATAATGACTGGAATCGGTGAGTGGTGAAAATAATGACCGGAATCAGTGTGTGGCCAAAATAATGACAGGAATCAGTGAGTGGAGAAAATAATGACCAGAATCGGTGAGTGGTGAGATTAATGACCAGAATCGGTGTGT
Source organism: Chiloscyllium plagiosum (assembly GCF_037043375.1). Classification (NCBI taxonomy): domain Eukaryota; kingdom Metazoa; phylum Chordata; class Chondrichthyes; order Orectolobiformes; family Hemiscylliidae; genus Chiloscyllium; species Chiloscyllium plagiosum. The sequence continues at coordinate 69,810,055 of NW_028270146.1, forward strand.
GGTGAAAATGACAACTGGAATCAGTGAGTGGCAAGAATAACAACCGGAATCGGTGAGTGGTGAAAATAATGCCCAGAATCCGTGAGTGGCGAAAATAACGATCAGAATCAGTGAGTGGTGAGAATAACAACTGGAATCGGTGAGTGGTGAAAATAATGACCAGATCGGTGAGTGGTGAGAATAATGACCAGAATCGGTGAGTGGTGAAAATAATGACCAGAATCGGTAAGTGGCGAGAATAATGACCTGAATCGGTGAGTGGTGAGATTAATGACCAGAAACGGTGAGTGGTGAAAATAACGACTAGAATCAGTGAGTGGCAAGAATAATGACTGGAATCGGTGAGTGGTGAAAATAACCAGAATCAGTGTGTGGCCAGAATAATGACAGGAATCAGTGAATGGTGAGAATAATGACCAGAATTGGTGAGTGGTGAGAATAATGACCGGAATCAGTGAGTGGTGAAAATAATGACCGGAATCAATGTGTGGCGAGAATAATGACCGGAATCAGTGAGTGGTGAAAATAATGACCGGAATCAGTGAGTGGCGAGAGTAATGACCGGAATCAGTGAGTGGTGAAAATAATGAGTGGAATCAGTGAGTGGCGAAAATAACCACCAGACTCAGTGAGCGGCGAGAATAATGACCGGAATCAGTGAGTGGTGAAAATAATGACCCGAATCGGTGAGTGGAGAGAATAATGACCGGAATCGGTGAGTGGTGAAAATAATGACCGGAATCAGTGTGTGGTCAGAATAATGACCGTAATCAGTGAGTGGTAAAATAATGACTGGAATCGGTGAGTGGCGAGCTTATTGACCAGAATCGGTGAGTGGTGAAAATAACGACTGGAATCAGTACGTGGCAAGAATAAGGACCGGAATCAGTGAGTGGTGAAAATAATGACCGGAATCGGTAGGTGGTGAAAATAATGACAGGAATCGGTGAGTGGCGAGAATAACAACCAGAATCAGTGAGTGGTGAAAATAATGACCGGGATCGGTGAGTGGCGAGATTATTGACCAGAATCGGTGAGTGGTGAAAATAACGACTGAAATCAGTGCGTGGCAAGAATAATGACCGGAATCAGTGAGTGGTGAAAATAATGACCGGAATTGGTAGGTGGTGAAAATAATGACAGGAATCAGTGAGTGGCGAGCGTAACGACCGGAATCAGTGAGTGGCGAGAATAGCGACCGGATTCGGTAAATGGCGAGAATAATGACCAGAATCGGTGAGTGGCAAAAATAATGACCAAAATCAGTGAGTGGTAAAAATAACGATCGACATTGGTGAGTAGTGAAAATAATTACCGGAATCGTTGAGAGGTGAAAATAACGATCAGAATCAGTGAGTGGCGAGAATAATGACCAGAATTGGTGAGTGGTGAAAATAATGACCAAAATCAGTGAGTGGTGAGAATAATGACCGGAATCGGTGAGTGGTGAAAATAATAACCAGAATCAGTGAGTGGTGAGAATAATGACCGGAATCGGTGAGTGGTGAAAATAATGACCGGAATCGGTGAGTGGGGAGAATAATGACCGGAATCAGTGTGTGGCGACAATAATGACTGGAATCGGTGAGTGATGGGAATAATGACAGGAATTGATGAGTGGTAAATATAATGACCGGAATCAGTGAGTGGTGAAAATAACGACCAGAATTGGTGAGTGATGAAAGTAACGACAAGACTCAGTGAGTGGCGAGAATAATGACAGGAATTGGTGAGTGGGAAATATAATGACCGGAATCAGTGAGTGGTGAAAATAATGACCAGAATCAGTGAGTTGGGAAAATAACGACCGGAATCGGTGAGTGGTGATAATAACGACTGGAATCGGTGAGTGGCGAGAATAACGACCGGAATTGGTGAGTAGCGAAAATAATGACTGGAATCGGTGAGTGGCGAGAATAACGACCGGAATCGGTGAGTGGTGAAAATAATGACCGGAATTGGTGAGTGGTGATAATACCGACTGGAATCTGCGAGTGGCGAAAATAATGACCAGAATCAGTGAGTTGGGAAAATAACGACCGGAATCGGTAAGTGGTGATAATAACGACTGGAATCGGTGAGTAGCGAAAATAATGACCGGAATCGGTGAGTGGCGAGAATAACGACCGGAATCGGTGAGTGGTGAAAATAATGACCGGAATTGGTGAGTGGCGAAAATAACGACCGGAATCGGTGAGTAGTGATAATAACGACTGGAATTGGTGAGTGGCGAGAATAATGACCGGAATCGAGGAGTGGTGAGAATAGCGACCGGAATCAGTGTGTGGCGAGAATAATGACCAGAGTCAGTGAGTGGTAAAAATAATGAACGGAATCGGTGACTGATGAGAATAATGACTGGAAATGGTGAGTGGTAAAAATAATGATCGGAATCGGTGAGTGGTAAAAATAACGACTGTAATAGGTGAGTGATGAAAATAACGACTAGCATTGGTGAGTGATGAAAATAATGACCGGAATCGGTGAGTGGTGCAAATAATTACTGGAATCAGTGAGTGGTGAAAATAAAGACCGGAATCGCTGAGTAGTGAAAATAATGAATGGAAATGGTGAGTAGCGAGAATAATGACCGGAATTGGTGAGTGGTGAAAATAATGACCGGAATCGGTGAGTGGCAAGAATAATGACTGGAGTCAGTGAGTAGTGAAAATAACGAACGGAATCAGTGAGTGGTGAAATCAACGACCGGAATCGGTGAGTGGTGAAAATAATGACCGGAATCAGTGTGTGGCAAGAATAATGACTGGAATCAGTGAGTGGCGAGAATAACGACCGGAATCAGTGAGTGGTGAAAATAATGAATGGAATTGGTGACTGGTGGAAATAATGACCGGAATCGGTGAGTGGTGAAAATAACGACCGGAATCAGTGAGTTGTGAAAAGAACGACCAGACTTGGTGAGTGGTGAAAATAATGACCAGAAATGGCGAGTATAAATTACAATAACCAGAATCGGTGAGTGGTGAAAATAACGACTGGAATCGGTGAGTGGTGAAAATAACAACCGGAAATGGTGAGTGGCAAATATAATGACCGGAATTAGTGAGTGGCGAGAATAACGACCGGAATCAGTGAGTGGCAATTATAATGACCGGAATCAGTGTGTGGCGAGAATAATGACCAGAATCAGTGAGTGGTGAAAATAATGAACGTAATCGGTGAGTGACGAGAATAATGACTGGAAATGGTGAGTGGTAAAAATAATGATCGGAATCGGTGAGTGGTGAAAATAACGACTGGAATAGGTGAGTGATGAAAATAACGATTAGCATCGGTGAGTGATGAAAATAATGACTGGAATCGGTGAGTGGTGCAAATAATTAATGGAATCAGTGAGTGGTGAAAATAAAGACCGGAATCGGTGAGTGGCGAAAATAACGACCGGAATCGCTGAGTAGTGAAAATAATGAACGGAAATGGTGAGTAGCGAGAATAATGACCGGAATTGGTGAGTGGTGAAAATAATGACCGGAATCGGTAAGTGGTGAAAATAATGACCGGAATTTGTGTGTGGCAAGAATAATGAGTGGAATCAGTGAGTGGCGAGAATAACGACCGGAATCAGTGAGTAGTGAAAATATCGAACGGAATCAGTGAGTGGTGAAAACAACGACCGGAATCGGTGAGTGGTGAAAATAATGACCGGAATCAGTGTGTGGCAAGAATAATGACTGGAATCAGTGAGTGGCGAGAATAACGACCGGAATCAGTGAGTGGTGAAAATAATGAATGGAATCGGTGACTGGTGGAAATAATGACCGGAATCGGTGAGTGGTGAAAATAACGACCGGAATCAGTGAGTTGTGAAAATAACAACGGAATCAGTGAGTGGTGAAAATAATGACCAGAAATGTCGAGTATAAATTACAATAACCGGAATCGGTGAGTGGTGAAAATAACGACAGGAATCGATGAGTGGTGAAAATAACAACTGGAAATGGTGAGTGGTAATTATAATGACCGGAATCAGTGAGTGGCGAGAATAACGACAGGAATCAGTGAGTGGTGAAAATAATGAGCCGAATTGCTGAGTGGCGAAAATAGCGACCGGATTCAGTGAGTTGTGAAAATAACGACCGGAATCGGTGAGTGGAGAGAATAATGACCGGAATCGGAGAGTGGTGAAAATAACGACTAGAATCAGTGAGTGGCAAGAATAATGACTGGAATCGGTGAGTGGAGAAAATATAGACCGGAATCAGTGTGGCCAGAATAATGACCGGAATCGGTGAGTGGAGAAAATAACGACCGGAATCGCTGAGTAGTGAAAATAATGAATGGAAATGGTGAGTAGTGAGAATAATGACCCGAATTGGTGAGTGGTGAAAATAAAAACCGGAATCGGTGAGTGGTGAAAATAATGACCGGAATCAGTGTGTGGCAAGAATAATGACTGGAATCAGTGAGTGGTGAGAATAACGACCGGATTCAGTGAGTGGTGAAAATAATGACTGGAATCGGTGACTGGTGGAAATAATGACCGGAATCGGTTGGGTGGTGAAAATAACAACCGGAATCAATGAGTTGTGAAAATAACGACCGGACTCGGTGAGTGGTGAAAATAATGACCAGAAATGGCGAGTATAAATTACAATAATCGGAATCGGTGAGTGGTGAAAATAATGACTGGAATCGGTAAGTGGTGAAAATAACAACCGGAAATGGTGAGTGGCAATTATAATGACCGGAATCGGTGAGTGGTGAAAATAATGACCGGAATCAGTGTGTGGCAAGAATAATGACTGGAATCAGTGAGTGGCGAGAATAACGACCGGAATCAGTGAGTAGTGAAAATAATGAATGGAATCGGTGAGTGGTGGAAATAATGACCGGAATCGGTGAGTGGTGAAAATAATGACCGGAATCGGTGAGTGGCGAGATTATTGACCAGAATCGGTGAGAGGTGAAAATAATGACCGGAATCGCTGAGTAGTGAAAATAATGAATGGAAATGGTGAGTAGTGAGAATAATGACCCGAATTGGTGAGTGGTGAAAATAAAAACCGGAATCGGTGAGTGGTGAAAATAATGACCGGAATCAGTGTGTGGCACGAATAATGACTGGAATCAGTGAGTGGCGAGAATAACGACCTGAATCACTGAGTAGTGAAAATAATGAATGGAAATGTTGAGTAGTGAGAATAATGACCCGAATTGGTGAGTGGTGAAAATAAAAACCGGAATCGGTGAGTGGTGAAAATAATGAATGGAATCGGTGAGTGGTGGAAATAATCACCGGAATCAGTGTGTGGCAAGAATTATGACTGGAATCAGTGAGTGGCGAGAATAACGACCGGAATCAGTGAGTAGTGAAAATAATGAATGGAATCGGTGAGTGGTGGAAATAATGGCCAGAAACGGTGAGTATAAATTACAATGACCGGAATCGGTGAGTGGTGAAAATAACGACTGGAATCGGTGAGTGGTGAAAATAACAACCGGAAATGGTGAGTGGCAATTATAATGACCGGAATCAGTGAGTGGCGAGAATAACGACCGGAATCAGTGTGTGGAGAGAATAATTACCGGAATCGGAGAGTGGTGAAAATAATGACCAGAATCAGTGAGTGGCAAGAATAATGACTGGAATCAGTGAGTAGTGAAAATAACGAACGGAATCAGTGAGTGGTGAAAACAACGACCGGTATCAGTGAGTGGTGAAAATAATGACCGGAATCAGTATGTGGCAAGAATAATGACTGGAATCAGTGAGTGGTGAAAATAATGAATGGAATCGGTGACTGGTGGAAATAATGACCGGAATCGGTGAGTGGAGAAAATAACGACCGGAATCGCTGAGTAGTGAAAATAATGAATGGAAATGGTGAGTAGTGAGAATAATGACCGGAATCAGTGAGTAGTGAAAATAATGAATGGAATCGGTGAGTGGTGGAAATAATGGCCAGAAACAGTGAGTATAAATTACAATGACCGGAATCGGTGAGTGGTGAAAATAACGACTGGAATCGGTGAGTGGTGAAAATAACAACCGGAAATGGTGAGTGGCAATTATAATGACCGGAATCAGTGAGTGGCGAGAATAACGACCGGAATCAGTGCGTGGAGAGAATAATTACCGGAATCGGAGAGTGGTGAAAATAATGACCAGAATCAGTGAGTGGCAAGAATAATGACTGGAATCAGTGAGTGTGAAAATAACGAACGGAATCAGTGAGTGGTGAAAACAACGACCGGTATCGGTGAGTGGTGAAAATAATGACCGGAATCAGTATGTGGCAAGAATAATGACTGGAATCAGTGAGTGGCAAGAATAACGACTGGAATCAGTGAGTGGTGAAAATAATGAATGGAATCGGTGACTGGTGGAAATAATGACCGGAATCGGTGAGTGGAGAAAATAACGACCGGAATCGCTGAGTAGTGAAAATAATGAATGGAAATGGTGAGTAGTGAGAATAATGACCCGAATTGGTGAGTGGTGAAAATAAAAACCGGAATCGGTGAGTGGTGAAAATAATGACCGGAATCAGTGTGTGGCAAGAATAATGACTGGAATCAGTGAGTGGCGAGAATAACGACCGGATTCAGTGAGTGGTGAAAATAATGACTGGAATCGGTGACTGGTGGAAATAATGACCGGAATCGGTGAGTGGTGAAAATAACGACCGGAATCAGTGAGTGGTGAAAATAACGACCGGACTCGGTGAGTGGTGAAAATAATGACCAGAAATGGCGAGTATAAATTACAATAACCGGAATCGGTGAGTGGTGAAAATAACGACTGGAATCGGTGAGTGGTGAAAATAACAACCGGAAATGGTGAGTGGCAATTATAATGACCGGAATCAGTGAGTGGCGAGAATAACGACCGGAATCAGTGAGTGGTGAAAATAATGACCGGAATCAGTGTGTGGCGAGAATAATGACCAGAATCAGTGAGTGGTGAAAATAATGAACGGAATCGGTGAGTGGTAAAAATAACGATTAGCATCGGTGAGTGATGAAAATAATGACTGGAATCGGTGAGTGGTGAAAATAAATACCGGAATCGGTGAGTGGCGAAAATAATGACCGGAATCGCTGAGTAGTGAAAATAATGAACGGAAATGGTGAGTAGCGGGAATAATGACCGGAATTGGTGTGTGGCCAGAATAATGACCGGAATCGGTGAGTGGTGAAAATAATGACCGGAATCGGTGAGTGGCAGGATTATTGACCAGAATCGGTGAGTGGTGAAAATAATGACCGGAATCGCTGAGTAGTGAAAATAATGAATGGAAATGGTGAGTAGTGAGAATAATGACCCGAATTGGTGAGTGGTGAAAATAAAAACCGGAATCGGTGAGGGGTGAAAATAATGACCGGAATCAGTGTGTGGCAAGAATAATGACTGGAATCAGTGAGTGGCGAGAATAACGACCGGAATCAGTGAGTGGTGAAAATAATGGATGGAATCGTTGAGTGGTGGAAATAACGACCGGAATCGGTGAGTGGTGAAAATAATGACCAGAAACGGTGAGTATAAATTACAATGACCGGAATCGGTGAGTGGTGAAAATAACAATCGGAAATGGTGAGTGGCAATTATAATGACCGGAATCAGTGAGTGGCGAGAATAACGACCGGAATCAGTGAGTGTTGAAAATAATGAATGGAATCGGTGACTGGTGGAAATAATGACCGGAATCGGTGGGTGGTGAAAATAACGACCGGAATCAATGAGTTGTGAAAATAACGAGCGGACTCGGTGAGTGGTGAAAATAATGACCAGAAATGGCGAGTATAAATTACAACATCCGGAATCGGTGAGTGGTGAAAATAACGACTGGAATCGGTGAGTGGTGAAAATAACAACCGGAAATGGTGAGTGGCAATTATAATGACCGGAATCAGTGAGTGGCGAGAATAACGACCGGAATCAGTGAGTGGTGAAAATAATGACTGGAATCAGTGTGTGGTGAGAATAATGACCAGAATCAGTGAGTGGTGAAAATAATGAATGGAATCAGTGAGTCACGAGAATAATGACTGGAAATGGTGAGTGGTAAAAATAATGATCGGAATCGATGAGTGGTAAAAATAACGATTAGCATCGGTGAGTGATGAAAATAATGACTGGAATCGGTGAGTGGTAAAAATAAAGACCGGAATCGGTGAGTGGCGAAAATAACGACCGGAATCGCTGAGTAGTGAAAATAATGAACGGCAATGGTGAGTAGCGAGAATAATGACCGGAATTGGTGAGTGGTGAAAATAATGACCGGAATCGGTGAATGGTGAAAATAATGACCAGAATTAGTGTGTGGCAAGAATAATGACTGGAATCAGTGAGTGGTGAAAATAACGACCGGAATCAGTGAGTAGTGAAAATGAGGAACGGAATCGGTGAGTGGTGAAAATAATGACCGGAATCAGTGTGTGGCAAGAATAATGACTGGAATCAGTGAGTGGCGAGAATAACGACCGGAATCAGTGAGTAGTGAAAATAATGAATGGAATCGGTGAGTGGTGGAAATAATGACCGGAATCGGTGAGTGGAGAAAATAATGACCGGAATCGGTGAGTGGCGAGATTATTGACCAGAATCGGTGAGTGGTGAAAATAACGACCGGAATCGCTGAGTAGTGAAAATAATGAATGGAAATGGTGAGTAGTGAGAATAATGACCCGAATTGGTGAGTGGTGAAAATAAAAACCGGAATCGGTGAGTGGTGAAAATAATGACCAGAAATGGCGAGTATAAATTACAATAACTGGAATCGGTGAGTGGTGAAAATAACGACTGGAATCGGTGAGTGGTGAAAATAACAACCGGAAATGGTGAGTGGCAATTATAATGACCGGAATCAGTGAGTGGCGAGAATAACGACCGGAATCAGTGAGTGGTGAAAATAATGACCGGAATCAGTGTGTGGCGAGAATAATGACCAGAATCAGTGAGTGGTGAAAATAATGAACGGAATCGGTGAGTGGTAAAAATAACGATTAGCATCGGTGAGTGATGAAAATAATGACTGGAATCGGTGAGTGGTGAAAATAAAGACCGGAATCGGTGAGTGGCGAAAATAATGACCGGAATCGCTGAGTAGTGAAAATAATGAACGGAAATGGTGAGTAGCGGGAATAATGACCGGAATTGGTGTGTGGCCAGAATAATGACCGGAATCGGTGAGTGGTGAAAATAATGACCGGAATCGGTGAGTGGCAGGATTATTGACCAGAATCGGTGAGTGGTGAAAATAATGACCGGAATCGCTGAGTAGTGAAAAAAATGAATGGAAATGGTGAGTAGTGAGAATAATGACCCGAATTGGTGAGTGGTGAAAATAAAAACCGGAATCGGTGAGGGGTGAAAATAATGACCGGAATCAGTGTGTGGCAAGAATAATGACTGGAATCAGTGAGTGGCGAGAATAACGACCGGAATCAGTGAGTGGTGAAAATAATGAATGGAATCGTTGAGTGGTGGAAATAACGACCGGAATCGGTGAGTGGTGAAAATAATGACCAGAAACGGTGAGTATAAATTACAATGACCGGAATCGGTGAGTGGTGAAAATAATGACTGGAATCGGTGAGTGGTGAAAATAACAATCGGAAATGGTGAGTGGCAATTATAATGACCGGAATCAGTGAGTGGCGAGAATAACGACCGGAATCAGTGAGTGGAGAGAATAATGACTGGAATCGGAGAGTGGTGAAAATAATGACCAGAATCAGTGAGTGGCAAGAATAATGACTGGAATCAGTGAGTAGTGAAAATAACGAACGGAATCAGTGAGTGGTGAAAACAACGACCGGAATCGGTGAGTGGTGAAAATAATGACTGGAATCAGTGAGTGGCGAGAATAACGACCGGAATCAGTGAGTGTTGAAAATAATGAATGGAATCGGTGACTGGTGGAAATAATGACCGGAATCGGTGGGTGGTGAAAATAACAACCGGAATCAATGAGTTGTGAAAATAACGAGCGGACTCGGTGAGTGGTGAAAATAATGACCAGAAATGGCGAGTATAAATTACAACATCCGGAATCGGTGAGTGGTGAAAATAACGACTGGAATCGGTGAGTGGTGAAAATAACAACCGGAAATGGTGAGTGGCAATTATAATGACCGGAATCAGTGAGTGGCGAGAATAACGACCGGAATCAGTGAGTGGTGAAAATAATGACTGGAATCAGTGTGTGGTGAGAATAATGACCAGAATCAGTGAGTGGTGAAAATAATGAATGGAATCGGTGAGTCACGAGAATAATGACTGGAAATGGTGAGTGGTAAAAATAATGATCGGAATCGATGAGTGGTAAAAATAACGATTAGCATCGGTGAGTGATGAAAATAATGACTGGAATCGGTGAGTGGTAAAAATAAAGACCGGAATCGGTGAGTGGCGAAAATAACGACCGGAATCGCTGAGTAGTGAAAATAATGAACGGCAATGGTGAGTAGCGAGAATAATGACCGGAATTGGTGAGTGGTGAAAATAATGACCGGAATCGGTGAATGGTGAAAATAATGACCAGAATTAGTGTGTGGCAAGAATAATGACTGGAATCAGTGAGTGGTGAAAATAACGACCGGAATCAGTGAGTAGTGAAAATGAGGAACGGAATCGGTGAGTGGTGAAAATAATGACCGGAATCAGTGTGTGGCAAGAATAATGGCTGGAATCAGTGAGTGGCGAGAATAACGACTAGAATCAGTGAGTAGTGAAAATAATGAATGGAATCGGTGAGTGGTGGAAATAATGACCGGAATCGGTGAGTGGAGAAAATAATGACCGGAATCGGTGAGTGGCGAGATTATTGACCAGAATCGGTGAGTGGTGAAAATAACGACCGGAATCGCTGAGTAGTGAAAATAATGAATGGAAATGGTGAGTAGTGAGAATAATGACCCGAATTGGTGAGTGGTTAAAATAAAAACCGGAATCGGTGAGTGGTGAAAATAATGACCGGAATTAGTGTGTGGCAAGAATAATGACTGGAATCAGTGAGTGGCGAGAATAACGACCGGAATCAGTGAGTGGTGAAAATAATGAATGGAATCGTTGAGTGGTGGAAATAACGACCGGAATCGGTGAGTGGTGAAAATAATGACCAGAAACAGTGAGTATAAATTACAATGACCGGAATCGATGAGTGGTGAAAATAATGACTGGAATCGGTGAGTGGTGAAAATAACAATCGGAAATGGTGAGTGGCAATTATAATGACCGGAATCAGTGAGTGGCGAGAATAACGACCGGAATCAGTGAGTGGAGAGAATAATGACTGGAATCGGAGAGTGGTGAAAATAATGACCAGAATCAGTGAGTGGCAAGAATAATGACTGGAATCAGTGAGTAGTGAAAATAACGAATGGAATCAGTGAGTGGTGAAAACAACGACCGGTATCGGTGAGTGGTGAAAATAAAAACCGGAATCAGTATGTGGCAAGAATAATGACTGGAATCAGTGAGTGGCAAGAATAACGACTGGAATCAGTGAGTGGTGAAAATAATGAATGGAATCGGTGACTGGTGGAAATAATGACCGGAATCGGTGAGTGGTGAAAATAACGACCGGAATCAGTGAGTTGTGAAAATAATGACCCGAAATGGTGAGTATAAATTACAATAACCGGAATCGGTGAGTGGTGAAAATAACGACTGGAATCGGTGAATGGTGAAAATAACAACCAGAAATGGTGAGTGGCAATTATTATGACCGGAATCAGTGAGTGGTGAGAATAATGACCGGAATCAGTGTGTGGCGAGAATAATGACCAGAATCTGTGAGTGGTGAAAATAATGAACGGAATCGGTGAGTGACGAGAATAATGACTGGAAATGGTGAGTGGTAAAAATAACGACTGGAATAGGTGAGTGATGAAAATAACGATTAGCATCGGTGAGTGATGAAAATAATGACTGGAATCGGTGAGTGGTGCAATTAATTACTGGAATCAGTGAGTGGTGAAAATAAAGACGGGAATCGGTGAGTGGCGAAAATAACGACCGGAATCGCTGAGTAGTGAAAATAATGAACGGAAATGGTGAGTAGCGAGAATAATGACCGGAATTGGTGAGTGGTGAAAATAATTACCGGAATCGGTGAGTGGTGAAAATAATGACCGGAATTAGAGTGTGGCAAGAATAATGACTGGAATCAGTGAGTGGCGAGAATAACGACCGGAATCAGTGATTAGTGAAAATAACGAACTGAATCAGTGAGTGGTGAAAACAACGACCGGAATTGGTGAGTGGTGAAAATAATGACCGGAATCAGTGTGTGGCAAGATCAATGACTGGAATTAGTGAGTGGCGAGAATAATGACCGGAATCGGTGAGTGATGAAAATAATGAATGGAATCGGTGAGTGGTGGAAATAATGACCGGAATCGGTGAGTTGCGAGATTATTGACCAGAATCGGTGAGTGGTGAAAATAACGACTAGAATCAGTTAGTGGCAAGAATAATGACCGGAATCAGTGAGTGGTGAAAATAATGAATGGAATCGTTGAGTGATGGAAATAACGACCGGAATCGGTGAGTGGTGAAAATAATGACCAGAAACGGTGAGTATAAATTACAATGACCGGAATCGGTGAGTGGTGAAAATAACGACTGGAATCGGTGAGTGGTGAAAATAACAACCGGAAATGGTGAGTGGCAGTTATAATGACCGGAATCAGTGAGTGGCGAGAATAACGACGGGAATCAGTGAGTGGAGAGAATAATGATCGGAATCGGAGAGTGGTGAAAATAATGACCAAAATCAGTGAGTGGCAAGAATAATGACTGGAATCGGTGAGTGGTGAAAATAATGACCGGAATCGGTGAGTGGCGAGATTATTGACCAGAATCGGTGAGTGGTGAAAATAACGACTGGAATCAGTGAGTGGCAACAATAACGACTGGAATCAGTGAGTGGTGAAAATAATGAATGGAATCGGTGACTGGTGGAAATAATGACCGGAATCGGTGAGTGGTGAAAATAACGACCGGAATCAGTGAGTTGTGAAAATAACGACCGGACTCGGTGAGTGGTGAAAATAATGACCAGAAATGGTGAGTATAAATTACAATAACCGGAATCGGTGAGTGGTGAAAATAACGACTGGAATCGGTGAATGGTGAAAATAACAACCAGAAATGGTGAGTGGCAATTATAATGACCGGAATCAGTGAGTGGTGAGAATAATGACCGGAATCAGTGTGTGGCGAGAATAATGACCAGAATCAGTGAGTGGTGAAAATAATGAACGGAATCGGTGAGTGACGAGAATAATGACTGGAAATGGTGAGTGGTAAAAATAACGACTGGAATAGGTGAGTGATGAAAATAACGATTAGCATCGGTGAGTGATGAAAATAATGACTGGAATCGGTGAGTGGTGCAATTAATTACTGGAATCAGTGAGTGGTGAAAATAAAGACGGGAATCGGTGAGTGGCGAAAATAACGACCGGAATCGCTGAGTAGTGAAAATAATGAACGGAAATGGTGAGTAGCGAGAATAATGACCGGAATTGGTGAGTGGTGAAAATAATTACCGGAATCGGTGAGTGGTGAAAATAATGACCGGAATTAGAGTGTGGCAAGAATAATGACTGGAATCAGTGAGTGGCGAGAATAACGACCGGAATCAGTGATTAGTGAAAATAACGAACTGAATCAGTGAGTGGTGAAAACAACGACCGGAATCGGTGAGTGGTGAAAATAATGACCGGAATCAGTGTGTGGCAAGAACAATGACTGGAATTAGTGAGTTGCGAGAATAATGACCGGAATCGGTGAGTGATGAAAATAATGAATGGAATCGGTGAGTGGTGGAAATAATGACCGGAATCGGTGAGTTGCGAGATTATTGACCAGAATCGGTGAGTGGTGAAAATAACGACTAGAATCAGTTAGTGGCAAGAATAATGACCGGAATCAGTGAGTGGTGAAAATAATGAATGGAATCGTTGAGTGATGGAAATAACGACCGGAATCGGTGAGTGGTGAAAATAATGACCAGAAACGGTGAGTATAAATTACAATGACCGGAATCGGTGAGTGGTGAAAATAACGACTGGAATCGGTGAGTGGTGAAAATAACAACCGGAAATGGTGAGTGGCAGTTATAATGACCGGAATCAGTGAGTGGCGAGAATAACGACGGGAATCAGTGAGTGGAGAGAATAATGATCGGAATCGGAGAGTGGTGAAAATAATGACCAAAATCAGTGAGTGGCAAGAATAATGACTGGAATCGGTGAGTGGTGAAAATAATGACCGGAATCGGTGAGTGGCAAGAATAATGACTGGAATCAGTGAGTAGTGAAAATAACGAACGGAATCAGTGAGTGGTGAAAACAACGACCGGAATCGGTGAGTGGTGAAAATAATGACTGGAATCAGTGAGTGGCGAGAATAACGACCGGAATCAGTGAGTGTTGAAAATAATGAATGGAATCGGTGACTGGTGGAAATAATGACCGGAATCGGTGGGTGGTGAAAATAACAACCGGAATCAATGAGTTGTGAAAATAACGAGCGGACTCGGTGAGTGGTGAAAATAATGACCAGAAATGGCGAGTATAAATTACAACATCCGGAATCGGTGAGTGGTGAAAATAACGACTGGAATCGGTGAGTGGTGAAAATAACAACCGGAAATGGTGAGTGGCAATTATAATGACCGGAATCAGTGAGTGGCGAGAATAACGACCGGAATCAGTGAGTGGTGAAAATAATGACTGGAATCAGTGTGTGGTGAGAATAATGACCAGAATCAGTGAGTGGTGAAAATAATGAATGGAATCGGTGAGTCACGAGAATAATGACTGGAAATGGTGAGTGGTAAAAATAATGATCGGAATCGATGAGTGGTAAAAATAACGATTAGCATCGGTGAGTGATGAAAATAATGACTGGAATCGGTGAGTGGTAAAAATAAAGACCGGAATCGGTGAGTGGCGAAAATAACGACCGGAATCGCTGAGTAGTGAAAATAATGAACGGCAATGGTGAGTAGCGAGAATAATGACCGGAATTGGTGAGTGGTGAAAATAATGACCGGAATCGGTGAATGGTGAAAATAATGACCAGAATTAGTGTGTGGCAAGAATAATGACTGGAATCAGTGAGTGGTGAAAATAACGACCGGAATCAGTGAGTAGTGAAAATGAGGAACGGAATCGGTGAGTGGTGAAAATAATGACCGGAATCAGTGTGTGGCAAGAATAATGGCTGGAATCAGTGAGTGGCGAGAATAACGACTAGAATCAGTGAGTAGTGAAAATAATGAATGGAATCGGTGAGTGGTGGAAATAATGACCGGAATCGGTGAGTGGAGAAAATAATGACCGGAATCGGTGAGTGGCGAGATTATTGACCAGAATCGGTGAGTGGTGAAAATAACGACCGGAATCGCTGAGTAGTGAAAATAATGAATGGAAATGGTGAGTAGTGAGAATAATGACCCGAATTGGTGAGTGGTTAAAATAAAAACCGGAATCGGTGAGTGGTGAAAATAATGACCGGAATTAGTGTGTGGCAAGAATAATGACTGGAATCAGTGAGTGGCGAGAATAACGACCGGAATCAGTGAGTAGTGAAAATAATGAATGGAATCGGTGAGTGGTGGAAATAATGACCGGAATCGGTGAGTGGTGAAAATAATGACCAGAAACGGTGAGTATAAATTACAATGACCGGAATCGGTGAGTGGTGAAAATAACGACTGGAATCGGTGAGTGGTGAAAATAACAACCGGAAATGGTGAGTGGCAATTATAATGACCGGAATCAGTGAGTGGCGAGAATAACGACCGGAATCAGTGTGTGGAGAGAATAATGACCGGAATCGGAGAGTGGTGAAAATAATGACCAGAATCAGTGAGTGGCAAGAATAATGACTGGAATCAGTGAGTAGTGAAAATAACGAATGGAATCAGTGAG
Source organism: Chiloscyllium plagiosum (assembly GCF_037043375.1). Lineage (NCBI taxonomy): Eukaryota > Metazoa > Chordata > Chondrichthyes > Orectolobiformes > Hemiscylliidae > Chiloscyllium > Chiloscyllium plagiosum. Next base: position 69,825,967 of record NW_028270146.1, read on the forward strand.
TGGTGAAAACAACGACCGGTATCGGTGAGTGGTGAAAATAAAAACCGGAATCAGTATGTGGCAAGAATAATGACTGGAATCAGTGAGTGGCAAGAATAACGACTGGAATCAGTGAGTGGTGAAAATAATGAATGGAATCGGTGACTGGTGGAAATAATGACCGGAATCGGTGAGTGGTGAAAATAACGACCGGAATCAGTGAGTTGTGAAAATAATGACCCGAAATGGTGAGTATAAATTACAATAACCGGAATCGGTGAGTGGTGAAAATAACGACTGGAATCGGTGAATGGTGAAAATAACAACCAGAAATGGTGAGTGGCAATTATTATGACCGGAATCAGTGAGTGGTGAGAATAATGACCGGAATCAGTGTGTGGCGAGAATAATGACCAGAATCTGTGAGTGGTGAAAATAATGAACGGAATCGGTGAGTGACGAGAATAATGACTGGAAATGGTGAGTGGTAAAAATAACGACTGGAATAGGTGAGTGATGAAAATAACGATTAGCATCGGTGAGTGATGAAAATAATGACTGGAATCGGTGAGTGGTGCAATTAATTACTGGAATCAGTGAGTGGTGAAAATAAAGACGGGAATCGGTGAGTGGCGAAAATAACGACCGGAATCGCTGAGTAGTGAAAATAATGAACGGAAATGGTGAGTAGCGAGAATAATGACCGGAATTGGTGAGTGGTGAAAATAATTACCGGAATCGGTGAGTGGTGAAAATAATGACCGGAATTAGAGTGTGGCAAGAATAATGACTGGAATCAGTGAGTGGCGAGAATAACGACCGGAATCAGTGATTAGTGAAAATAACGAACTGAATCAGTGAGTGGTGAAAACAACGACCGGAATTGGTGAGTGGTGAAAATAATGACCGGAATCAGTGTGTGGCAAGATCAATGACTGGAATTAGTGAGTGGCGAGAATAATGACCGGAATCGGTGAGTGATGAAAATAATGAATGGAATCGGTGAGTGGTGGAAATAATGACCGGAATCGGTGAGTTGCGAGATTATTGACCAGAATCGGTGAGTGGTGAAAATAACGACTAGAATCAGTTAGTGGCAAGAATAATGACCGGAATCAGTGAGTGGTGAAAATAATGAATGGAATCGTTGAGTGATGGAAATAACGACCGGAATCGGTGAGTGGTGAAAATAATGACCAGAAACGGTGAGTATAAATTACAATGACCGGAATCGGTGAGTGGTGAAAATAACGACTGGAATCGGTGAGTGGTGAAAATAACAACCGGAAATGGTGAGTGGCAGTTATAATGACCGGAATCAGTGAGTGGCGAGAATAACGACGGGAATCAGTGAGTGGAGAGAATAATGATCGGAATCGGAGAGTGGTGAAAATAATGACCAAAATCAGTGAGTGGCAAGAATAATGACTGGAATCGGTGAGTGGTGAAAATAATGACCGGAATCGGTGAGTGGCGAGATTATTGACCAGAATCGGTGAGTGGTGAAAATAACGACTGGAATCAGTGAGTGGCAACAATAACGACTGGAATCAGTGAGTGGTGAAAATAATGAATGGAATCGGTGACTGGTGGAAATAATGACCGGAATCGGTGAGTGGTGAAAATAACGACCGGAATCAGTGAGTTGTGAAAATAACGACCGGACTCGGTGAGTGGTGAAAATAATGACCAGAAATGGTGAGTATAAATTACAATAACCGGAATCGGTGAGTGGTGAAAATAACGACTGGAATCGGTGAATGGTGAAAATAACAACCAGAAATGGTGAGTGGCAATTATAATGACCGGAATCAGTGAGTGGTGAGAATAATGACCGGAATCAGTGTGTGGCGAGAATAATGACCAGAATCAGTGAGTGGTGAAAATAATGAACGGAATCGGTGAGTGACGAGAATAATGACTGGAAATGGTGAGTGGTAAAAATAACGACTGGAATAGGTGAGTGATGAAAATAACGATTAGCATCGGTGAGTGATGAAAATAATGACTGGAATCGGTGAGTGGTGCAATTAATTACTGGAATCAGTGAGTGGTGAAAATAAAGACGGGAATCGGTGAGTGGCGAAAATAACGACCGGAATCGCTGAGTAGTGAAAATAATGAACGGAAATGGTGAGTAGCGAGAATAATGACCGGAATTGGTGAGTGGTGAAAATAATTACCGGAATCGGTGAGTGGTGAAAATAATGACCGGAATTAGAGTGTGGCAAGAATAATGACTGGAATCAGTGAGTGGCGAGAATAACGACCGGAATCAGTGATTAGTGAAAATAACGAACTGAATCAGTGAGTGGTGAAAACAACGACCGGAATCGGTGAGTGGTGAAAATAATGACCGGAATCAGTGTGTGGCAAGAACAATGACTGGAATTAGTGAGTTGCGAGAATAATGACCGGAATCGGTGAGTGATGAAAATAATGAATGGAATCGGTGAGTGGTGGAAATAATGACCGGAATCGGTGAGTTGCGAGATTATTGACCAGAATCGGTGAGTGGTGAAAATAACGACTAGAATCAGTTAGTGGCAAGAATAATGACCGGAATCAGTGAGTGGTGAAAATAATGAATGGAATCGTTGAGTGATGGAAATAACGACCGGAATCGGTGAGTGGTGAAAATAATGACCAGAAACGGTGAGTATAAATTACAATGACCGGAATCGGTGAGTGGTGAAAATAACGACTGGAATCGGTGAGTGGTGAAAATAACAACCGGAAATGGTGAGTGGCAGTTATAATGACCGGAATCAGTGAGTGGCGAGAATAACGACGGGAATCAGTGAGTGGAGAGAATAATGATCGGAATCGGAGAGTGGTGAAAATAATGACCAAAATCAGTGAGTGGCAAGAATAATGACTGGAATCGGTGAGTGGTGAAAATAATGACCGGAATCGGTGAGTGGCGAGATTATTGACCAGAATCGGTGAGTGGTGAAAATAACGACTAGAATCAGTGAGTGGCAAGAATAATGACTGGAATCGGTGAGTGGTGAAAATAATGACCGGAATCAGTGTGCGGCCAGAATAATGACCGGAATCGGTGAGTGGAGAAAATAATGACCGGAATCGGTGAGTGGCGAGATTATTGACCAGAATCGGTGAGAGGTGAAAATAACGACCGGAATCGCTGAGTAGTGAAAATAATGAACGGAAATGTTGAGTAGCGAGAATAATGACCGGAATTAGTGAGTGGTGAAAATAAAAACCGGAATCGGTGAGTGGTGAAAATAACGACTGCAATCGGTGAATGGTGAAAATAACAACCAGAAATGGTGAGTGGCAATTATAATGACCGGAATCAGTGAGTGGTGAGAATAATGACCGGAATCAGTGTGTGGCGAGAATAATGACCAGAATCAGTGAGTGGTGAAAATAATGAACGGAATCGGTGAGTGACGAGAATAATGACTGGAAATGGTGAGTGGTAAAAATAACGACTGGAATAGGTGAGTGATGAAAATAACGATTAGCATCGGTGAGTGATGAAAATAATGACTGGAATCGGTGAGTGGTGCAAATAATTACTGGAATCAGTGAGTGGTGAAAATAAAGACCGGAATCGGTGAGTGGCGAAAATAACGACCGGAATCGCCGAGTAGTGAAAATAATGAACGGAAATGGTGAGTAGCGAGAATAATGACCGGAATTGGTGAGTGGTGAAAATAATGACCGGAATTAGAGTGTGGCAAGAATAATGACTGGAATCAGTGAGTGGCGAGAATAACGACCGGAATCAGTGAGTAGTGAAAATAACGAACGGAATCAGTGAGTGGTGAAAACAACGACCGGTATCGGTGAGTGGTGAAAATAATGACCGGAATCAGTATGTGGCAAGAATAATGACTGGAATCAGTGAGTGGCGAGAATAACGACCGGAATCAGTGAGTGGTGAAAATAATGAATGGAATCGGTGACTGGTGGAAATAATGACCGGAATCGGTTAGTGGTGAAAATAACGACCGGAATCAGTGAGTTGTGAAGATAACGACCGGACTCGGTGAGTGGTGAAAATAATGACCAGAAATGGTGAGTATAAATTACAATAACCGGAATCGGTGAGTGGTGAAAATAATGACTGGAATCGGTGAATGGTGAAAATAACAACCAGAAATGGTGAGTGGCAATTATAATGACCGGAATCAGTGAGTGGTGAGAATAATGACCGGAATCAGTGTGTGGCGAGAATAATGACCAGAATCTGTGAGTGGTGAAAATAATGAACGGAATCGGTGAGTGACGAGAATAATGACTGGAAATGGTGAGTGGTAAAAATAACGACTGGAATAGGTGAGTGATGAAAATAACGATTAGCATCGGTGAGTGATGAAAATAATGACTGGAATCGGTGAGTGGTGAAAATAAAGACTGGAATCGGTGAGTGGCGAAAATAACGACCGGAATCGCTGAGTAGTGAAAATAATGAACGGAAATGGTGAGTAGCGAGAATAATGACCGGAATTGGTGAGTGGTGAAAATAATTACCGGAATCGGTGAGTGGTGAAAATAATGACCGGAATCAGTGGGTGGTGAAAACAACGACCTGAATCGGTGAGTGGTGAAAATAATGAATGGAATCGGTGAGTGGTGGAAATAATGACCGGAATCGGTGAGTGGCGAGATTATTGACCAGAATCGGTGACTGGTGAAAATAACGACTAGAATCAGGTAGTGGCAAGAATAATGACCGGAATCATTGAGTGGTGAAAATAATGAATGGAATCTTTGAGTGATGGAAATAACGACCGGAATCGGTGAGTGGTGAAAATAATGACCAGAAACGGTGAGTATAAATTACAATGACCGGAATCGGTGAGTGGTGAAAATAACAACTGGAATCGGTGAGTGGTGAAAATAACAACCGGAAATGGTGAGTGGCAGTTATAATGACCGGAATCAGTGAGTGGCGAGAATAACGACGGGAATCAGTGAGTGGAGAGAATAATGACCGGAATCAGTGAGTGGCAAGAATAATGACCGGAATCGGAGAGTGGTGAAAATAATGACCAAAATCAGTGAGTTGCAAGAATAATGACCGGAATCAGTGATTGGTGAGATTAATGACCAGAATCGGTGAGTGGTGAAAATAACGACTAGAATAAGTGAGAGGCAAGAATAATGACTGGAATCGGTGTGTGGTGTAAAGAATGACCGGAATCAGTGTGCGGCCAGAATAATGACCGGAATCGGTGAGTGGAGAAAATAATGACCGGAATCGGTGAGTGGCGAGATTATTGACCAGAATCGGTGAGAGGTGAAAATAACGACCGGAATCGCTGAGTAGTGAAAATAATGAACGGAAATGGTGAGTAGCGAGAATAATGACCGGAATCAGTGAGTGGTGAAAACAACGACCGGAATCGGTGAGTGGTGAAAATAATGAATGGAATCGTTGAGTGGTGGAAATAACGACCGGAATCGGTGAGTGGTGAAAATAATGACCAGAAACGGTGAGTATAAATTACAATGACCGGAATCGGTGAGTGGTGAAAATAACGACTGGAATCGGTGAGTGGTGAAAATAACAACCGGAAATGGTGAGTGGCAATTATAATGACCGGAATCAGTGAGTGGTGAGAATAACGACCGGAATCAGTGAGTGGAGAGAATAATGACCGGATTCGGAGAGTGGTGAAAATAATGACCAAAATCAGTGAGTGGCAAGAATAATGACTGGAATCGGTGAGTGGTGAAAATAATGACCGGAATCGGTGAGTGGCGAGATTATTGACCAGAATCGGTGAGTGGTGAAAATAACGACTAGAATCAATGAGAGGCAAGAATAATGACTGGAATCGGTGAGTGGTGAAAATAATGACCGGAATCAGTGTGCGGCCAGAATAATGACCGGAATCGGTGAGTGGAGAAAATAATGACCGGAATCGGTGAGTGGCGAGATTATTGACCAGAATCGGTGAGAGGTGAAAATAACGACCGGAATCGCTGAGTAGTGAAAATAATGAACGGAAATGGTGAGTAGCGAGAATAATGACCGGAATTAGTGAGTGGTGAAAATAAAAACCGGAATCGGTGAGTGGTGAAAATAATGAATGGAATCGGTGAGTGGTGAAAAAAATGACCAGAATCAGTGTGTGGCCAGAATAATGACCGGAATCGGTGAGTGGAGAAAATAATGACCGGAATTGGTGAGTGGCGAGATTATTGACCGGAATCGGTGAGTGGTGAAAATAACGACCGGAATCAGTGAGTTGTGAAAATAACGACCGGACTCTGTGAGTGGTGAAAATAATGACCAGAAATGGTGATTATAAATTACAATAACCGGAATCGGTGAGTGGTGAAAATAACGACTGGAATCGGTGAATGGTGAAAATAACAACCAGAAATGGTGAGTGGCAATTATAATGACCGGAATCAGTGAGTGGTGAGAATAATGACCGGAATCAGTGTGTGGCGAGAATAATGACCAGAATCTGTGAGTGGTGAAAATAATGAACGGAATCGGTGAGTGACGAGAATAATGACTGGAAATGGTGAGTGGTAAAAATAACGACTGGAATAGGTGAGTGATGAAAATAACGATTAGCATCGGTGAGTGATGAAAATAATGACTGGAATCGGTGATTGGTGCAAATAATTACTGGAATCAGTGAGTGGTGAAAATAAAGACTGGAATCGGTGAGTGGCGAAAATAACGACCGGAATCGCTGAGTAGTGAAAATAATGAACGGAAATGGTGAGTAGCGAGAATAATGACCGGAATTGGTGAGTGGTGAAAATAATTACCGGAATCGGTGAGTGGTGAAAATAATGACCGGAATCAGTGGGTGGTGAAAACAACGACCTGAATCGGTGAGTGGTGAAAATAATGAATGGAATCGGTGAGTGGTGGAAATAATGACCGGAATCAGTGTGTGGCGAGAATAATGACCAGAATCAGTGAGTGGTGAAAATAATGAACGGAATTGGTGAGTGACGAGAATAATGACTGGAAATGGTGAGTGGTAAAAATAACGACTGGAATAGGTGAGTGATGAAAATAACGATTAGCATCGGTGAGTGATGAAAATAATGACTGGAATCGGTGAGTGGTGCAAATAATTACTGGAATCAGTGAGTGGTGAAAATAAAGACCGGAATCGGTGAGTGGCGAAAATAACGACCGGAATCGCTGAGTAGTGAAAATAATGAACGGAAATGGTGAGTAGCGAGAATAATGACCGGAATTGGTGAGTGGTGAAAATAATGACCGGAATCGGTGAGTGGTGAAAATAATGACCGGAATTAGAGTGTGGCAAGAATAATGACTGGAATCAGTGAGTGACGAGAATAACGACCGGAATCAGTGATTAGTGAAAATAACGAACGGAATCAGTGAGTGGTGAAAACAACGACCGGAATCGGTGAGTGGTGAAAGTAATGACCGGAATCAGTGTGTGGCAAGAACAATGACTGGAATTAGTGAGTGGCGAGAATAACGACCGGAATCAGTGAGTGGTGAAAATAATGAATGGAATCAGTGAGTGGGGGAAATAATGACCGGAATCGGTGAGTGCCGAGATTATTGACCAGAATCGGTGAGTGGTGAAAATAACGACTAGAATCAGAGTGGCAAGAATAATGACCGGAATCAGTGAGTGGTGAAAATAATGAATGGAATCGTTGAGTGATGGAAATAACGAACGGAATCGGTGAGTGGTGAAAATAATGACCAGAAACGGTGAGTATAAATTACAATGACCGGAATCGGTGAGTGGTGAAAATAACGACTGGAATCCGTGAGTGGTGAAAATAACAACCGGAAATGGTGAGTGGCAATTATAATGACCGGAATCAGTGAGTGGTGAAAATAATGAATGGAATCGTTGAGTGATGGAAATAACGACCGGAATCGGTGAGTGGTGAAAATAATGACCAGAAACGGTGAGTATAAATTACAATGACCGGAATCGGTGAGTGGTGAAAATAACGACTGGAATCGGTGAGTGGTGAAAATAACAACCGGAAATGGTGAGTGGCAATTATAATGACCGGAATCAGTGAGTGGCGAGAATAACGACGGGAATCAGTGAGTGGTGAGAATAATGACCGGAATCGGAGAGTGGTGAAAATAATGACCAAAATCAGTGAGTGGCAAGAATAATGACTGGAATCGGTGAGTGGTGAAAATAATGACCAGAATCGGTGAGTGGCGAGATTATTGACCAGAATCGGTGAGTGGTGAAAATAACGACTAGAATCAGTGAGTGGCAAGAATAATGACTGGAATCGGTGAGTGGTGAAAATAATGACCGGAATCAGTGTGCGGCCAGAATAATGACCGGAATCGGTGAGTGGAGAAAATAATGACCGGAATCGGTGAGTGGCGAGATTATTGACCAGAATCGGTGAGAGGTGAAAATAACGACCGGAATCGCTGAGTAGTGAAAATAATGAACGGAAATGGTGAGTAGCGAGAATAATGACCGGAATTAGTGAGTGGTGAAAATAAAAACCGGAATCGGTGAGTGGTGAAAATAATGACCAGAAACGGTGAGTATAAATTACAATGACCGGAATCGGTGAGTGGTGAAAATAACGACTGGAATCGGTGAGTGGTGAAAATAACAACCGGAAATGGTGAGTGGCAATTATAATGACCGGAATCAGTGAGTGGTGAGAATAACGACCGGAATCAGTGAGTGGAGAGAATAATGACCGGAATCGGAGAGTGGTGAAAATAATGACCAAAATCAGTGAGTGGCAAGAATAATGACCGGAATCAGTGAGTGGTGAAAACAACGACCGGAATCGGTGAGTGGTGAAAATAATGACCGGAATCAGTATGTGGCAAGAATAATGACTGGAATCAGTGAGTGGCGAGAATAATGACCGGAATCAGTGAGTGGTGAAAATAATGAATGGAATCGGTGACTGGTGGAAATAATGACCGGAATCGGTGAGTGGTGAAAATAACGACCGGAATCAGTGAGTGGTGAAAATAACGACCGGACTCGGTGAGTGGTGAAAATAATGACCAGAAATGGCGAGTATAAATTACAATAACCGGAATCGGTGAGTGGTGAAAATAATGAATGGAATCGGTGAGTGGTGAAAATAATGACCGGAATCAGTGTGTGGCCAGAATAATGACCGGAATCGGTGAGTGGTGAAAATAACGACCGGAATCAGTGAGTGGTGAAAATAACGACCGGAATCGGTGAGTGGTGAAAATAATGACCAGAAATGGCGAGTATAAATTACAATAACCGGAATCGGTGAGTGGTGAAAATAATGAATGGAATCGGTGAGTGGTGAAAATAATGACCGGAATCAGTGTGTGGCCAGAATAATGACCGGAATCGGTGAGTGGAGAAAATAATGACCGGAATCGGTGAGTGGCGAGATTATTGACCGGAATCGGTGAGTGGTGAAAATAACGACCGGAATCAGTGAGTTGTGAAAATAACGACCGGACTCGGTGAGTGGTGAAAATAATGACCAGAAATGGTGAGTATAAATTACAATAACCGGAATCGGTGAGTGGTGAAAATAACGACTGGAATCGGTGAATGGTGAAAATAACAACCAGAAATGGTGAGTGGCAATTATAATGACCGGAATCAGTGAGTGGTGAGAATAATGACCGGAATCAGTGTGTGGCGAGAATAATGACCAGAATCTGTGAGTGGTGAAAATAATGAACGGAATCGGTGAGTGACGAGAATAATGACTGGAAATGGTGAGTGGTAAAAATAACGACTGGAATAGGTGAGTGATGAAAATAACGATTAGCATCGGTGAGTGATGAAAATACTGACTGGAATCGGTGATTGGTGCAAATAATTACTGGAATCAGTGAGTGGTGAAAATAAAGACTGGAATCGGTGAGTGGCGAAAATAACGACCGGAATCGCTGAGTAGTGAAAATAATGAACGGAAATGGTGAGTAGCGAGAATAATGACCGGAATTGGTGAGTGGTGAAAATAATTACCGGAATCGGTGAGTGGTGAAAATAATGACCGGAATCAGTGGGTGGTGAAAACAACGACCTGAATCGGTGAGTGGTGAAAATAATGAATGGAATCGGTGAGTGGTGGAAATAATGACCGGAATCAGTGTGTGGCGAGAATAATGACCAGAATCAGTGAGTGGTGAAAATAATGAACGGAATTGGTGAGTGACGAGAATAATGACTGGAAATGGTGAGTGGTAAAAATAACGACTGGAATAGGTGAGTGATGAAAATAACGATTAGCATCGGTGAGTGATGAAAATAATGACTGGAATCGGTGAGTGTTGCAAATAATTACTGGAATCAGTGAGTGGTGAAAATAAAGACCGGAATCGGTGAGTGGCGAAAATAACGACCGGAATCGCTGAGTAGTGAAAATAATGAACGGAAATGGTGAGTAGCGAGAATAATGACCGGAATTGGTGAGTGTTGAAAATAATTACCGGAATCGGTGAGTGGTGAAAATAATGACCGGAATTAGAGTGTGGCAAGAATAATGACTGGAATCAGTGAGTGACGAGAATAACGACCGGAATCAGTGATTAGTGAAAATAACGAACGGAATCAGTGAGTGGTGAAAACAACGACCGGAATCGGTGAGTGGTGAAAGTAATGACCGGAATCAGTGTGTGGCAAGAACAATGACCGGAATCAGTGAGTGGTGAGAATAATGACCGGAATCAGTGTGTGGCGAGAATAATGACCAGAATCTGTGAGTGGTGAAAATAATGAACGGAATCGGTGAGTGACGAGAATAATGACTGGAAATGGTGAGTGGTAAAAATAACGACTGGAATAGGTGAGTGATGAAAATAACGATTAGCATCGGTGAGTGATGAAAATACTGACTGGAATCGGTGATTGGTGCAAATAATTACTGGAATCAGTGAGTGGTGAAAATAAAGACTGGAATCGGTGAGTGGCGAAAATAACGACCGGAATCGCTGAGTAGTGAAAATAATGAACGGAAATGGTGAGTAGCGAGAATAATGACCGGAATTGGTGAGTGGTGAAAATAATTACCGGAATCGGTGAGTGGTGAAAATAATGACCGGAATCAGTGGGTGGTGAAAACAACGACCTGAATCGGTGAGTGGTGAAAATAATGAATGGAATCGGTGAGTGGTGGAAATAATGACCGGAATCAGTGTGTGGCGAGAATAATGACCAGAATCAGTGAGTGGTGAAAATAATGAACGGAATTGGTGAGTGACGAGAATAATGACTGGAAATGGTGAGTGGTAAAAATAACGACTGGAATAGGTGAGTGATGAAAATAACGATTAGCATCGGTGAGTGATGAAAATAATGACTGGAATCGGTGAGTGTTGCAAATAATTACTGGAATCAGTGAGTGGTGAAAATAAAGACCGGAATCGGTGAGTGGCGAAAATAACGACCGGAATCGCTGAGTAGTGAAAATAATGAACGGAAATGGTGAGTAGCGAGAATAATGACCGGAATTGGTGAGTGTTGAAAATAATTACCGGAATCGGTGAGTGGTGAAAATAATGACCGGAATTAGAGTGTGGCAAGAATAATGACTGGAATCAGTGAGTGACGAGAATAACGACCGGAATCAGTGATTAGTGAAAATAACGAACGGAATCAGTGAGTGGTGAAAACAACGACCGGAATCGGTGAGTGGTGAAAGTAATGACCGGAATCAGTGTGTGGCAAGAACAATGACTGGAATTAGTGAGTGGCGAGAATAACGACCGGAATCAGTGAGTGGTGAAAATAATGAATGGAATCAGTGAGTGGGGGAAATAATGACCGGAATCGGTGAGTGCCGAGATTATTGACCAGAATCGGTGAGTGGTGAAAATAACGACTAGAATCAGAGTGGCAAGAATAATGACCGGAATCAGTGAGTGGTGAAAATAATGAATGGAATCGTTGAGTGATGGAAATAACGACCGGAATCGGTGAGTGGTGAAAATAATGACCAGAAACGGTGAGTATAAATTACAATGACCGGAATCGGTGAGTGGTGAAAATAACGACTGGAATCCGTGAGTGGTGAAAATAACAACCGGAAATGGTGAGTGGCAATTATAATGACCGGAATCAGTGAGTGGTGAAAATAATGAATGGAATCGTTGAGTGATGGAAATAACGACCGGAATCGGTGAGTGGTGAAAATAATGACCAGAAACGGTGAGTATAAATTACAATGACCGGAATCGGTGAGTGGTGAAAATAACGACTGGAATCGGTGAGTGGTGAAAATAACAACCGGAAATGGTGAGTGGCAATTATAACGACGGGAATCAGTGAGTGGTGAGAATAATGACCGGAATCGGAGAGTGGTGAAAATAATGACCAAAATCAGTGAGTGGCAAGAATAATGACTGGAATCGGTGAGTGGTGAAAATAATGACCAGAATCGGTGAGTGGCGAGATTATTGACCAGAATCGGTGAGTGGTGAAAATAACGACTAGAATCAGTGAGTGGCAAGAATAATGACTGGAATCGGTGAGTGGTGAAAATAATGACCGGAATCAGTGTGCGGCCAGAATAATGACCGGAATCGGTGAGTGGAGAAAATAATGACCGGAATCGGTGAGTGGCGAGATTATTGACCAGAATCGGTGAGAGGTGAAAATAACGACCGGAATCGCTGAGTAGTGAAAATAATGAACGGAAATGGTGAGTAGCGAGAATAATGACCGGAATTAGTGAGTGGTGAAAATAAAAACCGGAATCGGTGAGTGGTGAAATTAATGACCAGAAACGGTGAGTATTAATTTGCATTGACCGGAATCGGTGAGTGGTGAAAATAACGACTGGAATCGGTGAGTGGTGAAAATAACAACCGGAAATGGTGAGTGGCAATTATAATGACCGGAATCAGTGAGTGGTGAGAATAACGACCGGAATCAGTGAGTGGAGAGAATAATGACCGGAATCGGAGAGTGGTGAAAATAATGACCAAAATCAGTGAGTGGCAAGAATAATGACCGGAATCAGTGAGTGGTGAAACCAACGACCGGAATCGGTGAGTGGTGAAAATAATGACCGGAATCAGTATGTGGCAAGAATAATGACTGGAATCAGTGAGTGGCGAGAATAATGACAGGAATCAGTGAGTGGTGAAAATAATGAATGGAATCGGTGACTGGTGGAAATAATGACCGGAATCGGTGAGTGGTGAAAATAACGACCGGAATCAGTGAGTGGTGAAAATAACGACCGGACTTGGTGAGTGGTGAAAATAATGACCAGAAATGGCGAGTATAAATTACAATAACCGGAATCGGTGAGTGGTGAAAATAACGACTGGAAACGGTGTATGGTGAAAATAACAACCGGAATCGGTGAGTGGCAATTATAATGACCGGAATCAGTGAGTGGCGAGAATAACGACCGGAATCAGTGTGTGGAGAGAATAATTACCGGAATCGGAGAGTGGTGAAAATAATGACCAGAATCAGTGAGTGGCAAGAATAATGACTGGAATCAGTGAGTGGTGAAAATAATGACCGGAATCAGTGTGTGGCGAGAATAATGACCAGAATCAGTGAGTGGTGAAAATAATGAACGGAATCGGTGAGTGACGAGAATAATGACTGGAAATGGTGAGTGGTAAAAATAATGATCGGAATCGGTGAGTGGTAAAAATAACGACTGGAATAGGTGAGTGATGAAAATAACGATAAGCATCGGTGAGTGATGAAAATAATGACTGGAATCGGTGATTGGTGCAATTAATTACTGGAATCAGTGAGTGGCAAAAATAACGACCGGAATCGCTGAGTAGTGAAACTAATGAACGGAAATGGTGAGTAGCGAGAATAATGACCGGAATTGGTGAGTGGTGAAAATAACGAACGGAATCAATGAGTGGTGAAAACAACTACCGGAATCGGTGAGTGGTGAAAATAATGAATGGAATCAGTGTGTGGCAAGAATAATGACTGGAATCAGTGAGTGGCGAAAACAACGACCGGAATCAGTGAGTGGTGAAAATAATAAATGGAATCGGTGTGTGGTGGAAATAATGACCGGAATCGGTGAGTGGTGAAAATAATGACCAGAAACGGTGAGTATAAATTACAATGACCGGAATCGTTGAGTGGTGAAAATAACGACTGGAATCGGTGAGTGGTGAAAATGACAACCGGAAATGGTGAGTGGCAATTATAATGACCGGAATCAGTGAGTGGCGAGAATAACGACCGGAATCAGTGAGTGGAGAGAATAATGACCGGAATCGGAGAGTGGTGAAAATAATGACCAGAATCAGTGAGTGGCAAGAATAATGACTGGAATCAATGAGTGGTGAAAATAACGAACGGAATCAGTGAGTGGTGAAAACAACGACCGGAATCGGTGAGTGGTGAAAATAATGACCGGAATCAGTATGTGGCAAGAATAATGACTGGAATCAGTGAGTGGCGAGAATAATGACCGGAATCAGTGAGTGGTGAAAATAATGAATGGAATCGGTGAGTGGGGGAAATAATGACCGGAATCGGTGAGTGGCGAGATTATTGACCAGAATCGGTGAGTGGTGAAAATAACGACTGGAATAGGTGAGTGATGAAAATAACGATTAGCATCGGTGAGTGATGAAAATAATTACTGGAATCAGTGAGTGGTGAAAATAAAGACCGGAATCGGTGAGAGGCGAAAATAACGACCGGAATCGCTGAGTAGTGAAAATAATGAACGGAAATGGTGTGTAGCGAGAATAATGACCGGAATTGGTGAGTGGTGAAAATAATGACCGGAATCAGTGAGTGGTGAAAATAATGAACGGAATTAGTGTGTGGCAAGAATAATGACTGGAATCAGTGAGTGGCGAGAATAACGACCGGAATCAGTGAGTAGTGAAAATAACGAACGGAATCAGTGAGTGGTGAAAACAACGACCGGAATCGGTGAGTGGTGAAAATAATGACCGGAATCAGTGTGTGGCAAGAATAATGACTGGAACCAGTGAGTGGCGAGAATAACGACCGGAATCAGTGAGTGGTGAAAATAATGAATGGAATCAGTGAGTGGTGAAAATAATGAGCCGAATTGCTGAGTAGCGAGAATAACAACCTGAATCAGTGAGTGGCGAGAATAGCGACCGGATTCAGTGAGTGGTGAAAATAACGACCGGAATCGGTGAGTGGAGAGAATAATGACTGGAATCGGAGAGTGATGAACATAACGACTAGAATCAGTGAGTGGCCAGAATAATGACTGGAATCGGTGACTGGTGAAAATAATGAGCGGAATCGGTGAGTGGCGAGATTATTGAGTGAGTGGTGAAAATAAACACCGGAATTGGTGAGTGATGGAAATAACGACCGGAATCGGTGAGTGGTGAAAATAATGACCAGAAACGGTGAGTATAAATTACAATGACCGGAATCGGTGAGTGGTGAAAATAACGACTGGAATCGGTGAGTGGTGAAAATAACAACCGGATATGGTGAGTGGCAATTATAATGACCGGAATCAGTGAGTAGCGAGAATAACGACCGGAATCAGTGAGTGGCAAGAATAATGACCGGAATCGGAGAGTGGTGAAAATAATGACCAAAATCAGTGAGTTGCAAGAATAATGAGCGGAATCAGTGTGTGGACAGAATAATGACCGGAATCGGTGAGTGGAGAAAATAATGACCGGAATCGGTGAGTGGCGAGATTATTGACCCCAATTGGTGAGTGGTGAAAATAAACACCGGAATTGGTGAGTGGTGAAAATAATGACCGGAATCAGTGTGTGGCAAGAAAAATGACTGGAATTAGTGAGTGGCGAGAATAACGACCGCAATCAGTGAGTGGTGAAAATAATGAATGGAATCGTTGAGTGATGGAAATAACGACCGGAATCGGTGAGTGGTGAAAATAATGACGAGAAACGGTGAGTATAAATTACAATGACCGGAATCGGTGAGTGGTGAAAATAACGACTGGAATCGGTGAGTGGTGAAAATAACAACCGGATATGGTGAGTGGCAATTATAATGACCGGAATCAGTGAGTAGCGAGAATAACGACCGGAATCAGTGAGTGGCAAGAATAATGACCGGAATCGGAGAGTGGTGAAAATAATGACCAAAATCAGTGAGTTGCAAGAATAATGACCGGAATCAGTGATTGGTGAGATTAATGACCAGAATCGGTGAGTGGTGAAAATAACGACTAGAATCAGTGAGTGGCAAGAATAATGACTGGAATCGGTGAGTGGTGAAAATAATGACCGGAATCAGTGTGCGGCCAGAATAATGACCGGAATCGGTGAGTGGAGAAAATAATGACCGGAATCGGTGAGTGGCGAGATTATTGACCAGAATCGGTGAGTGGTGAAAATAACGACCGGAATCGCTGAGTAGTGAAAATAATGAACGGAAATGGTGAGTAGCGAGAATAATGACCGGAATTCGTGAGTGGTGAAAATAAAAACCGGAATCGGTGAGTGGTAAAAATAATGACCGGAATCAGTGTGTGGCAAGAATAATGACTGGAATCAGTGAGTGGCGGGAATAACGACCGGAATTGGTGAGTGATGAAAATAAGGGATGGAATCGGTGAGTGGTGGAAATAACGACCGGAATCGGTGAGTGGTGAAAATAACGACCGGAATTAGTGAGTTGTGAAAATAACGACCGGAATCGGTGAGTGGTGAAAATAATGACCGGAATCGGTGAGTGGCGAGAATAACAACTGGAAATGGTGAGTAGTGAAAATAATGACCAGAATCGGCGAGTATAAATTACAATGACCGGAATTGGTGAATGGTGAAAATAACGACTGGAATCGGTGAGTAGTGAAAATAACAACCGGAAATGGTGAGTGGCAATTATAATGACCGGAATCGGTGATTGGCGAGAATAACGACCGGAATCAGTGAGTGGTGAAAATAATGACCGGAATCAGTCACCACTCTAGCGAGTGGCGAGAATAACAACCAGTATCAGTGAGTGGTGAAAATAATGAGCCGAATTGCTGAGTGGCGAGAATAGCGACTGAATTCAGTGAGTAGCGAGAATAACGACCGGAATCAGTGAGTGGCGAGAATAGCGACCGGATTTGGTGAGTGGCGAGAATAATGACCAAAATCGGTGAGTGGCAAAAATACTGACCAAAATCAGTGAGTGGAGAAAATAACGATCGGCATCGGTGAGTGGTGAAAATAATGACCGGAATCAGTGAGTGGTGTAAATAATGACCGGAATAGGTTAGTGGCGAGAATAACGACTGGAATTGGTGAGTAGTGAAAATAATGACCAGAAACTGCGAGTGGCAATTACAATGACCGGAATCGGTAAGTGGTGAAAATAACGACTGGAATCGGTGAGTGGTGAAAATAATGACCGGAATCGGTAGGTGGTGAAAATAGCGACCGGAAACAGCGAGTGGCGAGAATAACAACCAGTATCAGTGAGTGGTGAAAATAATGAGCCGAATTGCTGAGTGGCGAGAATAGCGACTGAATTCAGTGAGTGGCGAAAATTACGACCGGAATCGGTGAGGGGAGAGAATAATGACCGGAATTGGAGAGTGGTGAAAATAATGATCAGAATCAGTGAGTGGCAAGAATAATGACCGGAATCAGTGATTGGTGAGATAAATGACCAGAATCGGTAAGTAGTGAAAATAATGATCGGAAATTGTGAGTGGCGAGAATAATGACCGGAATTGGTGAGTGGTGAAAAAAATCAGTGAGTGGCAAAAATAATGACCAAAATCAGTGAGTGGTGAAAATAATGTCCAAAATCAGTGAGTGGTGAAAATAATGAGCCGAATTGCTGAGTGGCGAGAATAACGACCGGAATCAATGAGTGGCGAGAATAGCGACCGGATTTGGTGAGTGGCGAGAATAATGACCAGAATCGGTGAGTGGCAAAAATACTGACCAAAATCAGTGAGTGGAGAAAATAACGATCGGCATCGGTGAGTGGTGAAAATAATGACCGGAATCAGTGAGTGGTGTAAATAATGACCGGAATAGGTTAGTGGCGAGAATAACGACTGGAATTGGTGAGTAGTGAAAATAATGACCAGAAACGGCGAGTGGCAATTACAATGACCGGAATCGGTAAGTGGTGAAAATAACGACTGGAATCGGTGAGTGGTGAAAATAATGACCGGAATCGGTAGGTGGTGAAAATAGCGACCGGAAACAGCGAGTGGCAAGAATAACAACCAGTATCAGTGAGTGGTGAAAATAATGAGCCGAATTGCTGAGTGGCGAGAATAGCGACTGGAATCAGTGAGTGGCGAAAATAACGACCGGAATCGGTGAGGGGAGAGAATAATGACCGGAATCGGAGAGTGGTGAAAATAATGACCAGAATCAGTGAGTGGCAAGAATAATGACCGGAATCAGTGATTGGTGAGATAAATGACCAGAATCGGTAAGTAGTGAAAATAATGAACGGAAATTGTGAGTGGCGAGAATAATGACCAAAATCAGTGAGTGGTGAAAGTAATGATCCGAATAGCTGAGTGGCGAGAATAACGACCGGAATCAGTGAGTGGCGAGAATAGCGACCGGATTCGGTGAGTGGCGAGAATAATGACCAGAATCGGTGAGTGGCAAAAATACTGACCAAAATCAGTGAGTGGAGAAAATAACGATCGGCATCGGTGAGTGGTGAAAATAATGACCGGAATCAGTGAGTGGTGTAAATAATGACCGGAATCGGTTAGTGGCGAGAATAATGACTGGAATTGGTGAGTAGTGAAAATAATGACCAGAAACGGCGAGTGGCAATTACAATGACCGGAATCGGTTAGTGGTGAAAATAACAACTGGAATCGGTGAGTGGTGAAAATAACGACTGGAATTGGTGAGTGGTGAAATTAACAACCGGAAATGGTGAGTGGCAATTATAATGACCGGAATCGGTGAGTGGCGAGAATAACAACCGGAATCAGTGAGTGGTGAAAATAATGACCGGAATCGGTAGGTGGTGAAAATAATGACAGGAATCAGTGAGTGGCGAGAATAACGACCGGAATCAGTGAGTAGTGAAAATAACGAACGGAATCAATGAGTGGTGAAAACAACTACCGGAATCGGTGAGTGGTGAAAATAATGAATGGAATCAGTGTGTGGCAAGAATAATGACTGGAATCAGTGAGTGGCGAAAACAACGACCGGAATCAGTGAGTGGTGAAAATAATAAATGGAATCGGTGAGTGGTGGAAATAATGACCGGAATCGGTGAGTGGTGAAAATAATGACCAGAAACGGTGAGTATAAATTACAATGACCGGAATCGGTGAGTGGTGAAAATAACGACTGGAATCGGTGAGTGGTGAAAATGACAACCGGAAATGGTGAGTGGCAATTATAATGACCGGAATCAGTGAGTGGCGAGAATAACGACTGGAATCAGTGAGTGGAGAGATTATTGACCCCAATTGGTGAGTGGTGAAAATAAACATCGGAATTGGTGAGTGGTGAAAATAATGACCGGAATCAGTGTGTGGCAAGAAAAATGACTGGAATTAGTGAGTGGCGAGAATAACGACCGCAATCAGTGTGTGGTGAAAATAATGAATGGAATCGTTGAGTGATGGAAATAACGACCGGAATCGGTGAGTGGTGAAAATAAAGACGAGAAACGGTGAGTATAAATTACAATGACCGGAATCGGTGAGTGGTGAAAATAACGACTGGAATCGGTGAGTGGTGAAAATAACAACCGGATATGGTGAGTGGCAATTATAATGACCGGAATCAGTGAGTAGCGAGAATAACGACCGTGATCAGTGAGTGGCAAGAATAATGACCGGAATCGGAGAGTGGTGAAAATAATGACCAAAATCAGTGAGTTGCAAGAATAATGACCGGAATCAGTGATTGGTGAGATTAATGACCAGAATCGGTGAGTGGTGAAAATAACGACTAGAATCAGTGAGTGGCAAGAATAATGACTGGAATCGGTGAGTGGTGAAAATAATGACCGGAATCAGTGTGCGGCCAGAATAATGACCGGAATCGGTGAGTGGAGAAAATAATGACCGGAATCGGTGAGTGGCGAGATTATTGACCAGAATCGGTGAGTGGTGAAAATAACGACCGGAATCGCTGAGTAGTGAAAATAATGAACGGAAATGGTGAGTAGCGAGAATAACGACCGGAATTAGTGAGTGGTGAAAATAAAAACCGGAATCGGTGAGTGGTAAAAATAATGACCGGAATCAGTGTGTGGCAAGAATAATGACCGGAATCAGTGAGTGGCGAGAATAACGACCAGAATTGGTGAGTGATGAAAATAAGGAATGGAATCGGTGAGTGATGGAAATAACGACCGGAATCGGTGAGTGGTGAAAATAACGACCGGAATTAGTGACTTGTGAAAATAACGACCGGAATCGGTGAGTGGTGAAAATAATGACCGGAATCGGTGAGTGGCGAGAATAACAACTGGAAATGGTGAGTAGTGAAAATAATGACCAGAATCGGCGAGTATAAATTACAATGACCGGAATTGGTGAGTGGTGAAAATAACGACTGGAATCGGTGAGTAGTGAAAATAACAACCAGAAATGGTGAGTGGCAATTATAATGACCGGAATCGGTGATTGGCGAGAATAACGACCGGAATCAGTGAGTGGTGAAAATAATGACCGGAATCGGTAGATGGTGAAAATAGCGACTGGAAACCGCGAGTGGCGAGAATAACAACCAGTATCAGTGAGTGGTGAAAATAATGAGCCGAATTGCTGAGTGGCGAGAATAGCGACTGAATTCAGTGAGTGGCGAAAATAACGACCGGAATCGGTGAGGGGAGAGAATAATGACCGGAATCGGAGAGTGGTGAAAATAATGACCAGAATCAGTGAGTGGCAAGAATAATGACCGGAATCAGTGATTGGTGAGATAAATGACCAGAATCGGTAAGTAGTGAAAATAATGATCGGAAATTGTGAGTGGCGAGAATAATGACCGGAATTGGTGAGTGGTGAAAAAAATCAGTGAGTGGCAAAAATAATGACCAAAATCAGTGAGTGGTGAAAATAATGACCAAAATCAGTGAGTGGTGAAAATAATGAGCCGAATTGCTGAGTGGCGAGAAGAACGACAGGAATCAGTGAGTGGCGAGAATAGCGACCGGATTTGGTGAGTGGCGAGAATAATGACCAGAATCGGTGAGTGGCAAAAATACTGACCAAAATCAGTGAGTGGAGAAAATAACGATCGGCATCGGTGAGTGGTGAAAATAATGACCGGAATCAGTGAGTGGTGTAAATAATGACCGGAATTGGTTAGTGGCGAGAATAACGACTGGAATTGGTGAGTAGTGAAAATAATGACCAGAAACGGCGAGTGGCAATTACAATGACCGGAATCGGTAAGTGGTGAAAATAACGACTGGAATCGGTGAGTGGTGAAAATAATGACTGGAATCGGTAGGTGGTGAAAATAGCGACCGGAAACAGCGAGTGGCAAGAATAACAACCAGTATCAGTGAGTGGTGAAAATAATGAGCCAAATTGCTGAGTGGCGAGAATAACGACCGGAATCAGTGAGTGGCGAGAATAGCGACCGAATTCGGTGAGTGGCGAAAATTACGACCGGAATTGGTGAGGGGAGAGAATAATGACCGGATCCAGAGAGTGGTGAAAATAATGACCAGAATCAGTGAGTGGCAAGAATAATGACCGGAATCAGTGATTGGTGAGATAAATGACCAGAATCGGTAAGTCGTGAAAATAATGAACGGAAATTGTGAGTTGCGAGAATAATGACCGGAATTGGTGAGTGGTGAAAAAAATCAGTGAGTGGCAAAAATAATGACCAAAATCAGTGAGTGCTGAAAGTAATGACCGGAATCGGTGAGTGGCGAGAATAACGACCGGAATCAGTGAGTGGTGAAAATAATGACCGGAATTGGTAGGTGGTGAAAATAATGACAGGAATCAGTGAGTGGCGAGAATAACGACCAGAATCAGTGAGTGGCGAGAATAGCGACCGGATTCGGTGAGTGGCGAGAATAATGACCGGAATCGTTGAGTGGAGAATATAATGACCGGAATCGGTGAGTGGCGAGATTATTGACCAGTATCAGTGAGTGGTGAAAATAATGAGCCAAATTGCTGAGTGGCGAGAATAACGACCGGAATCAGTGAGTGGCGAGAATAGCGACCGAATTCGGTGAGTGGCGAAAATTACGACCGGAATTGGTGAGGGGAGAGAATAATGACCGGATCCGGAGAGTGGTGAAAATAATGACCAGAATCAGTGAGTGGCAAGAATAATGACCGGAATCAGTGATTGGTGAGATTAATGACCAGAATCGGTGAGTGGTGAAAATAACAACTGGAATCGGTGAGTGGTGAAAATAACGACCGGAATCAGTAAGTGGTGAAAATAATGAGTGGAATTGGTGAGTGGCAAGAATAATAATCGGAATCAGTGAGTGGTGAAAATAATGACCGGAATCAGTGTGTGGCGAGAATAATGACTGGAATCAGTGAGTGGTGAAAATAGTGACTGGAATTGGTGAGTGGTGAAAATAATGACCGGAATCGCTGGGTGGGGAGAATAATGACCGGAATCGGTGAGTGGTGAAAATAATGATCGGAATTGCTGAGTGGCGAGAATAATGACCGGAAACAGTGAGTCATGAAAATAACGACCGGAATCAGAGAGTGGTGAAAAAAACGACCGGAAACGGTGAGCGGGGAGAATAGTGGCCGGTATCGGTGAGTGGTGAAAGTAATGATTGGAATTGGTGATTTGCGAGAATAACGACCGGAATCAGTGAGTGGCGAAAATAACGACCAGAATCAGTGAGTGGCGAAAATAACGATCGGCATCGGTGGGTAGTGAAAATAATTACCAGAATCGATGAGTGGTGAAAATAACGATCAGAATCAGTGAGTGGTAAAAATAATGACCGGAATCGGTGAGTGGTGAAAATAACAACCGGACTCGGTGAGTGGTGAAAATAATGACCGGAATCGGAGAGTGGCGAGAATAATGACCAGAATCGGTGGTGAAAATAATGACCGGAATTGGTGAGTGGCAAGAATAATGACCGGAATCATTGAGTCAAGAATCTAATGACCGGAATCGGTAAGTGGTGAGAATAATGACCGGAATCAGTGAGTGGCGAGAATAATGACTGGAATCGGTAAGTGGCGGGAATAATGACTGGAATCAGTGAGTGGTGAAAATAAAAACCGGAATCGGTGAGTGGTAAAAATAATGACCGGAATCAGTGAGTGGCGAGAATAATGACCGGAATCAGTGATTGGTGAGATTAATGACCAGAATCGGTGAGTGGTGAAAATAACGACTAGAATCAGTGAGTGGCAAGAATAATGACTGGAATCGGTGAGTGGTGAAAATAATGACCGGAATCAGTGTGCGGCCAGAATAATGACCGGAATCGGTGAGTGGAGAAAATAATGACCGGAATCAGTGTGTTGCCAGAATAATGAACGGAATCGGTGAGTGGAGAAAATAATGACCGGAATCGGTGAGTGGCGAGATTATTGACCCCAATTGGTGAGTGGTGAAAATAAATACCGGAATTGGTGAGTGGTGAAAATAATGACCGGAATCAGTGTGTGGCAAGAAAAATGACTGGAATTAGTGAGTGGCGAGAATAACGACCGCAATCAGTGAGTGGTGAAAATAATGAATGGAATCGTTGAGTGATGGAAATAACGACCGGAATCGGTGAGTGGTGAAAATAATGACGAGAAACGGTGAGTATAAATTACAATGACCGGAATCGGTGAGTGGTGAAAATAACGACTGGAATCGGTGAGTGGTGAAAATAACAACCGGATATGGTGAGTGGCAATTATAATGACCGGAATCAGTGAGTAGCGAGAATAACGACCGGAATCAGTGAGTGGCAAGAATAATGACCGGAATCGGAGAGTGGTGAAAATAATGACCAAAATCAGTGAGTTGCAAGAATAATGACCGGAATCAGTGATTGGTGAGATTAATGACCAGAATCGGTGAGTGGTGAAAATAACGACTAGAATCAGTGAGTGGTAAGAATAATGACTGGAATCGGTGAGTGGTGAAAATAATGACCGGAATCAGTGTGCGGCCAGAATAATGACCGGAATCGGTGAGTGGAGAAAATAATGACCGGAATCGGTGAGTGGCGAGATTATTGACCAGAATCGGTGAGTGGTGAAAATAACGACCGGAATCGCTGAGTAGTGAAAATAATGAACGGAAATGGTGAGTAGCGAGAATAATGACCGGAATTAGTGAGTGGTGAAAATAAAAACCGGAATCGGTGAGTGGTAAAAATAATGACCGGAATCAGTGTGTGGCAAGAATAATGACTGGAATCAGTGAGTGGCGAGAATAACGACCGGAATTGGTGAGTGATGAAAATAAGGAATGGAATCGGTGAGTGGTGGAAATAACGACCGGAATCGGTGAGTGGTGAAAATAACGACCGGAATTAGTGAGTTGTGAAAATAACGACCGGAATCGGTGAGTGGTGAAAATAATGACCGGAATTGGTGAGTGGCGAGAATAACAACTGGAAATGGTGAGTAGTGAAAATAATGACCAGAATCGGCGAGTATAAATTACAATGACCGGAATTGGTGAATGGTGAAAATAACGACTGGAATCGGTGAGTAGTGAAAATAACAACCGGAAATGGTGAGTGGCAATTATAATGACCGGAATCGGTGATTGGCGAGAATAACGACCGGAATCAGTGAGTGGTGAAAATAATGACCGGAATCGGTAGGTGGTGAAAATAGCGACCGGAAACAGCGAGTGGCGAGAATAACAACCAGCATCAGTGAGTGGTGAAAATAATGAGCTGAATTGCTGAGTGGCGAGAATAGCGACTGAATTCAGTGAGTGGCGAAAATAACGACCGGAATCGGTGAGGGGAGAGAATAATGACCGGAATCGGAGAGTGGTGAAAATAATGATCAGAATCAGTGAATGGCAAGAATAATGACCGGAATCAGTGATTGGTGAGATAAATGACCAGAATCGGTAAGTAGTGAAAATAATGATCGGAAATTGTGAGTGGCGAGAATAATGACCGGAATTGGTGAGTGGTGAAAAAAATCAGTGAGTGGCAAAAATAATGACCAAAATCAGTGAGTGGTGAAAATAATGACCAAAATCAGTGAGTGGTGAAAATAATGAGCCGAATTGCTGAGTGGCGAGAAGAACGACAGGAATCAGTGAGTGGCGAGAATAGCGACCGGATTTGGTGAGTGGCGAGAATAATGACCAGAATCGGTGAGTGGCAAAAATACTGACCAAAATCAGTGAGTGGAGAAAATAACGATCGGCATCGGTGAGTGGTGAAAATAATGACCGGAATCAGTGAGTGGTGTAAATAATGACCGGAATAGGTTAGTGGCGAGAATAACGACTGGAATTGGTGAGTAGTGAAAATAATGACCAGAAACGGCGAGTGGCAATTACAATGACCGGAATCGGTAAGTGGTGAAAATAACGATTGGAATCGGTGAGTGGTGAAAATAATGACCGGAATCGGTAGGTGGTGAAAATAGCGACCGGAAACAGCGAGTGGCAAGAATAACAACCAGTATCAGTGAGTGGTGAAAATAATGAGCCGAATTGCTGAGTGGCGAGAATAGCGACTGGAATCAGTGAGTGGCGAGAATAGCGACCGAATTCGGTGAGTGGCGAAAATTACGACCGGAATTGGTGAGGGGAGAGAATAATGACCGGATCCGGAGAGTGGTGAAAATAATGACCAGAATCAGTGAGTGGCAAGAATAATGACCGGAATCAATGATTGATGAGATAAATGACCAGAATCGGTAAGTAGTGAAAATAATGAACGGAAATTGTGAGTGGCGAGAATAATGACCGGAATTGGTGAGTGGTGAAAAAAATCAGTGAGTGGCAAAAATAATGACCAAAATCAGTGAGTGCTGAAAGTAATGACCGGAATCGGTGAGTGGCGAGAATAACGACCGGAATCAGTGAGTGGTGAAAATAATGACCGGAGTTGGTAGGTGGTGAAAATAATGACAGGAATCAGTGAGTGGCGAGAATAACGACCGGAATCAGTGAGTGGCGAGAATAGCGACCGGATTCGGTGAGTGGCGAGAATAATGACCAAAATCAGTGAGTGGTGAAAATAATGATCGGCATCGGTGAGTAGTGAAAATAATTACCGGAATCGGTAAGTGGCGAGTATAATCGGTAAGTGGCGAGTAAAATAATGACCGGAAACGGTGAGTGGTGAAAATAACAACTGGAATCGGTGAGTGGTGAAAATAACGACCGGAATCAGTAAGTGGTGAAAATAATGAGTGGAATTGGTGAGTGGCAAGAATAATAATCGGAATCAGTGAGTGGTGAAAATAATGACCGGAATCAGTGTGTGGCGAGAATAATGACTGGAATCAGTGAGTGGTGAAAATAGTGACTGGAATTGGTGAGTGGTGAAAATAATGACCGGAATCGCTGGGTGGGGAGAATAATGACCGGAATCGGTGAGTGGTGAAAATAATGATCGGAATTGCTGAGTGGCGAGAATAATGACCGGAAACAGTGAGTCATGAAAATAACGACCGGAATCAGAGAGTGGTGAAAAAAACGACCGGAAACGGTGAACGGGGAGAATAGTGGCCGGTATCGGTGAGTGGTGAAAGTAATGATTGGAATTGGTGATTTGCGAGAATAACGACCGGAATCAGTGAGTGGCGAAAATAACGACCAGAATCAGTGAGTGGCGAAAATAACGATCGGCATCGGTGGGTAGTGAAAATAATTACCAGAATCGATGAGTGGTGAAAATAACGATCAGAATCAGTGAGTGGTAAAAATAATGACCGGAATCGGTGAGTGGTGAAAATAACAACCGGACTCGGTGAGTGGTGAAAATAATGACCGGAATCGGAGAGTGGCGAGAATAATGACCAGAATCGGTGGTGAAAATAATGACCGGAATTGGTGAGTGGCAAGAATAATGACCGGAATCATTGAGTCAAGAATCTAATGACCGGAATCGGTAAGTGGTGAGAATAATGACCGGAATCAGTGAGTGGCGAGAATAATGACTGGAATCGGTAAGTGGCGGGAATAATGACTGGAATCAGTGAGTGGTGAAAATAAAAACCGGAATCGGTGAGTGGTAAAAATAATGACCGGAATCAGTGAGTGGCGAGAATAATGACCGGAATCAGTGATTGGTGAGATTAATGACCAGAATCGGTGAGTGGTGAAAATAACGACTAGAATCAGTGAGTGGCAAGAATAATGACTGGAATCGGTGAGTGGTGAAAATAATGACCGGAATCGGTGAGTGGCGAGATTATTGACCCCAATTGGTGAGTGGTGAAAATAAACACCGGAATTGGTGAGTGGTGAAAATAATGACCGGAATCAGTGTGTGGCAAGAAAAATGACTGGAATTAGTGAGTGGCGAGAATAACGACCGCAATCAGTGAGTGGTGAAAATAATGAATGGAATCGTTGAGTGATGGAAATAACGACCGGAATCGGTGAGTGGTGAAAATAATGACGAGAAACGGTGAGTATAAATTACAATGACCGGAATCGGTGAGTGGTGAAAATAACGACTGGAATCGGTGAGTGGTGAAAATAACAACCGGATATGGTGAGTGGCAATTATAATGACCGGAATCAGTGAGTAGCGAGAATAACGACCGGAATCAGTGAGTGGCAAGAATAATGACCGGAATCGGAGAGTGGTGAAAATAATGACCAAAATCAGTGAGTTGCAAGAATAATGACCGGAATCAGTGATTGGTGAGATTAATGACCAGAATCGGTGAGTGGTGAAAATAACGACTAGAATCAGTGAGTGGCAAGAATAATGACTGGAATCGGTGAGTGGTGAAAATAATGACCGGAATCAGTGTGCGGCCAGAATAATGACCGGAATCGGTGAGTGGAGAAAATAATGACCGGAATCGGTGAGTGGCGAGATTATTGACCAGAATCGGTGAGTGGTGAAAATAACGACCGGAATCGCTGAGTAGTGAAAATAATGAACGGAAATGGTGAGTAGCGAGAATAACGACCGGAATTAGTGAGTGGTGAAAATAAAAACCGGAATCGGTGAGTGGTAAAAATAATGACCGGAATCAGTGTGTGGCAAGAATAATGACCGGAATCAGTGAGTGGCGAGAATAACGACCAGAATTGGTGAGTGATGAAAATAAGGAATGGAATCGGTGAGTGATGGAAATAACGACCGGAATCGGTGAGTGGTGAAAATAACGACCGGAATTAGTGACTTGTGAAAATAACGACCGGAATCGGTGAGTGGTGAAAATAATGACCGGAATCGGTGAGTGGCGAGAATAACAACTGGAAATGGTGAGTAGTGAAAATAATGACCAGAATCGGCGAGTATAAATTACAATGACCGGAATTGGTGAGTGGTGAAAATAACGACTGGAATCGGTGAGTAGTGAAAATAACAACCAGAAATGGTGAGTGGCAATTATAATGACCGGAATCGGTGATTGGCGAGAATAACGACCGGAATCAGTGAGTGGTGAAAATAATGACCGGAATCGGTAGATGGTGAAAATAGCGACTGGAAACCGCGAGTGGCGAGAATAACAACCAGTATCAGTGAGTGGTGAAAATAATGAGCCGAATTGCTGAGTGGCGAGAATAGCGACTGAATTCAGTGAGTGGCGAAAATAACGACCGGAATCGGTGAGGGGAGAGAATAATGACCGGAATCGGAGAGTGGTGAAAATAATGACCAGAATCAGTGAGTGGCAAGAATAATGACCGGAATCAGTGATTGGTGAGATAAATGACCAGAATCGGTAAGTAGTGAAAATAATGATCGGAAATTGTGAGTGGCGAGAATAATGACCGGAATTGGTGAGTGGTGAAAAAAATCAGTGAGTGGCAAAAATAATGACCAAAATCAGTGAGTGGTGAAAATAATGACCAAAATCAGTGAGTGGTGAAAATAATGAGCCGAATTGCTGAGTGGCGAGAAGAACGACAGGAATCAGTGAGTGGCGAGAATAGCGACCGGATTTGGTGAGTGGCGAGAATAATGACCAGAATCGGTGAGTGGCAAAAATACTGACCAAAATCAGTGAGTGGAGAAAATAACGATCGGCATCGGTGAGTGGTGAAAATAATGACCGGAATCAGTGAGTGGTGTAAATAATGACCGGAATTGGTTAGTGGCGAGAATAACGACTGGAATTGGTGAGTAGTGAAAATAATGACCAGAAACGGCGAGTGGCAATTACAATGACCGGAATCGGTAAGTGGTGAAAATAACGACTGGAATCGGTGAGTGGTGAAAATAATGACTGGAATCGGTAGGTGGTGAAAATAGCGACCGGAAACAGCGAGTGGCAAGAATAACAACCAGTATCAGTGAGTGGTGAAAATAATGAGCCAAATTGCTGAGTGGCGAGAATAACGACCGGAATCAGTGAGTGGCGAGAATAGCGACCGAATTCGGTGAGTGGCGAAAATTACGACCGGAATTGGTGAGGGGAGAGAATAATGACCGGATCCAGAGAGTGGTGAAAATAATGACCAGAATCAGTGAGTGGCAAGAATAATGACCGGAATCAGTGATTGGTGAGATAAATGACCAGAATCGGTAAGTCGTGAAAATAATGAACGGAAATTGTGAGTTGCGAGAATAATGACCGGAATTGGTGAGTGGTGAAAAAAATCAGTGAGTGGCAAAAATAATGACCAAAATCAGTGAGTGCTGAAAGTAATGACCGGAATCGGTGAGTGGCGAGAATAACGACCGGAATCAGTGAGTGGTGAAAATAATGACCGGAATTGGTAGGTGGTGAAAATAATGACAGGAATCAGTGAGTGGCGAGAATAACGACCAGAATCAGTGAGTGGCGAGAATAGCGACCGGATTCGGTGAGTGGCGAGAATAATGACCGGAATCGTTGAGTGGAGAATATAATGACCGGAATCGGTGAGTGGCGAGATTATTGACCAGTATCAGTGAGTGGTGAAAATAATGAGCCAAATTGCTGAGTGGCGAGAATAACGACCGGAATCAGTGAGTGGCGAGAATAGCGACCGAATTCGGTGAGTGGCGAAAATTACGACCGGAATTGGTGAGGGGAGAGAATAATGACCGGATCCGGAGAGTGGTGAAAATAATGACCAGAATCAGTGAGTGGCAAGAATAATGACCGGAATCAGTGATTGGTGAGATTAATGACCAGAATCGGTGAGTGGTGAAAATAACAACTGGAATCGGTGAGTGGTGAAAATAACGACCGGAATCAGTAAGTGGTGAAAATAATGAGTGGAATTGGTGAGTGGCAAGAATAATAATCGGAATCAGTGAGTGGTGAAAATAATGACCGGAATCAGTGTGTGGCGAGAATAATGACTGGAATCAGTGAGTGGTGAAAATAGTGACTGGAATTGGTGAGTGGTGAAAATAATGACCGGAATCGCTGGGTGGGGAGAATAATGACCGGAATCGGTGAGTGGTGAAAATAATGATCGGAATTGCTGAGTGGCGAGAATAATGACCGGAAACAGTGAGTCATGAAAATAACGACCGGAATCAGAGAGTGGTGAAAAAAACGACCGGAAACGGTGAGCGGGGAGAATAGTGGCCGGTATCGGTGAGTGGTGAAAGTAATGATTGGAATTGGTGATTTGCGAGAATAACGACCGGAATCAGTGAGTGGCGAAAATAACGACCAGAATCAGTGAGTGGCGAAAATAACGATCGGCATCGGTGGGTAGTGAAAATAATTACCAGAATCGATGAGTGGTGAAAATAACGATCAGAATCAGTGAGTGGTAAAAATAATGACCGGAATCGGTGAGTGGTGAAAATAACAACCGGACTCGGTGAGTGGTGAAAATAATGACCGGAATCGGAGAGTGGCGAGAATAATGACCAGAATCGGTGGTGAAAATAATGACCGGAATTGGTGAGTGGCAAGAATAATGACCGGAATCATTGAGTCAAGAATCTAATGACCGGAATCGGTAAGTGGTGAGAATAATGACCGGAATCAGTGAGTGGCGAGAATAATGACTGGAATCGGTAAGTGGCGGGAATAATGACTGGAATCAGTGAGTGGTGAAAATAAAAACCGGAATCGGTGAGTGGTAAAAATAATGACCGGAATCAGTGAGTGGCGAGAATAATGACCGGAATCAGTGATTGGTGAGATTAATGACCAGAATCGGTGAGTGGTGAAAATAACGACTAGAATCAGTGAGTGGCAAGAATAATGACTGGAATCGGTGAGTGGTGAAAATAATGACCGGAATCGGTGAGTGGCGAGATTATTGACCCCAATTGGTGAGTGGTGAAAATAAACACCGGAATTGGTGAGTGGTGAAAATAATGACCGGAATCAGTGTGTGGCAAGAAAAATGACTGGAATTAGTGAGTGGCGAGAATAACGACCACAATCAGTGAGTGGTGAAAATAATGAATGGAATCGTTGAGTGATGGAAATAACGACCGGAATCGGTGAGTGGTGAAAATAATGACGAGAAACGGTGAGTATAAATTACAATGACCGGAATCGGTGAGTGGTGAAAATAACGACTGGAATCGGTGAGTGGTGAAAATAACAACCGGATATGGTGAGTGGCAATTATAATGACCGGAATCAGTGAGTAGCGAGAATAACGACCGGAATCAGTGAGTGGCAAGAATAATGACCGGAATCGGAGAGTGGTGAAAATAATGACCAAAATCAGTGAGTTGCAAGAATAATGACCGGAATCAGTGATTGGTGAGATTAATGACCAGAATCGGTGAGTGGTGAAAATAACGACTAGAATCAGTGAGTGGCAAGAATAATGACTGGAATCGGTGAGTGGTGAAAATAATGACCGGAATCAGTGTGCGGCCAGAATAATGACCGGAATCGGTGAGTGGAGAAAATAATGACCGGAATCGGTGAGTGGCGAGATTATTGACCAGAATCGGTGAGTGGTGAAAATAACGACCGGAATCGCTGAGTAGTGAAAATAATGAACGGAAATGGTGAGTAGCGAGAATAATGACCGGAATT
The DNA here is from genome assembly GCF_037043375.1 of Chiloscyllium plagiosum. NCBI lineage: Eukaryota > Metazoa > Chordata > Chondrichthyes > Orectolobiformes > Hemiscylliidae > Chiloscyllium > Chiloscyllium plagiosum. Next base: position 69,857,896 of record NW_028270146.1, read on the forward strand.
AGTGAGTGGTGAAAATAAAAACCGGAATCGGTGAGTGGTAAAAATAATGACCGGAATCAGTGTGTGGCAAGAATAATGACTGGAATCAGTGAGTGGCGAGAATAACGACCGGAATTGGTGAGTGATGAAAATAAGGAATGGAATCGGTGAGTGGTGGAAATAACGACCGGAATCGGTGAGTGGTGAAAATAACGACCGGAATTAGTGAGTTGTGAAAATAACGACCGGAATCGGTGAGTGGTGAAAATAATGACCGGAATTGGTGAGTGGCGAGAATAACAACTGGAAATGGTGAGTAGTGAAAATAATGACCAGAATCGGCGAGTATAAATTACAATGACCGGAATTGGTGAATGGTGAAAATAACGACTGGAATCGGTGAGTAGTGAAAATAACAACCGGAAATGGTGAGTGGCAATTATAATGACCGGAATCGGTGATTGGCGAGAATAACGACCGGAATCAGTGAGTGGTGAAAATAATGACCGGAATCGGTAGGTGGTGAAAATAGCGACCGGAAACAGCGAGTGGCGAGAATAACAACCAGCATCAGTGAGTGGTGAAAATAATGAGCTGAATTGCTGAGTGGCGAGAATAGCGACTGAATTCAGTGAGTGGCGAAAATAACGACCGGAATCGGTGAGGGGAGAGAATAATGACCGGAATCGGAGAGTGGTGAAAATAATGATCAGAATCAGTGAATGGCAAGAATAATGACCGGAATCAGTGATTGGTGAGATAAATGACCAGAATCGGTAAGTAGTGAAAATAATGATCGGAAATTGTGAGTGGCGAGAATAATGACCGGAATTGGTGAGTGGTGAAAAAAATCAGTGAGTGGCAAAAATAATGACCAAAATCAGTGAGTGGTGAAAATAATGACCAAAATCAGTGAGTGGTGAAAATAATGAGCCGAATTGCTGAGTGGCGAGAAGAACGACAGGAATCAGTGAGTGGCGAGAATAGCGACCGGATTTGGTGAGTGGCGAGAATAATGACCAGAATCGGTGAGTGGCAAAAATACTGACCAAAATCAGTGAGTGGAGAAAATAACGATCGGCATCGGTGAGTGGTGAAAATAATGACCGGAATCAGTGAGTGGTGTAAATAATGACCGGAATAGGTTAGTGGCGAGAATAACGACTGGAATTGGTGAGTAGTGAAAATAATGACCAGAAACGGCGAGTGGCAATTACAATGACCGGAATCGGTAAGTGGTGAAAATAACGATTGGAATCGGTGAGTGGTGAAAATAATGACCGGAATCGGTAGGTGGTGAAAATAGCGACCGGAAACAGCGAGTGGCAAGAATAACAACCAGTATCAGTGAGTGGTGAAAATAATGAGCCGAATTGCTGAGTGGCGAGAATAGCGACTGGAATCAGTGAGTGGCGAGAATAGCGACCGAATTCGGTGAGTGGCGAAAATTACGACCGGAATTGGTGAGGGGAGAGAATAATGACCGGATCCGGAGAGTGGTGAAAATAATGACCAGAATCAGTGAGTGGCAAGAATAATGACCGGAATCAGTGATTGGTGAGATAAATGACCAGAATCGGTAAGTAGTGAAAATAATGAACGGAAATTGTGAGTGGCGAGAATAATGACCGGAATTGGTGAGTGGTGAAAAAAATCAGTGAGTGGCAAAAATAATGACCAAAATCAGTGAGTGCTGAAAGTAATGACCGGAATCGGTGAGTGGCGAGAATAACGACCGGAATCAGTGAGTGGTGAAAATAATGACCGGAGTTGGTAGGTGGTGAAAATAATGACAGGAATCAGTGAGTGGCGAGAATAACGACCGGAATCAGTGAGTGGCGAGAATAGCGACCGGATTCGGTGAGTGGCGAGAATAATGACCAAAATCAGTGAGTGGTGAAAATAATGATCGGCATCGGTGAGTAGTGAAAATAATTACCGGAATCGGTAAGTGGCGAGTATAATCGGTAAGTGGCGAGTAAAATAATGACCGGAAACGGTGAGTGGTGAAAATAACAACTGGAATCGGTGAGTGGTGAAAATAACGACCGGAATCAGTAAGTGGTGAAAATAATGAGTGGAATTGGTGAGTGGCAAGAATAATAATCGGAATCAGTGAGTGGTGAAAATAATGACCGGAATCAGTGTGTGGCGAGAATAATGACTGGAATCAGTGAGTGGTGAAAATAGTGACTGGAATTGGTGAGTGGTGAAAATAATGACCGGAATCGCTGGGTGGGGAGAATAATGACCGGAATCGGTGAGTGGTGAAAATAATGATCGGAATTGCTGAGTGGCGAGAATAATGACCGGAAACAGTGAGTCATGAAAATAACGACCGGAATCAGAGAGTGGTGAAAAAAACGACCAGAAACGGTGAGCGGGGAGAATAGTGGCCGGTATCGGTGAGTGGTGAAAGTAATGATTGGAATTGGTGATTTGCGAGAATAACGACCGGAATCAGTGAGTGGCGAAAATAACGACCAGAATCAGTGAGTGGCGAAAATAACGATCGGCATCGGTGGGTAGTGAAAATAATTACCAGAATCGATGAGTGGTGAAAATAACGATCAGAATCAGTGAGTGGTAAAAATAATGACCGGAATCGGTGAGTGGTGAAAATAACAACCGGACTCGGTGAGTGGTGAAAATAATGACCGGAATCGGAGAGTGGCGAGAATAATTACCAGAATCGGTGGTGAAAATAATGACCGGAATTGGTGAGTGGCAAGAATAATGACCGGAATCATTGAGTCAAGAATCTAATGACCGGAATCGGTAAGTGGTGAGAATAATGACCGGAATCAGTGAGTGGCGAGAATAATGACTGGAATCGGTAAGTGGCGGGAATAATGACTGGAATCAGTGAGTGGTGAAAATAAAAACCGGAATCGGTGAGTGGTAAAAATAATGACCGGAATCAGTGAGTGGCGAGAATAACGACCAGAATTGGTGAGTGATGAAAATAATGAATGAAATCGGTGAGTGGTGGAAATAACGACCGGAATCGGTGAGTGGTGAAAATAACGACCGGAATTAGTGAGTTGTGAAAATAACGACCGGAATCGGTGAGTGGTGAAAATAATGACCGGAATCGGTGAGTGGCGAGAATAACAACTGGAAATGGTGAGTAGTGAAAATAATGACCAGAATCGGCGAGTATAAATTACAATGACCGGAATTGGTGAATGGTGAAAATAACGACTGGAATCGGTGAGTAGTGAAAATAACAACCGGAAATGGTGAGTGGCAATTATAATGACCGGAATCGGTGATTGGCGAGAATAACGACCGGAATCAGTGAGTGGTGAAAATAATGACCGGAATCGGTAGGTGGTGAAAATAGCGACCGGAAACAGCGAGTGGCGAGAATAACAACCAGCATCAGTGAGTGGTGAAAATAATGAGCTGAATTGCTGAGTGGCGAGAATAGCGACTGAATTCAGTGAGTGGCGAAAATAACGACCGGAATCGGTGAGGGGAGAGAATAATGACCGGAATCGGAGAGTGGTGAAAATAATGACCAGAATCAGTGAGTGGCAAGAATAATGACCGGAATCAGTGATTGGTGAGATAAATGACCAGAATCGGTAAGTAGTGAAAATAATGATCGGAAATTGTGAGTGGCGAGAATAATGACCGGAATTGGTGAGTGGTGAAAAAAATCAGTGAGTGGCAAAAATAATGACCAAAATCAGTGAGTGGTGAAAATAATGACCAAAATCAGTGAGTGGTGAAAATAATGAGCCGAATTGCTGAGTGGCGAGAATAACGACCAGAATCAGTGAGTGGCGAGAATAGCGACCGGATTTGGTGAGTGGCGAGAATAATGACCAGAATCGGTGAGTGGCAAAAATACTGACCAAAATCAGTGAGTGGAGAAAATAACAATCGGCATCGGTGAGTGGTGAAAATAATGACCGGAATCAGTGAGTGGTGTAAATAATGACCGGAATTGGTTAGTGGCGAGAATAACGACTGGAATTGGTGAGTAGTGAAAATAATGACCAGAAACGGCGAGTGGCAATTACAATGACCGGAATCGGTAAGTGGTGAAAATAACGACTGGAATCGGTGAGTGGTGAAAATAATGACTGGAATCGGTAGGTGGTGAAAATAGCGACCGGAAACAGCGAGTGGCAAGAATAACAACCAGTATCAGTGAGTGGTGAAAATAATGAGCCAAATTGCTGAGTGGCGAGAATAACGACCGGAATCAGTGAGTGGCGAGAATAGCGACCGAATTCGGTGAGTGGCGAAAATTACGACCGGAATTGGTGAGGGGAGAGAATAATGACCGGATCCGGAGAGTGGTGAAAATAATGACCAGAATCAGTGAGTGGCAAGAATAATGACCGGAATCAGTGATTGGTGAGATAAATGACCAGAATCGGTAAGTAGTGAAAATAATGAACGGAAATTGTGAGTGGCGAGAATAATGACCGGAATTGGTGAGTGGTGAAAAAAATCAGTGAGTGGCAAAAATAATGACCAAAATCAGTGAGTGCTGAAAGTAATGACCGGAATCGGTGAGTGGCGAGAATAACGACCGGAATCAGTGAGTGGTGAAAATAATGACCGGAATTGGTAGGTGGTGAAAATAATGACAGGAATCAGTGAGTGGCGAGAATAACGACCGGAATCAGTGAGTGGCGAGAATAGCGACCGGATTCGGTGAGTGGCGAGAATAATGACCAAAATCAGTGAGTGGTGAAAATAATGATCGGCATCGGTGAGTAGTGAAAATAATTACCGGAATCGGTAAGTGGCGAGTATAATCGGTAAGTGGCGAGTAAAATAATGACCGGAAACGGTGAGTGGTGAAAATAACAACTGGAATCGGTGAGTGGTGAAAATAACGACCGGAATCAGTAAGTGGTGAAAATAATGAGTGGAATTGGTGAGTGGCAAGAATAATAACCGGAATCAGTGAGTGGTGAAAATAATGACCGGAATCAGTGTGTGGCGAGAATAATGACTGGAATCAGTGAGTGGTGAAAATAGTGACTGGAATTGGTGAGTGGTGAAAATAATGACCGGAATCGCTGGGTGGGGAGAATAATGACCGGAATCGGTGAGTGGTGAAAATAATGATCGGAATTGCTGAGTGGCGAGAATAATGACCGGAAACAGTGAGTCGTGAAAATAACGACCGGAATCAGAGAGTGGTGAAAAAAACGACCGGAAACGGTGAGCGGGGAGAATAGTGGCCGGTATCGGTGAGTGGTGAAAGTAATGATTGGAATTGGTGATTTGCGAGAATAACGACCGGAATCAGTGAGTGGCGAAAATAACGACCAGAATCAGTGAGTGGCGAAAATAACGATCGGCATCGGTGGGTAGTGAAAATAATTACCAGAATCGATGAGTGGTGAAAATAACGATCAGAATCAGTGAGTGGTAAAAATAATGACCGGAATCGGTGAGTGGTGAAAATAACAACCGGACTCGGTGAGTGGTGAAAATAATGACCGGAATCAGAGAGTGGCGAGAATAATGACCAGAATCGGTGGTGAAAATAATGACCGGAATTGGTGAGTGGCAAGAATAATGACCGGAATCATTGAGTCAAGAATCTAATGACCGGAATCGGTAAGTGGTGAGAATAATGACCGGAATCAGTGAGTGGCGAGAATAATGACTGGAATCGGTAAGTGGCGGGAATAATGACTGGAATCAGTGAGTGGTGAAAATAACAACCGGGATCGGTGAGTGGTGAAAATAACGACCGGAATCGGTGAGTGGCGAAAATAACGACTGGAATCGGTGTGTGGTGAAAATAACGAATGGAATCAGTGAGTAGCGAGAATAACGACCGGAATCAGTGAGTAGCGAGAATAACGACCAGAATCAGTGAGTAGCGAGAATAACGACCGGAATCGGTGAGTGGGGATAATAATGACTGGCATCGGTGAATGGCGAGAATAATGACCGGAATCGGTGAGTAGCAAGAATAATGGCCGGAATCAGTGGTGAAAATAATGACCGGAATTGGTGAATGGTGAAATAACAACCAGAATCATTGAGTCGAGAAACTAATGACCGGAATCGGTAAGTGTTGAAAATTATGACCGAAATTGGTGAGAATAATGACTGGAATCCATCAGTGGAGGGAATAATGACTGGAATCCGTCAGTGGCGGGAATAATGACCGGAATATGTGAGTGGTGAAAATAATGACCGGAATCGGTGAGCAGTGAAAATTATGATCGGAATCGGTGAGGGGCGATAATAATGACCAGAACTGGTATGTGGCGGTAATAACGACCAGAATTGGCTAGTTGTGAAAATAATGACTGGAATCGGAGAGTGTGTTTAAAATAACGACCGGAATTGGTGATTGGCGAGAATAATGACCGGCATCAGTGAGTGGTGAAAATAATGACCGGAATCAGTGAGTGGTGTAAATAATGACCAGAATTGGTTAGTGGCGAGAATAACGACTGGAATTGGTGAGTAGTGAAAATAATGACCAGAAACGGCGAGTGGCAATTACAATGACCGGAATCGGTAAGTGGTGAAAATAACGACTGGAATCGGTGAGTGGTGAAAATAATGACTGGAATCGGTAGGTGGTGAAAATAGCGACCGGAAACAGCGAGTGGCAAGAATAACAACCAGTATCAGTGAGTGGTGAAAATAATGAGCCAAATTGCTGAGTGGCGAGAATAACGACCGGAATCAGTGAGTGGCGAGAATAGCGACCGAATTCGGTGAGTGGCGAAAATTACGACCGGAATTGGTGAGGGGAGAGAATAATGACCGGATCCGGAGAGTGGTGAAAATAATGACCAGAATCAGTGAGTGGCAAGAATAATGACCGGAATCAGTGATTGGTGAGATAAATGACCAGAATCGGTAAGTAGTGAAAATAATGAACGGAAATTGTGAGTGGCGAGAATAATGACCGGAATTGGTGAGTGGTGAAAAAAATCAGTGAGTGGCAAAAATAATGACCAAAATCAGTGAGTGCTGAAAGTAATGACCGGAATCGGTGAGTGGCGAGAATAACGACCGGAATCAGTGAGTGGTGAAAATAATGACCGGAATTGGTAGGTGGTGAAAATAATGACAGGAATCAGTGAGTGGCGAGAATAACGACCGGAATCAGTGAGTGGCGAGAATAGCGACCGGATTCGGTGAGTGGCGAGAATAATGACCAAAATCAGTGAGTGGTGAAAATAATGATCGGCATCGGTGAGTAGTGAAAATAATTACCGGAATCGGTAAGTGGCGAGTATAATCGGTAAGTGGCGAGTAAAATAATGACCGGAAACGGTGAGTGGTGAAAATAACAACTGGAATCGGTGAGTGGTGAAAATAACGACCGGAATCAGTAAGTGGTGAAAATAATGAGTGGAATTGGTGAGTGGCAAGAATAATAACCGGAATCAGTGAGTGGTGAAAATAATGACCGGAATCAGTGTGTGGCGAGAATAATGACTGGAATCAGTGAGTGGTGAAAATAGTGACTGGAATTGGTGAGTGGTGAAAATAATGACCGGAATCGCTGGGTGGGGAGAATAATGACCGGAATCGGTGAGTGGTGAAAATAATGATCGGAATTGCTGAGTGGCGAGAATAATGACCGGAAACAGTGAGTCGTGAAAATAACGACCGGAATCAGAGAGTGGTGAAAAAAACGACCGGAAACGGTGAGCGGGGAGAATAGTGGCCGGTATCGGTGAGTGGTGAAAGTAATGATTGGAATTGGTGATTTGCGAGAATAACGACCGGAATCAGTGAGTGGCGAAAATAACGACCAGAATCAGTGAGTGGCGAAAATAACGATCGGCATCGGTGGGTAGTGAAAATAATTACCAGAATCGATGAGTGGTGAAAATAACGATCAGAATCAGTGAGTGGTAAAAATAATGACCGGAATCGGTGAGTGGTGAAAATAACAACCGGACTCGGTGAGTGGTGAAAATAATGACCGGAATCAGAGAGTGGCGAGAATAATGACCAGAATCGGTGGTGAAAATAATGACCGGAATTGGTGAGTGGCAAGAATAATGACCGGAATCATTGAGTCAAGAATCTAATGACCGGAATCGGTAAGTGGTGAGAATAATGACCGGAATCAGTGAGTGGCGAGAATAATGACTGGAATCGGTAAGTGGCGGGAATAATGACTGGAATCAGTGAGTGGTGAAAATAACAACCGGGATCGGTGAGTGGTGAAAATAACGACCGGAATCGGTGAGTGGCGAAAATAACGACTGGAATCGGTGTGTGGTGAAAATAACGAATGGAATCAGTGAGTAGCGAGAATAACGACCGGAATCAGTGAGTAGCGAGAATAACGACCAGAATCAGTGAGTAGCGAGAATAACGACCGGAATCGGTGAGTGGGGATAATAATGACTGGCATCGGTGAATGGCGAGAATAATGACCGGAATCGGTGAGTAGCAAGAATAATGGCCGGAATCAGTGGTGAAAATAATGACCGGAATTGGTGAATGGTGAAATAACAACCAGAATCATTGAGTCGAGAAACTAATGACCGGAATCGGTAAGTGTTGAAAATTATGACCGAAATTGGTGAGAATAATGACTGGAATCCATCAGTGGAGGGAATAATGACTGGAATCCGTCAGTGGCGGGAATAATGACCGGAATATGTGAGTGGTGAAAATAATGACCGGAATCGGTGAGCAGTGAAAATTATGATCGGAATCGGTGAGGGGCGATAATAATGACCAGAACTGGTATGTGGCGGTAATAACGACCAGAATTGGCTAGTTGTGAAAATAATGACTGGAATCGGAGAGTGTGTTTAAAATAACGACCGGAATTGGTGATTGGCGAGAATAATGACCGGCATCAGTGAGTGGTGAAAATAATGACCGGAATCGGTGAGTGGCGAGAATAACGACTGGAATCAATGAGTGGTGAAAATAATGACTGGAATCGATGAGTGGCAAGAATAATGACCGGAATCGGTGAGTGGTGAAAATAACAACCGGAATCAGTGAGTGGTGAAAATAATGACTGGAATCGATGAGTGGCAAGAATAATGACCGGAATCGGTGAGTGGTGAAAATAACAACCGGAATCAGTGAGTGGTGAAAATAGTGACTGGAATCGGTGAGTGGCGAGAATAATGACTGGAATCGGTGAGTGACAAGAATAATGACCGGACTCGGTGAGTGGTGAAAATAACAACCGGAATCAGTGAGTGGTGAAAATAATGACTGGAATCAGTGAGTGGCGAGAATAATGACTGGAATCGGTGAGTGGCAAGAATAATGACCGGACTCGGTGAGTGGTGAAAATAACAACTGGAATCAATGAGTGGTGAAAATAACGACCGGAATCAGTGTGTGGCAAGAATAATACCGGCATCAGTGAGTGGTGAAAATAATGACTGGAATCGGTGAGTGGCAAGAATAACGACTGGAATTGGTGAGTAGTGAAAATAATGACCGGAATCAGTGAGTGGTGAAAAAAACGACTGGAATTAGTGAGTGGCGAGAATAACGACCGGAATCGGCGAGTGGAGAAAATAACGACTGGAATTGGTGCGTGGTGAAAATAACGACTGGAAACGGTGAGTGGCAATTATAATGACCAGAATCAGTGAGTGGTGAAAACAACGACTGGAATCGGTGAGTGGGGAGAATAACGACCGGAATCGGTGAGTGGTGTAAACAACGACCGGAATCGGTGAGTGGTGAAAATAACGACCAGAAATGGTGAGTGGCAATTATAATGACCGGAATCGGTGAGTGGTGACAATAATGACTTGAATTGGTCAGTGGTGAAAATAACGACCGGAATCGGTGAGTGGTGAAAATAACGACCGGAATCAGTGAGTGGCGAGAATAATGACCGGAATCATTGAGTGGTGACAATAACGACAGGAATTGGTGAGTGGTGAAAATAATGACTGGAAACGGTGAGTGGCAATTATAATGACCGGAATTGGTGAGTGGTGAAAACAACGACCGGAATCGGTGAGTAGGGAGAATAACGACCGGAATCGGTGAGTGGTGAAAACAACAACCGGAATCAGTGAGTGGTGAAAATAATGACTGGAATCGGTGAGTGGCAAGAATAATGACCGGAATCGGTGAGTGGTGAAAATAACGACCGGAATCAGTGAGTGGCAAGAATAATGACCGGCATCAGAGAGTGGTGAAAATAATGACCGGAATCGGTGAGTGGCGAGAATAACGACTGGAATCAATGAGTGGTGAAAATAATGACTGGAATCGGTGAGTGGTGAAAATAACGACTGGAATCGGTGAGTGGTGAAAATAACGACTGGAATTGGTGAGTGGCAAGAATAATGACCGGCATCAGTGAGTGGTGAAAATAATGACCGGAATCGGTGAGTGGCAAGAATAACGACTGGAATCAATGAGTGGTGAAAATAATGACTGGAATCGGTGAGTGGTGAAAATAACGACTGGAATCGGTGAGTGGCGAGAATAATGACTGGAATCGGTGAGTGGCAAGAATAATGATCGGAATCGGTGAGTGGTGAAAATAACAACTGGAATCAGTGAGTGGTGAAAATAATGACTGGAATCGGTGAGTGGCAAGAATAATGACCGGAATCGGTGAGTGGCGAGAATAATGACCGGAATCGGTGAATGGGGACAATAATGACTGGCATCGGTGAATGGCGAGAATAATGAACGGAATCGGTGAGTAGCAAGAATAATGACCGGAATCTGTGGTGAAAATAATGACCGGAATTGGTGAGTGGCGAGAATAATGACCGGAATCATTGAGTCGAGAAACTAATGACCGGAATCGGTAAGTGTTGAAAATAATGACCGGAATCGGTGAGTGGTGAAAATAATGACCGGAATCGGTGAGTGGTGAAAATAATGACTGGAATCGGTAGGTGGTGAAAATAACGATCGGCATCGGTGAGTGGAAAAAAATAATGACCAGAATCAGGAGTGGCGAGAATAATGACCGGAATCGGAGAGTGGTGAAAATAACGACCAGAATCGATGAGTGGTGAAAATAATGACTGGAATCGGTGAGTGGCAAGAATAATGACCGGAATCGGTGAGTGGCGAGAATACTGACTGGAATCGGTGAGTGGTGAGAATACCGACCGGAATCGGTGAATGGTGAAAATAATGACCGGAAGCTGTGAGTGGTAAAAATAACAACCGGAATAAGTGAGTGGTGAAAATAACTACATGAATTGGTGAGTGGCGAGAATAATGACCAGAATCGGTGAGTGGTGAAAATAACGACTGGAATCGGTGAGTGGTGAAAATAATGACCGGAATCGGTGAGTGGCAAAATTAATGAACGGAATCAGTGAGTGGCGAGAATACCGACCGGAATCGGTGAGTGGTGAAAATAATGACCGAAATCGATGAGTGGTGAAAATAATGACCGGAAACAGTGAGTGGCGAGAATAATGACCGGAAACAGTGGTGTAAATAATGACCGGAATTGGTGAGTGGCGAGAATAATGACCGGAATCGGTGAGTGGCGAAAATAACGACCAGAATCAGTGAGTGGTGAAAATAACCTGTTTTGCTCAGCAATCACAAAACAAGTTTGAGGCGGCAACAGAATCTTGAAATACAGTTCTTTCAAGAGCCCCTTTACACAAAGTTCTTACACATATTCAATTTCCATTCCTATGGTGTTACATTTTTTATATAGAGTTTGAAGGGCTTCTGTTTGGGAAACAGGAGATGGTTTAAGATGTGCAAAATGCTCACTGCTGCTTCTGATGGGATTAAGAGTGTCTGTCTGGCCTGCTTGCATAATTAAGAGGTATTTGTCCTTTTGTCTTTTAAGTTGATAAATGTTAGTAAAAGTACTAGGTTGATATGCTCTAAAAAAGTTAGAAATTGTACCTTGTACTTAATAAAAGATTGAAGGATATTAAACTGTTAAAAATCACACAACACCAGGTTATAGTCCAACAGGTTTAATTGGAAGCACACTAGCTTTCGGAGCGACGCTCCTTCATCAGGTGATTGTGGAGGGCTCGATCGTAACACAGAATTTATAGCCGATTGAGCCCTCCACAATCACCTGATGAAGGAGCGTCGCTCCGAAAGCTCGTGTGTTTCCAATTAAACCTGTTGGACTATAACCTGGTGTTGTGTGATTTTTAACTTTGTACACCCCAGTCCAACACCGGCATCTCCAAATCATGATATTAAACTGATTACTGCAGCTAGGTTGTGAAATTTATTTATTATTTATCGGTATAGTTTAATTCATTCATGCAATTTCATGGAAGCACTGTTTTGTCAGTTATTTCTTAAAGGGATAATGGCCCAGTTAAAAGATATTTAACAGGTACTTATGAATTGGTGAACCTATTCAGATCCCAGAGGTGGTTAGTACGGGCTGATTGGTTGGTAAGGGCTGAATAATATAATATTTCGTAGAGACTTGATGAGGATGGTATTGTTCTGTATGTAACACTTATTCAGAAGTTGTAGCAAGGGGTGAAAAAGTGTGAAAAGGCAGTAATGGGTTTGAAAGGGTTATTTTGATTTGAAAAGATTGTTTTAAATTTGGTCTATCTTATGATAGTAAGATATAATAAATTAAATGATGTTATAGTAAATAACTGGTTAGTAAAGGATTATGAAGAAATTAATGGGAACCTGATATTAATAAATATAGTGAGCTGGTGAGAGAGTTAATAAAGATAACCTTAAATACAGTATCTCACAGTATTCACTTCACCTCCCCAAATGTCCTTGTGGCATCTTTGTGCTCTTCTTACATTTGTAACTAACACTTTTTATCATCAACAAACCTGGATACAACCTGCGAAAAAAGAGCTCTTGTTTCTTTTTATTCTATGTCATGAATTATAGATTGTAAATTGTGAAGGCCCTCGCACTGATCTTTGCAATACATCATTAATTACAGATATCAACTGTATGTCTTTTTTATTCCAACTGGCCACTTCCATTAAAGCAGTTCATGCTAACGTACTACCCTGATGCCAAGAGCCTTTATTGTGTGTATTAACATTTTGTATACCATGTTATTGAATATCTTTTGAAAATGTAAGTATACTATATTCACTGATGTCCTTTTATCTACTTTGCTAGTTTTGTTCTCAAAAAAAATTCTTATACATTTATGAAGCAAAATGTTCCTTTTATTGAACCATATGGATTCTGTCTCCTCAAACCACTTTTTGAAGTGTATTGTTGAATACTTCATTAGTAATAAATTCCAGCATTTTCCTGACAGATGATGTCAGGATCACTGGTCTGTAATTCCCTATTTTCTCTCTGCCTCATTTCTTGAAAAGTGGTGTTCCATTTGCTAATTTCCAACCTGTGCAACTGTTCTAAAATGTAGGGAATGTTGGAAAAGTTTAACTAGTGCACCAATTATCTCTTTGCAACACTATGATGTAGGTCACCAGTTCATGAAGATTTGCTGGATTTTAGTCCTTAATACTTGGTTTTAATTACTTTAACTGCCAGACTTCTATTAGCCCCTTGGTTCCTCCTTATTTCTGGTACGCAATTTACATCTTCTCCAGTAAAGACAGGCACAAAATATCTGTTGACGGACTCTGCCATTTCATCTCTCTCCATAATCATTTTTCCTGCTTTTGATTTGAAGGGATCAACATTTACTTTAGCTGCTCTGTTTTTTATATATTTGTAAAATCTCTTACTATCTGTTCAATGTCACTCCCTTTAAAGGAATTAAGATGTATTGAACTACTCATTTCTATATGATGACACTTTGCAATCTGATGCCAGTCCACTTTGTTCCCAGGGACAGATACACCTCATACACGGAGAAGGATGTACCTTCTTGCTTGCTTTTTAAGAACTCATGCATTTACCGCTCACATTGATCCTTCTAATATCTCTCTCCTGCTTTCCCTTTCCCCACACTTTTGCAGTTTGCCAATTAATCCCGAATTTAAAGACACACGGTACTCTGTCTTGCTTTACCGCTTAACAGACACAAAGACAGATACTTGCCATGCTTGAATGAACAGCCAAAGAGGTGCAAATGTCATACGGTGCCATACTATGTCACTCTCACATTTACAGTGTGTGCCAGGAGCTTACTTGGCAAACACACTCATGTGCTTCAGTCAAATACCCATGCTGCAAAGTCTAAGGAGAGTAGTCCTTGGTCTCTTGTCAATCAGGGGTTCCCAACACAGTCAGTCAAGGGAGCATTTGATCTTAGACTGGGGGCTTGCATATGGTCAGTTGGACGCTTGAGGCATTCAGGCTTATGGGTTCCATATCACTACAGTTTGGGGAGTAGACTTTAGTTAATCCTGCAGGTCTGGTGCAAGCAGTGCTTGGATTCACAGTACAGGGAGCTGCACACATAGTTGTCAGAATCTGGAACCTCATTAGTTGAGGTGTCATTCCAAGTCAGTCTATGGTGGGCTACAGTCAGTCCAGGAGTTCTGTTCACTACAGTCAAGGTGGAGATACCAGGGGTCACTACTGCAAGAGGGAAACTGGCGAAGTCAATTGTGGGGTTGGACGCAACATGCCACGATGCAGAGGGGACAATAAATGTGAAGGGAAGCAACTCAACATGCAGAGGTGGGAGATGCTAGAGCAATGGTGGATGCAGGTTACTGTGGTGACAGGTCCATCAAGTCACCAACACCCTGGCTTTGATGGAGACACAGTTCAACAAGCTGGTTAGCATGGTTAAGTTTTAGGCCTGAGGCTCAGTGAGTAATGTTGGGAGATGAAGACCTAAGTTAAAGAGTTGGGTAGGGATGTGTGGAAGCTCAGTATTGATGGGGGTCAATGGGGAAATCAAGTAAGTATGGGACATGAAGGTTGAGACAGCAGTGTGCTTGCAGTATGCTCTGGAAAAAGTGCGCCTCATAATCCTAATGTACTGTACTCTGCACAACTGGAGCAACTAAAGAGGAAATATGATGAACGATTGGCAGCAGTCTTCCAAGTTGAAGACATTGAGCAGGAAGTACATCACCTTTATTGTGATGGACTAGAGCTGCATCAGGTACAACAAACCAGGGAGGACTTATTGACACCTGCTTCGAATAGAAGTGAGCCAGGTACAGTATTCATTCATTGACAGTAAACTTCTTGTTGCTTGCAAGGCAAGCAGTCTTTATTGTTTCCAGTAGCAAATGCATCTTCTTTATGTTAGTTTTTGCTTTTGCTGTCTTTCTGTAAAAGTTAACATCTCAACCGTTCAACGTGCGAGGCTCCCATATTGAACAGTGCCAAGATTTTGTAATAATGTTGTCTTGATTTTTAAATATTCAACTGCTGGAGACTGAATATAGATTGTTACAATTGTTTTATTGAAGTTATTCAAGGAGAGGTACGCCTTAATTATTTACTGAAGCAAAACTCTAAAGCATACAAAGAAGTTGAGTATCTTATACTATTAACATCTTCTTATCCACATTCCAATCTCTCTTCATACTCAGAAAATGAAGGAGATGTCCCTTTGTATTAGAGGTTAAAGTGTTAATGTCTCCTTCACCCAGCCAGGGTATAAACAATCAGTCTTGCCCTGGGAAGTTGCTGTCTCTTCCCTATCATTGTTTGTCCTTTCCTTTCCTCTCCATAGTCTTTGAATGTATTGTCACCTAAAACTTTCCCCATAACCCTGTATTTGAAACTTCCAATCAGATTTTTGCCTCTGCCACTGTGCTGAAATGGCTGTTACCAAAGTCACATTGTGAATTCTCGAATTTTCCTGTAGTCTTTGGTATGGTTGATGGAAGGTGTGCTCAACAGTGCTATCCATCAGCTCAGCAATAACCTGCAAAGTGACGCCCAGTTTGGGTTCCACCAGGGCCAATCAGCTCCTGACATTACAGCCTTGGTTCAAATGTGGGCAAAAGAGTTGAATTCCAGAGGTGAGGTGAGAGTGACAGCCCTTGACACCAAGGCTGTATTCAACCAAGAGGGGCATCAAGAAGCCCTAGCAAAACTGGATTCAGTGACTATCGGGGGCAAACGCTCAGCTGATTGGAATCATACCTGGCACATAGGAAGATGGTTGTGGTTGTTGGATGTCAGTCATCTCAGCTTCCAGAAATCTCTGCAGGGGCTCCTCAGGGTAGTGTCCTAGGCCCAACCATCTTCAGCTGTTTCATAAGGCCAGAATGTTTGCCAATGATTGCATAATGTTCAGCACTGTTTGCTACTCCTCAGGTACTGAAGCAGTCCATGTTCAACTGCAACAAGATCTGGACAATATCCAGGCTTGTGCAGACAAATGGCAAATAACATTCATGCCAAACAAATGACAGGCAATGACCATCTCCAATAAAAGACAATCTAACCACTTTGACATTCAATGGTACTTCCATCAGTGAATACCCCTCTACCAACCTCCTTGGGATTACTGTTGACCAGAAACTCAGCTGAACTTGCTGTATAAATACAGTGGCTACAAGAGTAGGTCAGAGGTAAGGAATACTGTGGCAAGTAACTCACCTCCTGACTCCCCAAAGCTTTTCCACAAACTGCAAGTCAGGAGTGTGTTGGAATACTCCCCACTTGCCTGGATGGGCGCAACTCCAACAACACTCAAGAAGCTTGATACCATCCAGGACAAAGCAACTTGCTTGTCTGGCACCACATCCACAAACATCCAATCTCTTCACCATTGACACTCAGTAGCAACAGTGAGTACTATCTACAAGATGCACTGCAGAAATTCACCAAAGACAAATTCACCAAATTTCTTAAACAGCACCTTTCAAACCCATGACCACTTCCATCTAAAAAGACAACAGATATATGAGAACAGCACAACTTGCAAGTTCCCCTCCAAGCTATTCTGACTTGGAAGTATATCACCAGTCCAAGCTAGCATTTATTGCCTGCCCCTAGTTGCCCTTGAGAAGGTAGTGGTGAGCTGCCTACTTGAACCACTGCAATCCACATGCTGTGGATTGACCAAAAATGGAGGGAATTCCAGGATTTTGACCCAGTGACAGTGAAGGAATGGTGATATATTTCCCAGTCAGGATGTTGAGTGGCTTGGTGGGGAACTTGCAAGTGGTGTAAGATGTTCAATGACCTCCTTCACTCTGACAAGCTGAGTGTAGCACAATACCCAACTAACAAACATCAAAATTCTATAGCCAACAAGAGACATACCAGCTGAACATCCTGAGGATGCATACATCTCCTGAATATGAATAACTGAGATTGTGTAATTACCAGCCCATGAGCAAGACTTGTTTATCAAGCAAACCGAGAAATTGGTACCACGGAAAAATGCAACTGTTTATTGTAAAAGATTCGCTGGAAAGAAGTGATCATAACATAATTTTCTTCCATATTAAGTTTGAAAGTGACATAGACCAGACTCAACAGGAATCTTAAACTGAAAAAAAAATCCTATTGTATAAGTTTGGGAGAGAGCTAGCTAAATTTCATTGGGAAATTGAAAATAGTATGGAGGTAAATAAATGGTGGGAAACATTTAAAGAAATTGTTATAACAAAAATATGTTTCATTAAAAATACAAAACCTCAGAAGAAAGATTCATCCATGCTTAATTAAAGGACATTATCAGGTTAAAAGAAGAGACTTACAATGTTGCAGAGAAGAGTATTATGCTGTGAAACTGGAATTTTTTAAACAAGGATAGACCAAAATGTAGATAAAAAGGTCAAACAAACTGAGAGTAGGCTAGTTAGGAATGTTAAAAAAAACAGATAATTTGTGTCTGTCTTCACAGTAGAAGACATAACCCTCAAAGACCAGCAAGGCAGCCTTTGTGTGGAACTGCAGAAAATGGGGGAGGTACTAAATGAGTATTTTGCATCAGTATTTACTGTGGAAAAGGATATGGAAGATATAGACTGTAGGGAAATAGATGGTGACACCTTGCAAAATGTCCAAATTACAGAGGAGGAAGTGCTGGATGTCTTGAAATGGTTAAAGGTGGATAAATCCCCAGGACCTGATCAGGTGTACCCGAGAACTCTGTGGGAAGCTAGAGAAGTGATTGCTGGGCCTCTTGCTGAGATATTTGTATCATCGATAGTCACAGGTGAGGTGCCGGAAGACTAAAGGTTGGCTAACGTGGTGCCACTGTTTAAGAAGGGCAGTAAAGACAAGCCAGGGAACTATAAACCAGTGAGCTTGACATTGGTGGTGGGCAAGTTGTTGGAGGGAATCCTGAGGGACAGGATGTACATGTATTTGGAAAGGCAAGGACTTATTTGGGATAGTCACCATGGCTTTTTGTGTGGGAAATCATGTCTCACAAACTTGATTGAGTTTTTTGAAGAAGTAACAAAGAGGATTGATGAGGGCAGAGTGGTAGATGTGATCTATATGGACTTCAGTAAGGCGTTCGACAGGGTTCCCCATGGGAGACTGGTTAGCAAGGTTAGATCTCATGGAATACAGGGAGAACTAGCCATTTGGATATTGCACTGGCTCAAAGGTAGAAGACAGAGGGTGGTGGTGGAGGATGGTTTTTCAGACTGGAGGCCTATGACCAGTGGAAAAGGATTGGTGCTGTGCCCTCTACTTTTTGTTATTTACATAAATGATTTGGATGTGAGCATAAGAGGTACAGTTAGTAAGTTTGCAGATGACATCAAAATTGGAGGTGTAGTGGACAGCGAAGAGGGTTACCTCAGATTACAACAGGATTTTGATCAGATGGGCCAATGGGCTGAGAAGTGGCAGATGGAGTTTAATTCAGATAATTGCGAGGTGCTGCATTTTGGGAAAGCAAATCTTAGCAGGACTTATACACTTAATGATAAGGTCCTAGGGAGTGTTGCTGAACAAAGAGACCTTGGAGTGCAGGTTCATAGCTCCTTGAAAGTGGAATTGCAGGTAGATAGGATAGTGAAGTTGGCTTTTGGTATGCTTTCCTTTATTGATCAGAATATTGAGTACACGAGTTGGGAGGTCATGTTGCGGCTGTACAGGACATTGGTTAGACCACTGTTGGAATACTGCATGCAATTCTGGTCTTCTTCCTATTGGAAAGACATTGTGAAACTTAAAAGGGTTCAGAAAAGATTTACAAGGATGTTGCCAGGGTTGGAGGAACTGAGCTACAGGGAGAGGCTGAACAGGCTGGGGCTGTTTTCCCTGGAGCGTTGGAGGATGAGGGGTGACCTTATAGAGGTTTACAAAACTACAAGGGGCAAGGATAGGGTAAATAGGCAAAGTATTTTCCCTGGGGTGGGGGTGTCCAGAACTAGAGGGCATAGGTTTAGGGGAGAGGGGAAAGATATGAAAGGGACCTAAGGGCCAACCTTTTCACACAGAGGGTGGTATGGGTATGGAATGAGCTGCCAGAGGAAGTGGAGGAGGCTGGTACAATTGCAACATTTAAGAGGAATTTGGATGGGTAAATGAATAGGAAGGGTTTGGAGGGATACGGGCCGGGTGCTGGTAGGTGGGACTAGATTGTGTTGGGATGTCTGGTTGGCATGGATGGGTTGGACCGAAGGGTTTGTTTCCATGCTGTACATCTCTATGATTCTAAGTCACATACCTAAAATAGGGGTTGTAAGAGTTGAACTTAAGAAAATGTACTGGCGAACCTTAAAGGACCAAAAGCCAACAAATGCCCAGGTCCAGGTTTTTGTACATCATTTAGTTCAAAAAGAGACAGCTGCAGAGATATTGGATGTGGTAGTAATGATTTTCCAAAATTCACTAGATTCTAAAATGATTCAGAAGAAAGCAAATTGGAAAATTCAGGAAAAGAGGAAAAGGTAAAGCAGAGAATTACAGGCCAGTTAACCTGACATTGGCCTGAACATTTTCATGTCATTGGGAAATTACTGGAATCCATTATTAAAGAAGTCTTAGCAATGAATGGTCAGACAAAGTCAACATGATTTTATGAAAGAAAAATCATATTTGACAAATACACCAAGGTTTTTTTTTGTGTGAGTAGGATAGGTAAAGGGGAACCAGTTGAAGTAATATGCTTGGATTTCCAAATGGCATTTAATAATGTGCCACATAAAAGTTTAATTCACAAGTTAAGGGAGTGTGAATTTAAGAGGGATGCATTAGCATGATTAAAGGATGAACTAATGGATAGGAAGCAAATAATTGGGATAAATGGCACACTTTCTCATGGAGTGCCATAAAAATGAGTGCAGAGGCCTCAGCTATTTACAATCTATGACTCAGAGAAAGAGGATGATACAAAGCTAAGTAAGAATACATGCTCGGAGGAGGATACAAGCAGGCTAAAAAGAGATATAGCTGATTAAGTGACTCTGTAACACAGTAACAGTGGAATATAATCTGAGTAAGAATGAGGTTATTCACTTTGTCATAAGAATATTAAAAAATGTTTTTAAAAGATGAGAAACTTGTAAATGTTGATGGACAAAAGGATAAGAACTAGGGGGAGCAATTTAAAGGTCATGGGTCTCTCAATTAAGGCAGGAATGAGGAGGAGTTATTTTTTTCAGACATTCATTCATCTCTGAAGATCTCTTCTACAAAGACCAGTGGAGGCTGGGCCATTGAATATATTTAAGGCTGAGTTAGACAGATTTTTTAATTGAGGAAGAGTCATGGATTTTGTGAGACAGTCAAGAAAATGGCATTATGACTCCAGATAAATCATCCAAGATCTTACTGAATGGTGGAGCAGGCTTGATGGACTGAATAATACCCCAATGCTCCGATTACTTATAATCTCTGATTTATCTGCACTCTTGCAAAGAACGCAGAAAATTAGCAAATAAAAACTGAAAGAACTGCGAGTGCTGCAAAAGCTCAGCAGGTCTGGCAGCATTCTGTGGAGAGAAATCAGAGTTAATGTTTTGGGTCCACTGACCCTGGACTGGAAACATTAACAGAAAGTAAGCATGTAGGTACAGCATTCAATCAGGTACAGGAAGGCAAATAGCAAGTTGGCCTTTATTGCAAGGGGATTGGAGAACAAGAATAAAGAAGTCTTGCTATAATTGTATGTTGTGTAAAACAGTTATTACCTGAAAGCGTTAAAGGCACCATGAGATAAGCTTCTCCCATCAAGATACAAAGGACTATTTCTGAGAAGTTAAAAATCACACAACACCAGGTTATAGTCCAACAGGTTTATTTGGAAGCACTAACTTTCAGAGTGCTGCTCCTTCATCAAGTGTTGTGGAGAATAAGATTGTGAGACACAGAATTTATAGCAAAAAATAAAAGCAAATTACTGCAGATGCTGGAATCTGAAACCAAAAGAGAAAATGCTGGAAAATCTCAGCAGGTTTGGCAGCATCTGTAAGGAGAGAAAGGAGCTGACGTTTCGAGTCTAACTGACCCTTTGTCAAAGCTTTGTTTCAGCTTTGACAAAGGGTCAGTTAGACTCGAAATGTCAGCTCTTTTCTCTCCTTACAGATGCTGCCAGACCTGCTGAGATTTTCCAGCATTTTCTCTTTTGGTTACAGAATGTATAGCAAATGTTTACAGTGTGATGTATCTAAAATTATATATTGAAAAAGACCTGGAGTGTTTGTTCCGTCTCTCATCTTTTAGAATGAACAGCACTCTACACCAGCATCTTCCACAATGACAGCATTGTGGCAACAACCTCAGTACTGAATACTAACAATCTGCCAAATACTGCCAATCTCCGAGCACCGTCCTACAACTCATCTGCTTCATCCTCAACCACACTTTCACCTTTGACAATCAGGCACATGGTGACCAAATTTGCACCCCAGTATGCCAGCATTTTCATGCACAGGTTTGAACAAGACTTCTTCTCTATGTAGGACCTCCAACTAACATTATACACCAGGTACATTGACAACATTTTTTTCCTCTGGACCTATGGCGAGGAGTCACTGAAAAAACACACGGTGATAGAAATGAGTTTGATCCCACCATCAAACTCACCATGGCATCTGTTTCATTCTTGAACACATGCATCTCCATCTAGGATGGGTATCTCAGTACCTCACTCTACCGCAAACCCACGGATAACCTCACGATGCTACACTTCTCCAGCTTCCACCTGAAACATATTAAAATAGCCATCCCCTATGGACAAGCCTCACCCACACGCAGGATCTGTTCAG
The DNA here is from genome assembly GCF_037043375.1 of Chiloscyllium plagiosum. Taxonomy (NCBI): domain Eukaryota; kingdom Metazoa; phylum Chordata; class Chondrichthyes; order Orectolobiformes; family Hemiscylliidae; genus Chiloscyllium; species Chiloscyllium plagiosum. The sequence continues at coordinate 69,879,888 of NW_028270146.1, forward strand.
ATAAGGAGGAATGTGATGGGCACCTGCAAGTATTCAAGGAGGCCCTCATAAGAATGGGGTACAATGCTCAACTCATCAACTGCCAGTTCTGACATGCCACAGCAAGAAACCGTAATGACCTTCTCAGGAAACAGACACGAGCTGCAACCACAGAGTACTCTTTGTCATCCAGTACTTCCCAGGAGCTGAAAAACTGCGCCATGTTCTTCGCAGCCTGCAACACATTATCAATGAGGATGAGCAACTCACCAACACCTTCCCCACACCTCCACTTCTCGCCTTCAAATAACCACTAAACCTCAAACAGATCATTGATTGTAGCAAACTGCCTTAATTTCAGGACAACACCATACAACTTTGTCACAGTAACCGTTGCAAGACGTGTCAGAGTATTGACATGGATACCACCATTACGCGTGGGGACACCTCCCACAGTGTTCATGGCAGGTACTCATGTGACTCAGTCAACATTGTCTATCTCATAAATTGCAGACATGGATACCCTGAGGCATGGTACATTGGTGCAACTAAGCAGAGGCTACGGCAACAGATGAATGGACATCACACAATATTCAACAGACAGGAGTGTTCCCTCCCAATCAGAAAACACTTCAGCTGTTCAGGACATTCGACCTCGGACCTTCGGGTGACCATTCTCCAAGATGGACTTCAGGAGAGGCAACAACGCAAAGTAGCTGAGCAGAGGCTGATAACCAACTTCGGTACCCATGGGGATGACCTCAACTGGGACCCTGGGTTCATGTCACACTACAGGTGACCCCACTGCACTACACACACACACAGACCCATACACTCACGCAGACCCTCTCTCATACACAAGCTCTCTCTCATCTGCTCATACACAGACTCCCACACTCACACGCACCCTCTCACAGACTTACACCCATTACACTCACATTTACACACATGCGCACACACATATAATTTTGTGGGGTGAATTTGTATTTGCAGAATTCCATCTTATTTTGCTCAAAAACTGCATAAATCCATGTAACATTCTATTAATCTGTTTTTTAGATTAGAATCAGTCTGAACATTGTGGCACAGACACAGGGCACTGCACACCTTAAATGCATTATCTGGCCGACATGACACCAATTGTTAAAGTTCACTTGAGAATGTAACTTTAGAAATGTTCTGTGATTTATATATGAAAGAACTGAAACCAACACGTTCATTCTAAAAGATGAGAAACTTAACAAACAATCCAGGTCTTTTTCAATATATAATTTCAGTTACATCACACTGTAAACTTTTGCTATAAATTCAGTGTCTTAAAATCTTATACTCCACAACCTCCTGATGAAGGAGCAGTGCTCCGAAAGCTAGCGCTTCCAAATGGACTATAACCTGGTGTTGTGTGATTTTTAACTTTGTACACCCCAGTCCAACACCGGCATCTCCAAATCATGACTACCATTGATGTTTCTGAGAGGAGTTAACCAGTGTTGTAGTACGAGTTGGTCTAGTATGTGTAGTTAACAGTTATGTGTATATACCATTAAGTTGTGCCTGAAGTCTCTCAAGGGGCTATCATGTATTGCAGATAGAATATAATTAGCTTTTAAATACTATTTATTGAATCAAAACTGTTTAGCAAAACTGACTATCTCTTCTGCAAGCAAACCTGCCCACATGATAGCAGTAGCTTCATTTAATACCAGTAGGAGGGATTAATGGCAGTGACAGACTTTTGTACTTCATAGTCATACTTAACAGTGTTGTACAGAGTTTTTTCAGATCAGATGCAGAATACGTTTGCAGCTTTAATCTTCATAGTTAAGGAAGGCTAGGTTTGCATTGGAGTTTGCTACAGTGAAAGTTCAGTAGCTTTGTTCTTGGGATAAGAGGGTTGTCCTATGATGAGAGGAGAAAGTGAGGTCTGCAGACGCTGGAGATCAAAGCTGAAACTTTATTGCTGGAACAGCACAGCAGGTCAGGCAGCATCTAGGGAACAGAAGATTCGACGTTTCGGGCACATGCCCTTTCCTGAAGAAGGGCATGTGCCCGAAACGTCGAATCTTCTGTTCCCTATGATGAGAGTCTAAGATAATTGTGGTTATTTTCTTTGGAACTTAGAAGCATGTGAGGTCATCTGTTTGAAATGTCCAAGGTTTGGAAGAGATTTGGGGAAGTGTAAATACTGAGAGGCTCCTTCTGGCTGGGAATTATGAGCCTGGGGCAATGTCTACGGGTTTGCAACTAATCATTTAGGATTCAGAGAAGGAGTCACTTCTAGTCTCAAAAAGTTGTGAATCTTTGGAAATCCCTAACCAGAGGGTTGTGGGTGTACCATCGTTACATATGTTTAAGGCTGAGACATGCAGAATTTCGGTCTCAAGAAATCAAAGGATTTGGGGAGCAAGTGGGAAAATGGAGTTGAAATCTAAGATCAGACATAATCATACTGAATGGTGGACAGGTTCAAACAACATTTGGTTTTCTCCTGATCCTTTTTTTATGTTGCTATGACAAGCACATATAAATACATAAAGCATAAAATGATGCAGGAGACATAGAGTAGATTGAGATTGATATAACAAAAGATTAGCATACATGCATTAGGCTGAATAGTCTCCTTCTACTGCTATAAATCTTTTTGTTCTTTGGTAGCTGTCTAGCAGGGCATAAGGTGAGCTTCCAAGCCAGTCCATTAGTGGATATTGGAAGATCTCTATTGTTGTGTAACTTAGGAATTTGATTAAAACATACCTTAAGATTATCCTTAAAATATTACATTTACTTGCACAATTCACAATGATTCATTAAAAAAAATTCATATACATATATTGTGAAAGGGAGCAATTAGATGGACCCTAGATGCATATCAGCCATAATCTAATGAAATGGCAGCTCAAGTTGAATAGGCAAAAGTGAGGACTGCAGATGCTGGAAACCAGAGTTTAGATTAGAGTGGTGCTGGAAAAGCACAGCAGGTCAGGCAGCATCCGAGGAGCAGGAAAATCGACGTTTCAGATGATTCCTGATGAAGGGCTTTTGCCCGAAACGTCAATTTTCCTGCTCCTCGGATGCTGCCTGACCTGCTGCGCTTTTTCAGCACCACTTTAGTCTACGCTCAAACTGAATGGCCTACTTCTATCATATTTCCATTGAGACAGGGTTGATGCAATACAATTAGTGGAAGGAACTATTTGTGTTTGTAAAGACCAAAGTTTCCAGGAACATGGTTTTCTTAGTTAAGGTATAATTTGACATTCACTTTGCACAAGTAATTATCTTGCCCATATTTCAGGAAACCTCTATTTACATTTATGCAGGCATCAGCAATTAAATCAGTGACCCAACCTGATCAAGGTCAAAAGATATGGTTTGCTACTTTAATTAAAAATGAGAAAAGGCAATTCAAAATTAATGATAATTACTTTGCTCGAAACCCTGAAACTCCCCCTGTCAACTTATTTCTTAAAGGTATTGTATGATGAATTCTCAGTCAAATTCTATGACCTTGTCATCACAATAAAAATTCTGCATTGAAAACAATTTATAAGGTGCACTACTTTAAGCTTAAGCGCTGTTTACTTAATTCTTGGAAAAACTGCCAAACTGAATGATGGATTATTCCACTTTTGAACAAAACTGTATCACTGCATTGCAGGAATACTAATTGAAGGCTAAATCAATTTATCATTACATTCCATATAAATGTTCCAAGTATATTTATGCTATGCTTTTGCAGCAGGGATGCTGAGTGAAGAAATAAGTCCTTGTTTACTTTATGTTCACCTAATTTGAACATTAAAAAGCCTCATAAATTGTAGTAGAATGATCTTTTAATGACTATTATTTCCTTTCCAATACCATTTTCATGGTTAGGACATATATTTCAGATGGTAACTTGTTTTAAAAAGAAAGCGAACAGAGCCAGGAAAAATTCCAGCAGACAAAAGAATTGCCAGTCATAGTCATAGAACCTTTCAAGCATGGAAACAGACCTTTTGGCCCAACTCGTAAATGCTGACCAGATATCCTAAATTAATCAAGTCCCATTTGCTAGCATTTGACCTATATCCTTTAACCTCTGAAAATAACAATCCTGGAGATCACAATGGGTCAGGCAGCATCCATGGAAACAGACTAAGCTAATGTTTCAAGTCTAGATGACTCTTCATCAGAGCTGGTGAAGTGTGGAGGGGACAGCATTTCAGATGGTGCCACCTTCCAAAACAGCGCTGCTGACATTGCTTATTCTTCCCTGACCGTGGTCTCCCAATCATTGTCGTTGACAAGGCCCTCAACCCCATCTACCTGTCACCTGTGCTTCCACCCTTGCCCCTTGCCATCACTCACAATAGCATGAATGGGTTCCCCTTGTCCTCACTTTTGATCCCATCAGCCTTCACATTCAAAGGATCATTCTCCCCCATTTAAGACAACTCCAGCAAAATGCCACCACCGAATACACCTTCCCCTCACTTCCTGTGTCTGCATTTCACAAGGATTGTTCCCTCTGGGATACCCTAGTAGTCTACAACCACCACCACCAGCCCGTCTCCCCATGGCACCTCCCCATGTAACCACAGAAGGTGCAACACCTGCCCCTTCATGTCCTCCCTGCTCACCATCCAAGGGCCTAAACTGTCTTTCAGGTGAAGCAACATTTCTCCTGTACCTCCTCCAGTCTTGTGTATTGTATTCACTGCACTCAATATGGCCTACTCTACACTGAAGAAATCAAACACTGACAGGGTGACCGCTTTGTGGAACATCTCTGGTCTGTGCACAAGCATGACCCTGACCTTTCCATAGCCGGTCATCTTAATACAGCATTCTGCTCATATGCTCACATTATCTGTCCTTAGCACGCTGTAGTGATCCAATGAATCACAGTGCAAACTGAAGGAACAGCATCTCACCTTCAGACTAGGCACTTTACAGCCTTCTGGACTTAATATTGAGTTCAACATCTTTAAATTGTGAAGTATTTCTTTCATTTCTTTTAGCTTGTCGTCATGTACCCACCCTCCACTCCTCCACCCCTCCCCATCCTACTTCCTGTCCTTTCAAGTCTGGCAGAAGACACACTATTTTTCTGCCATTTTCACATTCTGATCACTTAATGTATACTCCTAACATCTTTTCTCCATCAGCATCCTACACCCACTACTCCCACCAACATCCACCAAACTATACCATACATGCTGTCTCCTGTACGTTTCACTTCAGCTCTGATGAAAAGTCACCTAGGCTTGAAACGTTAACTTGCTCTCTCTCCATGGATGCTGCCTGACCCACTGTGATCTCCAGCATTTATTGTTTTCAGTACAGATTCTAGCATCTGAAGTAATTTGTTCCCTGTAAACCCTTCCTATTCCTATATCCATCCAGATGCCTGTTAAATATTGTAAATGTATCAGCATACACCACTTCCTCTGGCAGCTCATTCCATATACGCACCACCCTCTGTGTGAAAAGGTTGTCCCCTAGGTCCCTTTTAAACGTTTCCCCTCTCAGCTTAAACTAATGCCCTCTAGTTTTGGACTCCCCCCATCCTAGGAAAAAGACCTTGGCTATTCATTCCATCATGTCCCTCATGATTTTATAAACCTCTATAAGGTCACCCCTCACCTCTGATGCTCCAGGGAAAATACCCAGCTTATTCAACCTCTCCCTATAGTTCAAATCCTTCAACCCCAAATGAAATATCGTGATGGAACTTGCAGCCAGAGCATTTCAAATTCTGGAAAAAGCTTTACCTCATGCCACCATTATGGTTTTTCTATCTCTGTCCATGTGAGGTGTCCCATGGATCAATATCTATGCTGAGAGCCTGCTGCAGCATGTGGGGAACAAGGTGTATTCGGACAATGGGTTCTGCTGGCACCATCACCTCCTCATACTAAAATACATTTAGCCTTTCCCTGGCCTCTGGGTCCAAAAGTGTTAGTGTGAATGAAGTGGTCAGTGCTGTCTGAGGCAAGCAAGTATGGAGAACACAGGATGCAAATGCCTTAAGAGAGCCAGAGATCAATCAGGAGCCACATGTCTATGTCCAGTATGATGCATTGGTCTGTGATTAATGTTGTTTCCCTCTTAAATAGTTACCCTAAACCTTTGTGAGGGTTGCAGCTCTCTCCCTCACAGGTTGAGATACTGACCTAACGCACTCCAGGTAAGGCCATAGCCATTACTTTCCCATTGCTCACTTTTAGTTTCCAGTATGATGGAAGGCAACAGCAAGCAATCTTCAGACAATGGGTTCCTGCCTCTGCATCTTTGTATCAATAAGGACCCAAGCATCCAGATCCCTTTCTGATGGCTAACAACATTCCCCCCCACCGCCATCCCTCTGTAAACCTCATAGGCTATCCACTTCACCAGGTTCTCCCCTCAACCTGTCTACACGGGTCTGCACTGACTCACCTTTTCTCCACAACCTGTGGCATAAGAAGTGACAATGCCAGGTCTGATCATACACTGTCCCTTTACTGTTGAAGCCAGGGTGTTCCTGACCATGGACGAACACTGCCTCCTGCACATGACCACCTTTGTAACCATACTTCATTATATCCACCATCGCTGCCTGCCCACAAGCACCTGACAAAAACAGATGCCTGTTCTGACCTTCACACTAATAATCTTGACATTTAGTTGGTTTGGTAATTTAGCAAGTTGAATATTAATGAAGCAGTAGTTGTGCTTTTAATATGGTGGTTAATAAGCAATAATCCCCCTTAATTCGCAATTCACTGTTGCCCTTGCCTAATCGCCCAGCAGATGCATGAAAGATGCAACATGATGCTCTTGATGTTGAGATACACCTCGCTGGCCTTTTTACATAGTTCTGCCACTAATCTTGTCACGGCCCATGTTGTTCAGGCCCTTAAAGTAATCCACCCCATGTCTCAAATATCAGCTTAACTGGACCAACCTTGTAGTATGGTGTATAATGATTCATTAGAATTTTCAGCTGAATGTGGAATATAAGGCCCCACCAGACCAACCAAAGAAGTGGCGCCTCATCATATTGTCTGCTCTACTCTGACCCTGGCTGACCAACAGACTGCATTATATCTGCACGTCACCTCAGTAGGGGATGGGGGAAACTAATAGACCCATCAGCCATGATTGCACTGGGTAACCCTTGTAAGTTCAACAATGCGACTGGGATAGGATGGTCACCACTTCCTTGGTTCACAGATGTGACTCCAGCAGCTGGTATAGTTCTGTGACAGGGTCCTTGGACAACTTCAGCACATAGTGACACTGCACATCACTCAAACAGAGGAAAGTGTATTGATGTGGAAAGGCTCTGAACATTCTTAACAAGTAAAGCATCTTGAGGGGTCCCTCAGTTATGACTTCTTCATTTGGAGGTTGATCGAGTTTTGCTAAAGGTTGCTCCTGGTCTGGGCTTGCTGAAGCATTTGTTCCTCCTCCATATCCTTCATTACTTTGCAGCAACAACAATGATAATCTTTTCTGTGGATGGATCCATCAGTCATGACAGCAGCCCTGGCTGGGGAGGAGAAGAAACAGACCTGACCTTGCCAATGAAAGTAGTCAGTGTTCACTGACCACTCTAAACATCCAACTGATGATGCATACACACAGACTGACCACTGATTCTGCCTTTGACTGACTGTATCAGCACCATCTGACTAACAACAGAGCTCTTGAATTGATTTGAGGGCTTTCCTTCTACTTTGAGACAATGTCATTTGGTTTATGCACATGCAGTGTTTTTGCTGCACAACCTGCTGGCACATGCTGTAAGTATGTGATTGAAGAGAGCACAGTGTTTTGCAGCAATATGTTCACCTCTTGACTGATAACTCCTGGCAAGCATTATAAACTGTCTGATTTTGTCTGCGACTAGCAGGAAGACAAGACAAAACTATTGTGAGTCTTTAACAGTGACAAGGCAAGGTAAGGCAAGACAGTGATGCTGTGAGCTCCAGGTAGATGCCAACTGGGTGAGTACTAAACAAGCAAGTAAGCAGCCATGAGATGCAGGTTAGTCCAATTTAGGACTGAGTGCCTGTCCTGTGGGCAAACCTTGCAGCATTGTCTATCTTGGAAACTGGGAAAAGTTGTTTTATGTTGTGATCCATGGAGTAGTGGGTCTAGACTGACAGTCCTCACCTCAAGCCTCAGTCATAATAGTACTTGGTCTATCACTGCAATTAGCACTTGGTCTATACACTGGATTTAATAACAACCTGGATTTGGGGTTTTCCAAAACAATTGCAAGCAAATACATTCATTCACTAATCAAAAGACTTGGAGCACTGGATATGCATCTTCTTACTATGAAATTAATGCTTGGATGCATATCATTGAGTTGTCTATGGCTGATTTTATGAAACTGGAAACAGCTTTGGAAGATTGGAATGTAATTGTCAAAAACACCTTGAATTTGAATTAATTTAATCATAAAAAAATGACATTTAGAAATATAAGGAAACTTTTCACCTACGAAGATGTCAACCTAATATAATGTTCCTGAATATGTTTTAAAATTATAGAAGTTGCAACCCTGTTAACCTCACAACTTTTTGTGAGGTTAGAATAATATATATATATTACGTATTCTTTTTTTTAACTTGGATACCTCAACACTATCTATTAGTATATACCGCACTTGATGATTCAAAAGCAAAGATCAAGCTTTGGATTTGTAATCCCATGTACAGGGACAAGTTAGATAACTCAGGAATCACCAACCTAGAAGTATAGTATTCCCCTCATGGATTTAAAGAAATGCAACGTTCTGTAAATGCGTACTATGCGTCCATTTTTGTTGAACAGTATTTGTTTTGTAATAAGTGTTACTGGGCATCAAATAAAAGAATTTAATGACCTCAAAAATTCTTGAAATTTGAAGGACAAACAACAAATATTAAAGAGACATAATATGGAATCTTGCCAGGCCCTGAATGATTTGGGGTACGATGAAAAATTCGGGAGAATCAGGTGAAAAATTGAGCAAGGCCTTTTTCGATGTCAGAAGCAACAAGGTGCATTTTTCAAATATCCTGCAGATGTCAAGACAGGATTTGCACTAGTGAGTAGTGAGACGTCTATTAATTAGGATTATCATTCATTTTCACACCCATTATTATCTAATCTCATTTCACTAAAATGCAGGTTCTCATTCTACTACCTAAACTGCAAAGATTCTTCACATGAAAGTCAATGTAATTTCAGCTTGCCACTTTCTCCTCAAAATCTTTACCTTGGACACCCAGAACCAACCTCTCAGGGCACAATCCATGGACAACACCCACATGCACCCCACAACCATGAATATTGGTTTTGGACACATGCTAGCCTCGTGATACCAACATGACTTATCCCCTATCCACTGACAGTAGGTTTCAACATTGCTATGCTGCACTTTGGGGTGCACCGACAACTCGCATTGCAAAATTGCTGCAAGCTGAAAATGTGTTGCTGGAAAAGCGCAGCAGGTCAGGCAGCATAAGCCCGAAACGTCGATTCTCCTGTTCCTTGGATGCTGCCTGACCTGCTGCGCTTTTCCAGCAACACATTTTCAGCTCTGATCTCCAGCATCTGCAGTCCTCACTTTCTCCTCGAATATTGCTGCAAGGTCAGGAATGTTATATAAGGTTGCTGACTTGGTTGGTGAAAAGTTTCCTGATATTTCTAAAGGTGAAAGTACAGGCTTTTGAATATGAATTTTTTTGACTAAATTAATTCAATATTTTTGACAATTATATTCAATTCTTCCAAAGCTGTTTCCAATTTTATAAAATCAACTACACAGAACTCAGTGATGTGAATCCAAGCATTAATTTCATGGTAAAAATTGCATATCTAGTGCTGCAAGTATTTTGATTAGAGAATGAATATATTTGCTTGCAATTGTTTTGGAAAACCCCAAATCCAGGTTGTTATTAAAACCAGCATAAAAGCCACATGCTAATTATACTTGCAATGATAGATCAAGTACTATTATGACTGAGGCTTGAGGAGAGAACTGTCAGTCTAGACCCACTACTCCATGGATTGCAACATAAAATAAAAATACTTTTCCCAGTTCCCAAGATGTCCAATTACCTACCTTATCTATGTCAGGTTTTCGATAAAAAGAAATATCAACCAGATTTCTTTAATAAATGTAATTATTAATTTATTTTTAAATCAAAACTTAGTCAATGAAGATGCAATAACTGGTTAACATATACTGTTGACATATGGAAGTATAAATATTTATTTTCCAATTAACCAAAAGCGTGTGAGCACATACAGGTGCATACACACACACACTTGGGGAAAAGAGGGATAAAATGGGAATTTTGTAAGAGAAAGGTGTGGTGCTGGTGCTGCCACATAGGGAAGGGAAAAGAAAAACTCTCTGCCTATTGGGTTGTTCTTCAAGGCAAAAAGGAGAAAGATAAAAAACATTCTTGACTGTTATTCTGATGTTCTTACCCATGTGGTCAAGTCTTGGCAGATACTTTTTTCTACGGTGTTTTTCAGAAACATTCTTTTGATTACTTTTTCAGAAAACAAATAACTTTCAAACTGAACTCAACATGAGAATTATTTTAACAGAAATGGGAGGCATCAGCTGGCCAGCTCTTCTTCACAGGCTTCCTGTTTGTCAAATAATTCCAGAACACAAAGCATTCTCTTTCTTATCCTTGTTCAAAAAGCCACAGCAAGTGTCCACAGCAAAGCAAGCAATTCTCACCAGTCATGTGATTTCAGGATGCATTGTTAAACATTATCCAACGTTCACAGCTACTTTTCAATGAACACTTTCAAATAAACGATTCTGGGTGTTTCCACAGAACTTGAAATAAAATCAATTTTCCCACAATCCTTCAAAAACTAATCCCTCCAAAATATTAAACATGAAGCATCTTCATAACAATAATTTAATAAATCATTAGGGACAATGGATATATATATATATATTCGATTCCCACAAAATTACCAAAGCTCAAAGACACCCTATGTGGCAGTACCAGCCCCACACTATACCCTGGAACACTTTTCATATACCAGGTGACATCCTCAAGTATGATGAAGAGTCACTGGACAGTAAAAATCAACTGTGCTTCTTTTTCTTTTACTGATGAGTCTCTCCAGTTCTTCCTCTTTTTGTGTTTTCTTAAAGTGCTTGACATTCTTCAACGTGTTTCATTGTGAAGTGTGGGTTAAACAATCATTAAAAATTAAAATATATTCGCACATTCAGTCTCATTCACTCCTTACATGTAATCTACACAGTTATCTTTGATAGTAAGTTACACCCTGAAGCATGAACAATTTTTAAGAAATTAGTTTGTAATAGTAAACTCAACAGAGTGGTCTGGAATTTTGCTTTTTGCACTTTTCCACAAAAGCTGGGAGCTTATGATCAGTGTAAAAAATATCTCTCTGCAGCCAAGGTGGACATTTTTCTTTTTTCACTGCAGAGTATCTGATTAGATGTTGATTCAGCTTTTTAGCAAAGTATCCTTCTGTGTTCTTTATACCTGACCCATCTCACTCCCAGATCATGTGCATCAATCACATATTTAGTGAAACTTGGTGCAGCCGACAGTGATCCTTTTATTCAAAATAGTTTTCAACTCCTCAGAAGATGCCTACTACTCCCCTGACCATACTATTTTGGCTTTCCTTTGGACAAAAGCTATCAGTGGAGCAACTATAGTGCAATCATAGATATCAACTTGTGATAAAACCATATATCCCTAAAAGTCACCTGGGGAAGAACTGACCTAGTGGTTTGATCACTGAACTACTAATCTAGAGACACAGTTAATGTGCTGGGGATGCAGGCTCGAATCCTGCTATGGTAGAATTTAAATTAATTTTTTAAAAATCTGTAATTAACAGTCTGATGAAGAATCTATTGTTGATTGTTGGAAAAACTCACCTGGTTCACAAATGTCCTTTAGGAAGGAAACTGCCATCCTTATATGGTCAACCTACACATGACACCAGAGTCCAACCACATAACAATATTGTTGACTCTTAGCACTCTCTGAGCCATAAATGAGACTCCCTCATCCATGAATGAATTTTGAAAAAACTTATTGTTCCGTTTTAGGAGCAGGGAACTCCACCAATGCTTTTATTGGCAACTTCTATCTTTGTACTTCCTGGCTAGGTTACTCTCACTTTCACAGATTCACTTCGTGTAAGATTTATCACTGAATCAACTGACTATAATTTCCTAAACAGAGTTTCCCGATGTTCCATGTGGTCATTGCAAATATCTTGGTATACCAATACATCATCAAAGTAAACCACATGGTTAGGAACACTGGCTACGACTTGATACATAGGTCTCTGGAAAATGCTACAGCATTACTTCTGACTCAGAGTCAGAAAAGCCAATCTGGTTTGACAAGACCTCATTAGCTCAGAGTATTAAAAGAACTTGCCTTTTAACAAATCGATTTTAAAAAAAAATCTGTCACTACCACCTACCACTTCTGCATCACCTTTTGTACCTGATACTGGAAGACACTTTGGAATTGCCACAAAAATGCACCTAACTGTAAGCAGCAGTGACATGATTTGTGATGTTCAAGAATGGCATTTACGGGAGGTGGTATTGTTATGTGGATAAATGCCTGAATTATTATCCCCCAGTATAGCTTTAGCACTTTGGATTGGTAACACACATCCAGATAGTATTACAAAGCTCAGAGCTCCATGGCATTGTGAAATCTTCAAAGCAAATTTTGTCAGGACATAACGTCACTTCATTATGATTGATGAGAGGAATCAGTAGTACTATTATTGACATGCTGTTCTATTCAACATTCTGCACAGATTATCAGCTCGCACATCTGAGATGGCTGGAGGATTCCTCGTGGCCTTGTTGATCCCCGAGGAAGCCTCACTCCCATTATCTGCAGCTCTTGGAAACACATTGCAAACATGGACTAAAGATGAAGGGCTTTTGCCCGAAATGTTGATTCTCTTGCTCCTTGGATGCTGCCTGACCTGTTGTGCTTTTTGAGCACCACACTCTCGACTCTGATCTCCAGCATCTGCAATCCTCACTTTCCCTAAAGATATCCTAGTCCATCATTAATAAACAGTGTCATTTCCTGGAGCAGGAGTAATGCTTGGAAGTAATGGGTGTCAATCCCAACCCAGTGCATGTAACCCAGGTTTCATCAGTCCTGAACTTATGCCATTTGCTTGATCTAAGGAGTGACTGAAGACCTCAGTGCATTTCCCAATTCTTACTCACAAATTCATTCAGGATGAAATAGATGTCACTTTCTCCAGATTTCACCAGATTAGAGCTTATATACTTAGAGTCATAGAGTCGTAGTGATGTACAGCACAGAAACGGACCCTTCGGTCCAACTCATCTATGCCGACTAGATATCCTAAATTAATCTAATCCTATTTGCCAGCACCCGGCCCATTTCCTTCTAAACTCTTCCTATTCATTTACTCATCCAGATGCCTTTTAAATGTTGTCATTGTACCAGTCTCCACCACTTCCTCTGGCAGCTCATTTCATACATACACTACCCTTTGCATGAAAAGGTTGCCCCTTAGGTTCCTTTTAAATCTTTCCCCTCTCATCTTAAATCTATGCCCTCCAGTTCTGGATTCCCCCACCCCAGGGAAAAGGCCTTGTCTATTGACTCGATCCATGCCCTTCATAATTTTATAAACCTCTATAAGGTCACCCCTCAGCCTCTGACACTCCAGGGAAACCAGCCCCAGCCTATTCAGCCTCTCCCTATAGCTCAAACCCTCCAAACCTGGCAACATCCTTGTAAATCCTTCAAATTTCACAATATCTTTCCGATAGAAAGGAGACCAGAATTGCACAAAGTATTCCAAAAGTGGCCTAACCAATGTCCTGTTCAGCCACAAATATGACCTCCAACTCCTATACTCAATGCACTGAGCAATAAAGGAAAGCGTACTAAATGCCTTCTTCACCATCCTATCTACCTGTGACTCTACTTTCAAGGAGTTATGAACCTAGACTCCAAGGTCTCTTTGCTCAGCAATACTCCCTGGGACCTCACCATGAATTTGCCTTTCCAAAATGCAGCATCTCTCATTTATCTAAATTAAACTCCATCTGCCACTCCTCGGCCCATTGACCCAGCTGATCAAGATCCCGTTGAACTCTGAGGTAAACTTCGCTGTCCAATTTTGGTGTCATCTGCAAACTGACTAACTATACCTTCTATTTTTGCATCACTTCTTCTGTGAGGTAGCTTAAACAGGCTGGGCAGAGACGTCCTCCAATTTCACTGGCTTTCCTCGTGCAGAATGTTATAGACTGCATCCATGTTGCTTTGAGAGTGACTGTCACCAATCTGCAGAGTTCATTGACAAGCTTCTATTACATCAATGTTCGACTTATCTGTGACTATTGGTGCCAGATTTTGAAGGTTTGCATTAGTTATCCATGGTGCTGCCATGATATGTATGCACTAGAGAACTCTTAGGTTCCTGTATCCTTTCAAGGTTCTCGAGCAATACTGGGTTGACATTAAGGGACAAGTGCCACTCCTTTAAAATGCAGTTGATGAGAACACGATTATAAAACCCTCAGACTGACATTGAATAGAGATATAATATTGCCTGGGCCTCCACCTGGATTCCTGAAGAAGGGCCTGTGCCCGAAACATCGAATCTCCTGTTCCCTGGATGCTGCCTGACCTGCTGTGCTGTTCCAGCAATAAAGTTTCAACTTTGATCTCCAGCATCTGCAGACCTCACTTTCTCCTCCACCTGGACCACAGTGGAACTGACCATGGGGATCTTTAAGATAAGGTTTGATGCCTGGAACTCACTGACATGGCCTTGTGATAAAGCCCAAATCATTTTGGCATGCTGTGCTCTTCATAACTGGAGCGGAGAAAGACAGAAGTTCTGAATGCAGGTAAGGTGATGAATTGAGAGAAATTTAAAGAAGATGAGGATCAGGATATTGAGACCATGATAGAGTAATTCACTGCCAAGCACGAAAGGACAGATGGAACCTTATTGAAATCCACATCTGTTTGCCCTTAACATATAATGCCTCTGGCCTAAGCCATTCATGGCTTTAAAAAAAGTATAATCAAAGGGGAGTGGCCAGCTAGCTGAGTAGCTAGCCTTTGTTTAGATTTGAGTTAGTTGCAGCAGCGGATGTGTGAAAAAGGCTCCTGAACTCTCACCTCTGACTTGAAACCTGTAAGCTTTTTGTGACATTTTTAATCTCTGTGCTAAGGGGTTTGTTTATGGGGATTGTAGCAAGTATTTTTGGAACACCATCATTAAGTCACTGATGATCTGTCAGGGTTGGATAGGATAGGTTACCCGGTATTCTATTTTCTGATCTCTGGGTTTCATTCTGTAATTTTGTGAATAAATTCTGTTTATTTAAAATGTATTACGGTGGCAGATAGGATGTTTGAGGACTTGTCTACTGAGGTAGTGTGGGCTGAGGTTAGAAACAGGAAAGGAGAGATCACCCTGTTGGGGATTTTCAATAGGCTTCTGAATAGTTCCAGAGATGCAAAGGGAAGGTTAACAAAAATAATTCTGGATAGGAGTGAGAGTAACAGGATGGTTGTTATAGGGAACTTTAACTTTCCAAATATTGACAGGAAACACTCTAGTTTGAATACCTTACAGGCCACATTAAATTTGGTACTGGCCAAGTGTTAGATTTGGAGGTAGATGAGCACTTTGGTGATAGTGACCACAATTTGGTTATGTTTACTTTAGCAATAGAAAGGAATAGGTATATAACACAGGGCAAGAGTAATTGCTCTGGGAAAGGCAATTATGATGCGATTAGTCAAGATTTAGGATGTGTAGGATGGGGAAGGAAACTGCAAGGGATGGGCACAATTGAAATGTGGAGCTTATTCAAGGAACAGCTACTGCGTGTCCTTGATAAGTATGTACCTGTCAGGCAAAGAGGAAGTAGTCGAACGAGGGAGCCATGGTTTAAGAAGTTGAATCTCTTGTCAAGAGGAAGAAGAAGACTTATTTTAGGATGAGATGTGAAGGCAGGAACACAGTGTAAAGGCCAGGTCCAAGCTTGCAGTGTATGAAGTGCTTTGGAGCTGGTGTTTATATATATGGTTCGAGGTCAGAAACATTGGCAATTCTTGGCAGTAACATGGACTTCCATCGTTCCTGTTGCATGATGTTAGGAGCTGGGTGCCATAGAAGCCAGTTGCATAATAAATCCCTCTCCCCATCCCCCAAGATAATATTAAACAGTAAGTTAAAAAAAGGGGTTAATATAAAAAAAATGGGAGATGTAAACTGGAGTGGGGGGAGAGCAACACAACATCAATTAACTCTTACAATTTGTCTAAGAGAGTCCAAACATTCCTGGGCACTTTTCCAGCGATCCAAAGTTATACACGGACCCTTCATGTTTAAAGCATAGCGTCGCTGGGTTGCGCAAGGAGTACTGAATATTTAAGTCCCTTAAACACTTCTTCGCTTCATCAAACGCCTTCCTCTTTCGGACCAGAGCTGGGGAAAAGTCCTGGAATAACATAATCTTGGATCCTTTATTAATCATGGTTTGGGGATCTTTCCCAAGATTTCTGGAAGCTTCTAAGAGTATTTGCCTCTACTTATAGCTCTGCAGGTGGAATAGGACAGGGCGGGGGTGCTGGTTCAAGCCGGGCCCGCGTATTGCAACCCGGTAGGCCTATTCTACCCTTACCTGGCCTGATCCAGCCTCCAGATTTAAAAGCTATGGAAGCCACTGCTCGATAAACGCTGTAAGCTGGCCTTCCTCTTCCCATTCAGGAAGGCCCAGCAAACAAATATTTTTTCGACGACCTCGATTCAGCTGTAGTTTCGGAGGTCATGGCCTTTAGTTCCACCCCTCCGACTCGGTGCTCAATTTCCTTGATATCTCGGTCATGCTTTTGTAGCGCGGCTGAGAGTGAGTCCCATCGGTCCGGGACTCTTCGACGAAGGTGTCGATCTTCGCATCGAGTTT
Source organism: Chiloscyllium plagiosum (assembly GCF_037043375.1). Classification (NCBI taxonomy): domain Eukaryota; kingdom Metazoa; phylum Chordata; class Chondrichthyes; order Orectolobiformes; family Hemiscylliidae; genus Chiloscyllium; species Chiloscyllium plagiosum. The sequence goes on from NW_028270146.1 coordinate 69,896,851, forward strand.
AGAGATGATTTCCACGAGGCTCGCCACCGTCCCCCGGGGCGGCTGCGGACGCCTCTGCTGCAGCTAGGGAGGGTGGGGGAGGGGTTCCTGCCTGCTGAGAGCTGCGGGCTCCCTTCCCTTTAGTCATTTTTACTGGAGATTAAATTGTTTAAATTCAGTACTAAGCAACTAATTACATTAAGTAAAAACTATTTTGAATTATTTGGTGAGTGTGGTGGAGGCGGGTGACCCACTTTGGGAGGAGCACTGTAGACTCAGACTTGCTGGGTTGCCGCCATCTTGGGTTGCCGCCATCTTGGATCCCCCGAAGTAGGATGTTTATTCAATTCAAGGCACATCAAAAATACAATTTGTAGGTGTTTAATTTTGCTTGTTGTCGATTCAAATTATATGAATTGAAAAGGGATCATTAACTGAGTGCTTTTTCAGCTAAATGAAAAGTATTGTTTTCTAAATTTGTGAAGGCCAACACCTTAGCAGATTTGAAGTTTATGCTAAAAATGCTTCAGTGTAATGTATATTCATTAAAATACTTGGAAATCCTCAAATTTCCAAAGCAAGACTTAGACAAAGGACAACATTTTCATCCGCAAATAAAATGAGTGATGTGACAGGTTTGTGCATAAACAAGATGCATGCAAATGACTTGATTTAAGTATTGTAAATATAACCATGTAGCTTTAGTGTTTATTGCATCAATTCGTTTAACATTGACAGAAAGTACGCTTTATTGTTTGAAGAACTAGTCATAACTGACGAGGATGTCAAGCATCACTGCAGCTAGGTTTAATAGCTCTAACCTAAATCACATTTATATTCTGTCAGTCCTGGAACAGCAAAATCAAATCAACATGATTAACATAAACTCACATCAAAATATTGTGTCACTGCTGATATACACAGCAATAGAAAGGAGGTGAACCATGTACATTTTCTATGGGTAACAGATCAATCACAACAGATGGTGAATAAGAGTTGCGTCATTCAAATCCAAGACTACGCATAGAAGACAGCATTACCAAACAGCAGTAACATGTTTTCATGTATTATGTCTTTTATGAATCACTTCTAGTGTATTACTTGTATTTCTATTTCCTGAAATGTATCCCTATTTGTGACATCACTTTTTTTTTAGGAGCCACAATTGGAAAACAGAGCTTTAAGAAGAAGTTGCAAATTTAATCAAATAGTTTGTTTTCATCTTAAGGGTGATTTTGAATAATATGTCAAACCTAATAATTGTATCAAAATAAATAAGGTTTCTCCTATATTATCATCCAGGGATAAGTACTAAAGTGGTCATTAAAAAATGTTTACAGCAGTTTAATATTTTTCAATATACTCATTTGTAAAAGTAATAATTTGCAAAATTAATTTGAAGATATGTTAAATAAAGCCAATTACATTTACAAATAATATCAATATATTACTGATTACATGATTTACATACAAATATAACTCTGCCTTTCATTGACAACTATGACCCTTCAATGAAGTTCCAATAAATTTGTTTAGTGAAGGCAGCCACTTTTTCACATGAATTTGGAATACATGCTTTCAATATATAAGTTAGAAATGTATTAAAGATACACATGAAGTTAGTTAAATAATATCTGTGAATGTTAATACAATTATACTCAATTTGTCAGTTTTTACTTAAACGTAAGCACTCTGCTATCTGCAAACACCTTAGCATATTATTCTTTATAATCTTTGTGCTTTCTCTGATTTGCATGTACTTTTACTTTAATTCTGTGCTCCAGCACATCCTCAATTAAATTCTGACGGTGCTTAGTAGAATGTTAGATTTGAATATCATGTTGCAAAGATCATATTTCTATCTGGTTCTATTTTTTAAAATAATTGCAAAACTTACAGTTTTAACTTGATATTTCTTTGGTGCATTTCCATTCATCAACTAGAGTATGTGAGCTCCAGCTAGCTTTTGGCCTTGATTGTGTCAGCAGCAAGATCCAGGACTTACTGAATTAATGGATCCTTACTTGTGATATATTCTCTTGGCTGTTGCTTACACTACATTCTGACATGATATAACTTTCAAATATATGTAATTCTCCTGAGTTCAACAGAGGAGATTAACAAGATGGTTTTATCAAGAATGTTCAAAATAACTTTCATAAAGCACAAACCTGTCTGAAAAAGCCATACCTTTAACAAAATAGCCCCCTACCTCAGGTTAGAGGGGTGAAACACAGCAAAATACTTCTAAAAGTTTAAAACTTTTTTTTAAGTTGAGAGATAGACCTGATGTTTTGCTCCTGAGTCAGGAGTGCAGTCATGCTGTCCTGCAGCTGACCCCTGGTCCAAACAACTGACCTTAATTGAAAACCTAATCAGCAGTCTGTCTCTGGGCAAGCCTTTTTCTGAACATACACCAATGGTGACACTTGGCCTCAAACATCTTCTCTAGGGCTGACATAACAAAATGAGTTCCAAAAACTTGTCTATAGAAATGAAGCAACTCTTTCCATAGTCCTTGGTTTATAGAAGTCCTTTCCCAGTTTTGATCCACAATCTAAAATAAAGAAAAATAAAAAGATTTGCTGTCGAAGAAAAAGTTCATTGTTATAATGACAGATTATGAAGTCATTGAAGCAGCACAAATCCTCTAACGATGGCCCATAGGCTTATGTGAACAGAGAGAAAAAGCAAGGACTAATGTTTGGACAAGTTTTAAAAAAAAACTTAATGGCAAGGAAATGTAAATGCCTTGACAGTTTAACAGATCCAATAAATATTACAATATAATTGAGTTTATCTATTTTATACAAACAGGTATATCTACTTTTAAAATTCCAAAGGTTTCTTAATCGTTTACGAGGGGCACTTGATCCTTCCTAAAGAAGTCCCTGAACCTATTCTAAAAGGGTACCTTACCTCGACTAGAGGGTATCCCATCTCTCCAAAGAACCTGTAGGTTTGGATCTGCTTTTGCAAAGCATAACATTCACAAGGTAGACAACCTGGAGTTTGGCCATCCCATGAATTCTGTTTGAAGCCAGCTGTACTTTACATGTGTAGCTGTCTTCATGAACCATCGATGTACAAAGTATGCACTTCTCTTGTTTCCTTCCAATGAAAGTCATGGGTGCCACACTGTGGAGATGCAGAAGTTTTGGAAGTGGGGCCCCAGCATCATTTTGGCTAAGCTGAGACTCTCTCTATCATGTGTATATTTAGGCGTTGGTCTCCATTACCTTTTTTTTTGGTTTATAATAGATCAGACAGTGAGTCTCAGTCAGTATAGTTGGGTGTATGAATAGGAAAGATTTGGAGGGATATGGGCCGGGTGCTGGCAGGTGGGACTGGATTGGGTTGGAATATCTGGTCGGCATGGACGGGTTAGACCGAAGGGTCTGTTTCCATGCTGTACATCTCTATGACTCTATGACTCTATCAACAGTTCTGTGTCAACTTATCCACTCTGTTACATTTATTTCTATGGCACATAGAAGTCTAACTTCATCATTTGGATTCTTGCTCGGATTTCAAAATCTCCTGGGCTAAAAAAAAGAGCATGGGCAGTATACGCAAAAATTAAATCCAATAATTTTTCTTTCTTCGATCTATTATTTTCACTTCAAAGTAATTCTTAAGAAGGGAAGAAATGAACTTGCATTTGTAATCACACTTTTCAAAACCCTAAAATATTCCAAAGCACTTTACAGTCAATGACATACTTTTGAAGCACAGACACTGTTGGAGACTAAGGTATAAAGTTCTTGGATCTTCATAATAACTAAACATTTTGTATCAAAGGAAATCCTCAAACAATATTGTTGAACAATTTACTCTTTAAACAAAGCCTCTGTTTCAATAATGGTCTCATAACTGTTTGCATATATGAATGCTCACTTACAAGATATGGGAATAAAATTCAGTGGTGGGTGGGGAGAGGGGTCAAGTGCACAAAAAGTATGTGAAAGAAATCCAGACCCAGCTTTACTCCCAATTGACCTTCCCTTCCATTCATTTCAAGTGAAAGGAAAATAGGACAGAACGCCAAATGAGTGAATGTAAGAACACAAGAAATTGGGAGCAAGACCATGGCCAATTCAGCCTGCTCTGCCAATGATAAAGTTATGGAGTCATGGACTCATAGAGTCATAGAGATGTACAGCATGGAAACAGACCCTTCGGTCCAACCCGTCCATGCCAACCAGATATCCCAACACAATCTAGTCCCATCTGCCAGCACCCGGTCCATATCCCTCTAAACCCTTCCTATTCATATACCCATCCAAATGCCTCTTAAATGTTGCAATTGTACCAGCCTCCACACTTTCTCTGGCAGTTCATTCCATACATGTACCACCCTCTGCAAGAAAAAGTTGCCCCTTAGGTCTCTTTTATACCTTTTCCCCTCATCCTAAACCTATGTTCTCTAGTTCTGGACTCCCTCACCCCAGGGAAAAGACTTTGTCTATTTACCCTATCCATGCCCCTCATAATTTTGTAAACCTCTATAAGGTTATCCCTCAGCCTCCGATGCTCCAGGAAAAACTGCCCAGCCTGTTCAGCCTCTCCCTATAGCTCAAATTCTCCAACTCTGGCAGCATCCTTGTAAATCTTTTCTGAACCCTTTCAGGTTTCCCAACATTTTTCCGATACGAAGGAGACCAGAATTGCACACAAAATTCCAACAATGGCCTAACCAATGTCTTGGACAGTTGCAACAAGACCTCCCAACTCCTGTACTTAATACTCTGACCAATAAAAGACAGCATACCAAATGCCTTCTTCACTATCCTATCTATCTGCGACTCCATTTTCAAGGAGTTATGAACCTGCACTCCAAGGTCTCTTTGTTCAGTAACGCTCCCTAGGACCTTGCCATTCATGTATAAGTCATGCTAAGATTTGCTTTCCCAAAATGGAGCACCTCGCATTTATCTGAATTAAACTCCTTCTGCCACTTCTCATCCCATTGGCCCATCTGGTCCAGATCCTGTTGTAATCTGAGGTAACCTTCTTCGCTATCCACTACACCTCCAATTTTGATGTCATCTGCAAACTTACTAACTGTACCTGTTATGCTCGCATCCAAATCATTTAAGTAAATGGCAGAAAGTAGTGGACCCAGCACCGATCCTTGTGGCACTCCACTGGTCACAGGCCTTCAGTCTGAAAAACAACCCTCCACCACCACCCTCTGTTTTCTACCTTTGAGCCAGTTCTGTATCCAAATGGTTAGTTCTCCCTGTATTCCGTGAGATCTAACCTTGCTGACCAGTCTCCCATGGGGAACCTTGTCGAACGCCTTACTGAAGTCCGTATAGATCACATCTACCGCTCTGCCCTCATCAATCTTCTTTGTTACTTCTTCAAAAAACTGAATCAAGTTTGTGAGACATAATTTCCCATGCACAAAGCCATGTTGTCTATCCCGAATCAGTCCTTGCCTTTCCAAATACATGTGCATCCTGTCCATCAGGATTCCCTCCAAGTAACTTGCCCACCATCGAGGTCAGGCTCACTGGTCTATAGTTCCCTGGCTTGTCCTTACCACCCTTGTTGAACAGTGGCACCATGTTAGCCAACCTCCAGTCTTCCAGCACCTCACCTGTGACTATCTATGGTACAAATATCTCAGCAAGAAGCCCAGCAATCACCTCTCTAGCTTCCGAATTAAAATATAAGCCATAACTATTAATTTAACCTGAGACAGTGTTTTGTAGAGGAATAAGATGGTGTTATTTTCTGGGTCTGTAGACTGTGAAGAAGCAAAAATGGCCTTTAGTAGAGTGATATGTGCTTTTTGTCCAACGTGGGAGTTTAAAGAGAGTTTAAGGGTTACTGCGGATTATATCTGCAATAAATGCTGTTGCTTGTATCAAAGTGGTCTACAGCACAGGAACAGACCCTTTGGCTCAATTTTTCCTTGCTGATCAGATTTCCTTAATTAATCCTATTTGCCTGTGTTTGGCCCACATTCCTCCAAACCTTTTCTATCAATGTACCTGTCAAAATGGCTCATAAATGTTTTAATTGTACCTGCCTTTACCATTTCCTCCAGATGCTTATTCCAAATACGCACCACCCATTGTGTGAAAAAGGTTGCCCCTCAGATCCCTTTGAAATCTTTCTTCGCTCACATTAAAACAATGCCCTCTGGCTTCGGACCCTAACAGACTGGGGAAAAGACGTTGGCTTTCACCTTGTTATGTCCCTCATGATTTCACAAGACAATGTAAGGTAACCCCTCAGCCTCTTACCTCCAGGAAATATATCACGGTCTATCCAGCCTTATAACTCAAACCTTCCAGTCTCTGTAACATCCCTCATAAATCCTTTCTATATCAGAGTGACCAGAATTGTACTCAATACTCCAAATGTGGCCTTACCACTGTCCTATATAGCCGTAACATGATGTCCCAATTCCTGTACTCAGTATTCTGACTGATGAAAGCAAGCATGCCAAATGCCTTCTTCACCATCCTGTCTACCTGTGATGCTACTTGCAAAGAAATATGTACCTGCACCCTAATTTCTCTCTGTTTGACATCACTCCTTAGGGCCCTACCATTAATTGTATAAGTCCTGCCCTTGCTTGTCTCACCAAAATGGAACACCTCACATTTATCTGAATTAAACTCCATTTGCCATTCCTCAGCCCACTAGACCAGTTGATCAAGATCCCATTGTACTTGATGATGGAGTGTCCACAACATTCACACTCTCTGAGTGAAGAAATTTCTCTTCATCTCATCTTAAATGATCACCCCCTTATCCTGATAGTGCCTTCTTGTTCTCGATTTCCCCAGTCATGGGAAACAACTTTAACAAGCCTTCCCTATCAATCCATTTTAGAACCCTTTAATGAGGTCACCTCTCATTCTTCTAAACTCCAGAGAATATAGACCCAAATAATTCAACCACTCATCAAATGAAAATGTTCCATTACAGGCACCAATGTAGTGACATTTCACTGTAATGCATATATATCCTTCCTTAAAGATGTAGAACAGCATTGCATTTAATATACCCATTGTGACTTCACCAAAGAATTGTACAATTGTAGCTGCAGCAAGATTTATTTAGTCTTGGACTTCAATTGCTTTGCAAAAAGGTTAACGTGGCATTTGCCTCCTGATTGCTTGCTCTATCTGCATACCAACTTCGTTTGTTTCTTGTACAATACATCCTAATCTCTTTGAACATGAATATTTACAAGTTATAAACATATTAAGCTATTCAGCCCCTTTAATGAAAGGGCTGTCATAGAACATAGAACATAGAAAAATACAGCGCAGTACAGGCCCTTTGGCCCTCGATGTTGCGCCGATCCAAACCCACCTAACCTACACCAGCCCACTATCCTCCATATGTCTATCCAATGCCCGTTTAAATGCCCATAAAGAGGGAGAGTCCACCACTGCTACTGGCAGGGCATTCCATGAACTCACGACTCCCTGAGTAAAGAATCTACCCCTAACTTCTGTCCTATACCTACCACCCCTTAATTTAAAGCTATGCCCCCTCGTAATAGCTGACTCCATACGTGGAAAAAGGTTCTCATGGTCAACCCTATCTAAACCCCTAATCATCTTGTACACCTCTATCAAGTCAACCCTAAACCTTCTTTTCTCCAATGAAAACAGCCCCAAGTGCCTCAGCCTTTCCTCGTACGATCTTCCTACCATACCAGGCAACATCCTGGTAAACCTCCTCTGCACCTGTTCCAGTGCCTCCACATCTTTCCTATAGTATGGCGACCAAAACTGTACACAATACTCCAGATGCGGCCGCACCAGAGTCTTATACAACTACAACATGACCTCAGGACTCCGGAACTCAATTCCTCTACCAATAAAAGCCAGTACGCCATATGCCTTCTTCACCGCACTATTTACCTGGGTGGCAACTTTCAGAGATCTGTGTACATGGACACAAAGATCCCTCTGCTCATCCACACTACCAAGTATCCGACCATTAGCCTAGTACCCCATCTTTTTGTTACTCTTACCAAAGTGAATCACCTCACACTTACCTACATTGAACTCCATTTGCCACCTTTCTGCCCAGCTCTGCAGCTTATCTATATCCTGCTTTAACCTGACACATCCTTCCTCACTGTCAACATCTCCACCGACTTTCATATCATCCGCAAACTTGCTCACCCAACCTTCTAGCCCCTCCTCCAGGTTATTTATAAAAATGACAAACAGCAATGGTCCCAAAACAGATCCTTGCGGAACACCGCTAGTAACTGCACTCCAAGATGAACCTTTACCATCAACTACTACCCTCTGTCTTCTTCCAGCCATCTACCCAGTAGATGGACCATTCTACAGTAACTGGGAGCCACCAATAGGCCAACAATATTATGTTGTATGCTTCTTTGATGAGCACTAATGCTAATACTTTACTCCATAGTAGTTTATCTCCATTTTCACCAACTAATTCTTTCTCTTCACTTTTGCAGGTATTTGAGATACCCAAGAATTCACAAGGAAGAAGAGGCCTCAATTTGAGCCACCCCACACCAGCAGCACCTTGAAAAAGGAAGCCTGTGAACCCTCAGTGTATGCAGTGACAAGGTGTTCACACACCCTCTGCCAGTATAGAAACAATCACTGAGAGGAATATTGTAACTAGATTAGATTGAGGGCACAATTTGGGGAGTACAACTGGTTGACACATGTCCACAGCCAGAGGAAGGAGAAATGCCTCTGATACTGATGACGGAGACCAGGCAGACCTGATGGAGACCTGATAATGGAGACCTGATGACGGAGACCAGTCCCATGCAGACGACATGTCGGCTTTATTTGACATGGTCACCCTGCAAAGAGAGGCATGGAAATATCAGGCAGGTGGGCCAGAACAATGGAACAAAGATGGAGGAACCAATCCACATTCTCACTATTGTGGTGGCTGTACCCCCAAGAAAAGGGTGAATGGCCACCTTGGAGACCCAGTTGGAGCAGAGTGCTTGGTAGCTGTTCAATACGTGCTCAGACCTTCTCTCCATCACCTTAGCCATGTGTGCTCAGCCTCAATCTCAAAGTGAGAGGGGATGAGTGATCTCAACCCTCCTCCAGGTGCTTCTGCCTCTCAAAGAGACAGAGTGGTGCTAGTATTGCTCAACCCTCACATATACCTAATTGGAGAGGTGGTGGAATTTGTGATGGCTTCACATATTTAGGAAGGAAAGATTAGTCCTATGTTTGGATTTCACAAGGTCAACTCACGTGCCCTGTTTTTCCCACTACAGAACCCCTGGATAAAACTGAAATTGTAGACTATTTCAACCACTGTCAAAGAGAATGCTCAGGCATAGCAAAAGTACAGGGAAGGACATGTACTCTGAAAGTTTGAAGGGATAGTGATGTAGAAATGCTCAAATTTTCAGGTAAAGTGACACCTTGTAATCCTCATGTAGGAGTTGACCTCTTGATGTGATTTATTTCTCTTTGCCACAAAGACCATTTTAATTAAAAAATCCAGGAGCAACTTGTAAAGGAAGTGTTTACTGTATCACAGCAGATATATTGCTAATGTTTGTTTAGGACAAGGATTGCGCAGGCAGTTAAGGGGTGTAGACATCAGGTCTACACTTGAAAGTGCTAAATATTTTATTACACAGTTATGAATAATGAAAATAAATAATCCAATACCAAAAATCCAAAGCACTCTGGATGCTGAAAGTCAGAAACAAAAAGAGAAATTGCTGGAAAAACTCAGCAAATCTGGTAGCATCTGTGGAGAGAAAGCAGGGTTAATATTTTGGGTCCATTGACCCTTCCTCAGAACTGACTGGCACTGGGAAGTTCCTGATGAAGGGCTCCTGCATGAAACGTTGATTCTCCTGCTCCTCAGATGTTGCATGACCTGCTGTGCTTTTCCAGCACCACACTCTTGACTCTGATCTCCAGCATCTGCTGTCCTCACTCTCTCCTGTCACTGGGAGTAGGTTGGTATTCATGTTAATGTTGGATGGGGGGGGGTGGGGGCGGTGGGTGTGGAAGGAGTAAACAATAGGTTGAGATAGAACCTAGAACCTAGATAGAGAGACAACAACACTTGGGCAGACAAAGAAATTAGTAAAGGTCAGTCTGGGAGAATGCATAGCTGCTAATGGGGACAATTTGTAGCTGACAATTAATTGTTTGTGGTAGCAGCCCATCTGATGTCAAGGCCCGGATTGGGGTAAGAACATGGGAAAATTTGCTGAAGCGCTAACTTTATTAAACTCAATACTGAGTCCAGAAAACTGTAGGGACCCCAAGCAGAAAATGAGTTGCTGTTCTTCCAGCTTGCACTGAGCTTTATTGGAGTCATGTCTGAGACAGTGATGTGGCCAGGAAATACAGTCTTGTGTTGAAGTGGCAGGCAACTGGAAACTCAGGGTCATTTTTGTGAACAGAACTTGGTGCTCTGCAAAGCAGTCACCCAGTCTACACTTCATTTCCCCAATGTAGAGGAGACCTTGTGAGCAGTGAATCAGACTTCATGGCTATTCCTAGCTGAACTGGGTTTCAACTGTAGGCATCTCTTACAACAGTATCCACAGGAAAGCCAACCAGAACACATTGAACTTACATTTAAACTAGTAAACCTTCTTGTCCAATGACCTTGTTAGTTTGCTTCCTAAATCAATCATTAACCTTTCTGACAATGCAATTATTTCCTGACAAAAAGTTGCTTACTCTTCAGTTTAGTTTTAAAGTCCAAATCTAATCACATGGTACATAAGCCACAAGACTTAATGAGGTCATGGTGAAAGACTTCTAAAGTGATTAGATGAAACATGTGTTTGGATTTGTAAAGAAACCAGGTTCAGATTTTAGAGGGGGAGAGAGAGAGTGAAAGAGAGAGAGAGAGAATTATGACACCTATCTGCATCTTATGTGTTTTTGGTTAAGTCCAATTTCCATTGAGATTTCTGGGGCTTTGCTGGTTTTCTTGGTCTATCTTACTAAATTCAGTGCATTCATTACCTACTCCACCCTAATTGGTTTCTTACACTTGATTTCTGCCTTATCTTACCATTGGCAGATCCCAGAACAACTCATCACTCAGCGGGTATCTTTAAAAGGTCACTGTATTTGAAGTTGCTCTGCTCAATGACAAACAGAGTTGAAACATGATGGAGAAGGTAAAGACCTCCAATAGCAATCTGGAGATTCTGGTGAATGAGGTTGTACAAAGGAGCGATATCCTCAACTTGGAGGACCAGCAGAGGAGTCTGCACCACCAAACCCTGCTAGTTTGGTGTGAGGTCACTACCCAGGTCATTGCTATCTCCAGAGTGCAAAAAAAAGCTAGTAATGCTGCAAGAAAGTCAATGACTTTCCCTGCTGCACCAGGGTAAATGCCACACTTTCTCTGCTGCCTCCAACTCACTCTATCTTGGCTCACTCATTCCATGAACGATCGTGATCTACTGCTTTCACTATTGCATACAACACCATTCTGGCTCACCCTTCACCAGGTCTCACACTGATAATCTGCATGCCCTGTGTGCTGCCTCTGCATGCCTTTTGGTTCACCTCACCACTTTTTCACCACATGCACCAGGACTAACAGACATGACACTCACTGTAATCTCATTTCTTCTGATGAAGGGCTTATGCCCAAAAAAATCGATTCTCCTCGGATGCTGACTGACCGACTGTGCTTTTCCAGCACCACACCCTCGACTCCATTCTCCCCCTTTGTTCATTACAGTACAGAACACCCCATAAAAGGGGAGAACGCGACTATATTGGTAGAAAGGTGCCCAACATTGATTTAGTTACTTTATTTACTTCTCTTGGATGATAAACCATTCTATTTATTGTTCAGACCAAAGCTGCAGCATTGCGTGCTTATGTTTCAGTGACAGACCACCTTGTTAATTAAGTAAAATAACACTATATGATTTATCAAGTCAGATTTTAGTCTGGGATCAGAGTTGTCCTATAATAACATCAGCTGTGATCATAACTCAAAGGAGACAACACGTAAGCAGGGCAACATGATGCAGTAAGTCTAAAGCATCATCCGATATCAGTCCCAGGAACTGGACATGGTTAGTTGGCCACTAGGGAGGGTCAGCATCAGACACTTCATATCACTACTGTTCAAGGAGGGGTATATTACTCATACAGGTCTAGTGCAATTCTTCTGGAGAGTCACAATAAGTCAGTTGAAGTTCTGCACAGTCAAAAGTCTGGTCATACGTAAGTCAGGGTTGATTGTCTGAGTCAGTCAAGGCATGTGAGCCACAGTCAATCCTGGAAGCCAGCTCAATGAAAGTCAAGTCACATTTTAGTTTATCAGACTGCTGTTTTAGGCAAGTTGGAGAAGTCAGTTCTGGAGATTAAAAGCTTAGAATAGGAGGGGGAAGTCATGATGGTCATGACCACCTCATTGTGATGGGGGTGGAGTGGGGGGGGGGCAGTGTAGCATGATGAATGGCATGGCTAAGGACCAAAGGACCTGCAGAGGCAACACACGGGCCATGCAGACTATCAGCGTGCGGCATGGGCCAGGAATGGTATTGCATGTAATAATGAAAGCAGGCCAGGGCTCAGGGGTTAATGTTGGGAGATGAAGTTGTAATTGAAAATTTGTGTGGAAAGATGGGAAACTTCAGTCCTGATGGGCTTGACAGAGAGTTCAAGAAAGAAAGGAACGTGGAGGTTTTGAGGGTTCGTTGATAAGCAGGTTGAGGCTGTGACTCACTGAGCCAAGAGTGACCTACTTTGCCCTCCATAACCATACAGATCATAAATGAACACTGGGAATGGTAAATAGCTGTGACCACACCCAGAAGGGATGGAGTAAATGTTTATTTTCTTTCACAGCATGTAGATTCTACTTGGGAACAATAGCAATTGCATTAATCAGGCACTTATCATTGCACACTGCATGTGAAATGCATGCAATGTGTGATTGTGTGCAATTTTTATTGTCACAAACAATCTTGACTATATTATTAGTCACTGCAGATAGAACATAGTCATCACTGTAATAATCATGTGACCTTAAAAGTGGCACTTGTGAGCCACAATTTATAAAAACAAACCAAGATCTCACAGATTGCCCAAGGGGACAGAAGAGATTTCCTCTCAACTCGAACTTTAAGTACTCACCAAAATGCTCTTAAATGCAAATGCTAGCTTTCTTGGGTGATGTGGGAGGTAGGGAACAAGCAATCAGTAATCATACAGCATTATAATCCTTTCCCACACTTGTGCAATCCGGCTGTGCTTCATTAATTGAATAAAGATCCCTACATCAAAGATCTGTATAGAGGCATTCCATTACCATCGTGGTCAGAATTCTCCATGACCCATTGTATGGAGCAGTGTGTCAAACCATCAAGTGCAAGGTATGAATGATTATTGAGAGACAAAGGCTACCCTCTGTAATCATGTGTTCAATGAAGTTCCTTGTAGGAAGTTGTTATCTAAAGTTGGATCACATGGAATTGAAAGCAAACTACTGACCTGGTTAGGAAGTTGGCTGAGTGACAGGAGATAGGGAATGATTAAGGGTAGGTACTCAATATGTAGGATGTGATTAATAGCAGGGTTTTGCTTTCTGGTCCCAACTATTTATTAATTACTTAGATTTTAGGGTAAAGATTCAAGTTTGCCATTATCAATAACATGGGCAGCAATGTAATCTGTGTAAATGGAAGTAAAGTGATATTAAAAGATTATATGTGGATGGGCATTTGAGGCTCTGGACTGAAAAATGGTGACCATGGCAAGTGTATAGCAGGATGAGCTTCTTCAGTGAAACTAACAACAGAATTTGAATGGATTAACAATCTTAATTTTTTTTAAAATTCCCGACAATGTGAAAACAGGCACTTTGGCCCAACAAGTCCACACCAAACCTTCAAAGAGTAACCCACCCAGACCCATTTCCCTCTGACTAATGCACCTGACACTATGGACAATTTAGCATGGCCAATTCACCTGGCCTGCACATCTTTGGACTATGGGAGGAAACCAGAGCACCCAAAGGAAACCCACACAGACACAGGGAGAATGTGCAAACTCCACACAGATAGTCACCCGAGACAGGAGTCAAACCCAGGTCCCTGGTACTGTGAGGCAACAGTGCTAACCACTAAGCTACCGTGCCACCAGGCTTTGTTTTGTGAAAGTAAGAGCTCTAATCATGGCCAGAAGAAAAACTGTTTTTTTAAAATTGTCTCTTCTCTCTGAGAATGCCATCAATGTTTGACAAGTGACTGCTAACTGCCTTGCAGGCACTTCACAACTCGAACATTTCACTTGCTGAGAGCTGTACTTCTTTGCTGCCAGTCTTCATCAAGGCATAGGAGCAACTAATGCAGCTCTAGTTTGCATCTCTGAAGTACAAAATGAGAAGCAGCATTACCACGTCTTTCTCAATGAAGCAGCTAGAAATGCATTACCAGTAGCTGATGATACATTGCCTTTCATGAAAGCCCACGCTCCACCACCACTATCCTCAATACTCCTCAGCATCCTCCCCACTCTCTGATTTTTTGCCAGGATGTGTGCTCTCTTTTGCAAGGAAAAGCAGAAGTTTAAGTGTTCGTAATGGCACATGCAAAGAAATGGGAAAAGAACCATTTATGGAGGGTCACTGAGAAAAGTGTGCAAGAGGGCAATAGGCTAAAGGCCAGTATATGTGTTGGATGTTTAAGAAATTTACGGTAGCACCACTGTGTTCTCAGGTGTGCTATGTAGGAGAATGCTTTGAAAGTCAGAATATGGAGCTCGGCAGCAGAAGGTTTTTGTCACTCCTGACATCCTGGGTCCTGATGATGCATTGCCCCAAGATTGGATAAACCACATTTTTGCTGCTGACTCCTCACCCATGTTCATGGAATCTCCTTAGTTAGAGGTTGTCCTCTTGTGTCTGCCCTTGGGAGAACCTGCCATACTTCAGTCCCTCAGATCCCACAGCAGGATCCTAAGCTTTGAGAGTTCATGGGAAGTCTTCCAGGCCACACTGTAGCTTGTACAACCTCATAGGTCCTCGTAGGCCCTGTGATTCTGTGTCATGCTCCTTTCATTAGAAATTCTTCCTTTGACAGATCCAGTGTTTCATCATTATTACCCTCCCTGATTATTTGGGGAACCTGGAGGTAGGGATATTAATGCCTTGGCACTGGGAAAAAGCATTGGACAAGTCTGTTAATTGGTGAATTGCATTCCCAACCTGTAAACAGTTTCATCATTCTGACAGGAACAAAATGGAAAAGACTCTGTCCATTCATTGTGTTTCTCACTCTACAGAAGCTGCTAGATCTGCTGAATATTTTCAGCATTTTCAGTTTTCTCACCAGTGAGTTTATTGAATATTGATTTGAAAAACTAATATTTTACAGAATTTTCAAAATGATTTATTTTGTTCTTCAATAAACATAGAATACATTACCAGCATTGAGATTTTTGATATTGCTGGATACATTAAGAATGTATATAAAAGAAGGCATTGGTCCTTGGTTTACCAACAACATTCCCAGCCTTCTTTCAATATTGCAGACAACATTATAAATGTGTTTAAGGTAAACTTCAATGTAATCAAATAAAACTTGATCACACTGAACCATCTCATGGATAGTAGCCGCAATGTCTGTGATTATGGATTCATATACATGCACCTTTCTAAAGATTAGATTTTGTATGATGATTTCATAATGATAGAACATAGAACATAGAACATAGAAAAATACAGGCCCTTTGGCCCTCGATGTTGCGCAGATCCAAGCCCACCTAACCTACACTAGCTCACTATCCTCCATATGCCTATCTAATGCCCGTTTAAATGCCCATAAAGAGGGAGAGTCTACCACTGGCAGGGCATTCCATGAACTCACGACTCGCTGAGTAAAGAATCTACCCCTAACATCTGTCCTATACCTACCACCCCTTAATTTAAAGCTCTGCCCCCTCATAATAGCTGACTCCATACGTGGAAAAAGGTTCTCATGGTCAACCCATTCTAAACCCCTAATCATCTTGTACACCTCTATCAAGTCACCCCTAAACCTTCTTTTCTCCAATGAAAACAGCCCCAAGTGCCTCAGCCTTTCCTCATACGATCTTCCTACCATACCAGGATGAAATACTTCTTTGATACTTGACGTGATGTTAATAAAAATTGAACTCAGAAGAGTAGCTAGTGTTTTCTTGTGTGCTTATTTTATTTGGCGCACCGACCTTTACACCGCTGAGGCCAAACGCCAGCTCTCAGATACCTCCTCCTACTGCCCCCTTGACCATGACCCCACCCCCCACCACCAAACCATCATCTCCCAGACCATCCATAACCTCATCACCTCGGGGGATCTCCCATCCACCACCTCCAACCTCATAGTCCCACAACCCCGCACCGCCCGCTTCTACCTCCTGCCCAAAATCCACAAACCTGACTGCCCCGGCCGACCCATTGTCTCTGCCTGCTCCTGCCCCACCGAACTCATCTCCGCATACCTTGACACCGTCCTGTCCCCCTTAGTCCAAGAACTCCCCACCTACATTCGGGACACCACCCATGCCCTCCACCTGCTCCATGATTTTCGCTTCCCCGGTCCCCAACGCCTTATTTTCACCATGGACATCCAGTCCCTGTACACCTCCATCCCTCATCACGAAAGACTCAAAGCCCTCCGCTTCTTCCTTTCCCGCCGTACCAACCAGTACCCTTCCACTGACACCCTCCTTCGACTGACTGAACTGGTCGTCACCCTGAACAACTTCTCTTTCCAATCCTCCCACTTCCTCCAAACGAAAGGAGTAGCCATGGGCACCCGCATGGGCCCCAGCTATGCCTGCCTCTTCATAGGATATGTAGTCCATCTTCCGCAACTACACTGGCCCCACCCCCCACCTTTTCCTCCGCTACATCGATGACTGTATCGGCGCTGCCTTGTGCTCCCACGAGGAGGTTGAACAGTTCATCCACTTCACCAACACCTTCCACCCCGACCTCAAATTCACCTGGACAGTCTCAGATTCCTCCCTCCCCTTCCTCAACCTTTCTATTTCTATCTCAGGCGACCGAATCAACACGGACATCTACTACAAACCGACCAACTCCCACAGCTACCTGGACTACACCTCCTCCCACCCTGCCCCCTGTAAAAACGCCATCCCATTCTCCCAATTCCTTCGACTCCACCGCATCTGCTCCCAGGAGGACCAGTTCCAAAAACGCACATCCCAGATGGCCTCCTTCTTCAAGAACCGCAATTTCCCCCCCGACGTGGTCGACGATACCCTCCACCGCATCTCTTCCACTTCCCGCTCCTCCGCCCTTGAGCCCCGCCCCTCCAACCGCCACCAGGACAGAACCCCACTGGTCCTCACCTACCACCCCACCAATCTCCATGTACAGCGCATCATCCGCCGTCATTTCCGCCACCTCCAAACGGACCCCACCACCAAGGATATATTTCGCTCCCCTCCCCTATCAGCATTCCGTAAAGACCACTCCCTCCGTGACTCTCTCGTCAGATCCACACCCCCCCACCAACCCAACCTCCACTCCCGGCACCTTCCCCTACAACCGCAGGAGGTGCAAGACTTGCGCCCACACCTCCCCCCTCACCTCCCTCCAAGGCCCCAAAGGAAACTTCCATATCCGCCACAGATTCACCTGCACTTCCACACACATCATCTATTGCATCCTCTGCACCCGATGTGGCCTCCTCTATATTGGGGAGACAGGCCGCCTACTTGCGGAGCGTTTCAGAGAACACCTCTGGGACACCCGGACCAACCAACCCAACCACCCTGTGGCTCAACACTTCAACTCCCCCTCCCACTCCACCAAGGATATGCAGGTCTTTGGACTCCTCCATCGCCAGACCACAACAACACGACGGTTGGAGGAAGAGCGCCTCATCTTCCGCCTAGGAACCCTCCAACCACAAGGGATGAACTCGGATTTCACCAGTTTCCTCATTTCCCGTCCCCCCACCTTGTCTCAGTCAAATCCATCGAATTCAGCACCGCCTTCCTAACCTGCAATCTTCTTCCTGACCTCTCCGCCCCCACCCCAGTCTGACCTATCACCCTCACCTTGACCTCTTTCCACCTATCACATTTCCGACGCCCCTCCCCCAAGTCCCTCCTCCCTACCTTTTATCTTAGCCTGCTGGACAAACTTTCCTCATTCCTGAAGAAGGGCTTATGCCCGAAACGTCGATTCTCCTGTTCCCTGGATGCTGCCTGACCTGCTGCGCTTTTCCAGCAACACATTTTCAGCTCTGATCTCCAGCATCTGCAGTCCTCACTTTCTCCTCCTATTTTATCGTAAAGCCCAGCAGAGAAAGTTTTGTCACTTTTTAACTTGGTTAGTAGACTTTTCTAATACTATTGACAAACATTGCGATTGTGTTCAAGAAAGGGTAAATATTTCTTTTATTTAAGCACTGGAAAATACATATTTTCATGTCAACAATTCAGACGATGTCTTATTCATTAACATTCAGTCATTTACAGCAACTTTTTTAACCCAAAGTTCATATTCCAGAAAGCATGATATCTCTTGCTAAATTGCTGCCAACAAAACTTTCAAGGAAAGCAGAGTCCACTATGCAGGATCATAACTAAGTGGTAACAAACTGAATACATGCAGGTAAGAACATAAACATGCATCTGATTTGTTTTCCAAACAATATGGCTGATTTTCTGGAATCTTGCATGACAATGTTACATGAAATAAAGGAGACCAATAGCTCTTTGGTTTTCAGGCATTTACGAATGAAATCTTCTTTGGTATCTGCTCCATTGTGAAAAAAACACTTTATTGCTGAAGTGTCAATTTATCCTCTTCAGCAAAGACGTTTAAGCTAAGCATCATGAAGTGGAGGACCCAATCAAAGCAACACAAGAAAGAACAGGTGGTTGATCATCTCAGCATGGCATAGGTCCAAGGGAAGAGGAGTTTCTATCCAAAAAGAGCTACCTGGCAATATGCCACTTACCCTTAATTATGCAGATGGGTGATGCATATAATTTTACACATGGCCTCACAGACCAGTTGCACATTCTGGCACCATTTTTGGAAAGACACTTTCATTACAAAGCAGGTGCTATGAGAACATGTACAACATCAACTGGACTCAGAACGTTCAGTACTAAACTAGACATGTGATGTAAGTTCCATTTGTCTTGCTATTGCTACTACATTGACTGGTAGAAACTAGATATCAGGACATACTTACCTGACAAGTGCATCTGTCAGTGAGATGGCAATCGAAACATGGATGTTTGTCTCTAGTAATGCCTCAAATGAAATTGTGCCAAAATGTTACTGCCTGTTACACAAGCTTTTGCATTTACCCACATATCATGATAGTTTTGGGGCTGTCATTAAACCTAGACTTCGGATTCTGTCTGTTTTAC
This sequence comes from Chiloscyllium plagiosum, assembly GCF_037043375.1. Taxonomy (NCBI): domain Eukaryota; kingdom Metazoa; phylum Chordata; class Chondrichthyes; order Orectolobiformes; family Hemiscylliidae; genus Chiloscyllium; species Chiloscyllium plagiosum. The sequence continues at coordinate 69,916,221 of NW_028270146.1, forward strand.
TTCAGCATATGTTTCTGAGGGTTCTGCCATGGACATCCATTGAATTGGTCCACATTTATGGGTAACGTATGGCAGTAATTTGTCATTACCTTCCGCAATGTGGCTGACCAGGAAACATGTTGAACGAGGGAATGAACTGGTTTCAGAGGACCCTAATGGCTGAAAATGCTGTTAACTGAAGGAATATAGCATGTAAGCAAGTATGTTGGATAAACAAATCAACACGAATGTGAAAAGTGATGCAGGAGTAAAAGCAGAAATTATTTAAATTTGCATAAAATTTCAATTCAAAATCATCAAAATTCTGTGAATAGGGTGCAATGATATCAGTGAATGATTATTGGCAATGTTCAGCAAATACCCTGCAGAAAGTATTGTTATTAAAATTACAGCTTTAAAAACAAAACCATATTAATCTCATAATTAAATCCAAGATAACCAGTGAATATGAGCATCCTTAGAATAACAATGCTTGTCTGGGTGCAAAGTGGCCTTAGAAAATGACACAAACTTAGAGGTTGCCAATCGTTTGGCAGATCTCCTCTGAGTATTGAGTTGTTCTAGAAATGGTTTGTGGTATGATAGGGCTGGAATTTTATTTGAAGGGCAGAACACATAGTTAATGTGGTGCATTTGGTAAGATATGGTTAGAAATCTCACTAGAACGCCCGAAAATCCAGCGCAACTCACACTTAGCCAAAAAGAACATAAGATTCAGTCCCGTGATTCTACCATGAAAATCTGGTGAGGCAGAGGTCTCAAGCAAATCTGCAGATAATGGGGCATAAAAGGTAAGCATACTTTAAAGGTGAGCAAATTAGGTATTTTAAAACCCTCCTTGTTACTGTTTTTTTCACTCGTTGTTGCTAAAGTATATCCAACCAGCAAATAATGTAATCATCTCAGGACCGAAGTTAATCTTCTTAAGACTGAGGAGCCTGAGATGCGATTGCGATGGATGTCCACAGAACTGTCAATTCATGTTGTCATTGTCAGTGACTGGGGATACTTCTGTAGCTGTGCCACCTTTGATCCAATACAGATTTTTTCAGAAAGCAAGAGTCATAGTGAGGCTCCGAAGTGTGGTAAACTTCCATTACAGCCATACAGGTAGGGAAACCCTCCAGTATAGCAGGGAAGCACAATGGAACTGCCATTACCACAGGGTAAAACTCTGCAGAGAAGATTAAATACCTAATCACATTAGAGAGCTGTGGCATTAGAAAGAGTATTGCCAGGAGAGATTTAATTTCAGAAATGTGCTATGTAGAACATAAAATTGTACATCCTGGAGAAGACAATTAGTCAGATAATTTTAAACTGGATAATAAGTTAGAAACTGATCAAGGAAAAGCACTTCTGTACACAATTAAGAGTATAGTGGTTGATGTTATTGCTCGCCACCAGCTAAATGAAACATGAGACAAAATCGAATAGGTTTTGAAAGCCTTTGACGATTCTCTCCTTGCATCATCATTTTGGACAAATGGTAATGTGCCATAATGTACTCTTGCTACTTTTGATAATACTCAAAATTTGCTTGAGAGGACATTCTCAGCCTCTTATTTGTATGTACTTCATGTGGGATTCAGGCTCTGTGGTGTATCACCCGCATGGGGGTCGAGGTCAATGAGATTTGTAGGGACCATGTGATAGGTAACACTTGTTGCTTCAGTAGCCACCTCCTTGCAACTCACTCCTACACCTTTTTCTAGGGATGGAATAGGCATTCTGACTGGATGGCATCCCTGGAATCACAACATACAGGTAACTCCAAGATTCTTCATTACTTTCCAACAACACTTCATTTGGGCGTTTCAGATTTTGCAATACCACTTCTTGCCTCCACACCATCCGCTAAACTTTTGGCCATCAGCAACTCCCTTCTTTAAACCACTTTCCGAGGCTCCCACTAGCTACTGGTTCAATGACATAGCGGTGGCCACCTGTGTTAAGCTGCTTGATGGCTCTGTAGAATTTGGGATCACAGCCACTTGTATCTTATTCCAACACCTGATATTCTGATTTTGGTGGAATACCCTTGTACAGATTGGAAGATTAGTTTGTCAGCTTTGCAATTTTGTAACTCTCTTCTTTTCGGTGTTCCTGTCTTGGGCATCTTGGATGACATCTTAAACATTTGGTTTAGCGTCCTGTGATGCTCCACTCAGCGACCTGACCATCACCATCAGAAAATGTGATAAGCCCAAGAAAATGGTCCATGAAACGGGCTGCAACTCAGACAAAGAAGAGATTGAGTGGAGAGTAGCCTATGGTGAAGTGTGGAGTGCTATTACAGGGTAACCACGATTATCCGAATGTGATGGGCGCGCACTATTAACCGTTATTCGATTAATCGATTAAATGCCTTTCTTCTGGGGCTCAGAGTTTTTAAAGTCTGCTCTTTGTTCAGGAGACTGCAGAAGCACACAGCGTGCGAGGCCCCACCCCCAATCCCCCACCTCCGATGCCATCTGACACCACCCCTGCCCCCAAAACCGCCACCCCACCCCCAACCCTGTGCAACACCACCCCTTCCCTGAAACACCGCCCCACTGCCCCCAATCCCGTCTAACACTGCCCTACCCCCAAAACTGCCCCGGCCCCAAGCCCATCTAACACTGCACCTCCGCCCCCCTGCCCCCAACTCTGTCGAACACCGCCCCCCGCTCCCAACCCCGTCTATCACCGCCCCCACTCCCAACACCACTCCCCCGCCCCCAACCCCATCTAACACCGCCCCTGCTCCCAACACCATCCACCAGCACCCAGCCCTGTCTAACACCGCCCCGTGCTCCCAACACCACTCCCCCAACCCTGTCGAATACCGCCCCCAACACCGCCCCGCCCCAACCCTGTCTAACACCGCCCCACACTCCCAACACCACTCCCCCAACCCTGTCGAACACCACCCCCGCCCTCAACACCAACCCCGCCCCCAACCCTGTCTAACACCGCACCCGCTCCCAACACCAGCCCAGCCCCCAACCCTGTCGAACACTACCTACCACCCCCAACACCGCCCATGCCCCCAGCCTCACCTAACACTGCTCCCGTCCCCCAAAACCGCAGCCCCTGCCCCCCCAACCCCGTGGAACACCTCCCCCCGCCCCCAAGCATGCCCCCCGCCACCAACCACATCTATCACTGCTCCCACCCCCCTGCCCCAACCCTGTGCAACACCGCCCCCACCCCCAACTCCATCTAACAGTGCCCCCCATCCCCAACACCTCTCCCCGCCCCAACCCCATCTAACACTGCCCCCCACCTCCAACACCGCCCTCCAACATCGTCTAACACTGCCCCTGTCCCCAACAACTTCCCCCGCACCCTTGTCCCCAACACCTCCCTCCGCCCCCAACCCTGTCTAACACTACCCTCGCCTCCAACACTGCCCTCAATCCCGTCTAACACTGCCCTCCACCCCCAACACCTCCCCCAGCTCCCCCACCCCCAACCCCGTTGAATACTGCCCCATGCTCCCCCAACCCCACCCCCAGCCACCAACTCTGTCTAACACTGCCCCTGCCCCCAAAAGCCACACTCCCGCCCTCAACCCCGTCTAACACTGCACCCCTGCCCCAACACCTCCCCAGCTCCCCCACCCCAACCCTGTTGAATACTCCCCCCTGCTCCCCCAACCCCGTGCCCCCGCCCCCAACCTCGTGCAACACTTCCCCCCCACCCCAAACTCCGTCCAACACCACCCCCCTGCCTGCCCCCCCAACCCCATACACACCCGCCCCTCTCCAGGGCAGCTGGACTGGACACCAACATCAAGATTGCTGCAGTTGCCTTTGTGGGTAAGTCTCCAAATAGCACGCACACACACACATTTCACTGCAACTTTTTGACAGGTTCCACCTTTACCCTGTACAGGACAATGTTGAAGAGATTACGTGGGGAAGGGGAGTTTAGGGTACATCCCTGTCTAGAACTCTAGGGAAAGTTCGGGGAGAGAGAGAGGGCGGGAGGTCAGTCATTTGGGGATGGTGCCTCTTTAATAACTGTAAACAAAAGACGTGATCACTGTTGGAAACACGTCTTTGATGTAATTTTCCATCGGGACCTGGAGATCGCCTTTGGATAACCTGATTTTTGGATAATTGATATTTGCATAATCAAGGTTCCTCTGTATATGCATAAACTAATTCCATAAAGTACTGATGCCTTTTTTCTTCTCTCTGCATGAAAGGTTCACAAACAATCAGTCAGATTATTGTTGAACTGTTCACTAACCTCAGGATGATAGGGGGTAGTGCAGTTCTTGGCAATGCCACAAACTTGCAAAGCTCTTGTGATATCTCGTATTCAAGTTACATCCCTGATCACTGTGGATCTGACATAAGAACAGCAAATGGGACCAACCTTTCCTGTACTAACTCTCTGGCTGCAGTTAAGATCTTTTGTTCATTGGTGGGAATGGGTTGTGTGAACTTGGTGAAGACATAGGTGAGTATGAGAATATTCCTAGTCCAATTGTCTAAGGTTAAGGATAGTAAAATCCACTGCAAGGATCTCTTTTGGCAACCAGGCTGCACTTCAGGGCTCAAGTCACTTCCCTGTTTCAGACAAAGTACACCTCACAATTTTGATACAAGTTATCGATATCAGCAGCCATTCCAGCCAGTAACACTGCTGTCTTATCAGCGTAATCATCTTTTCCATTGGTTGGTCAACTACAAAGAGTCATGAATCACTAACAACATCAGATGCTTGGAGCAATCAGGAAAAAGTATTTGGTACATCTCTCTCACATTGCCATGAACCAGCTATAAAGGACTCCAACTGCCTCCCTGGTGCGCTATTCGTGCCTCAACAGTTTCAGTACCCGCTTGGATATCCACTTGATGTCAGGCTGATAATTGCTGGACCCCCTGTTAGTGGTGCAGTTTACTGATATTCACAACAATCAGTAGTTTAAGGTTCACCTTTGGAAGTAAATGGCAACGGTTAACCATACCTGGTTGTATTTCTTTGGACCCAGTTTCAGTTTTCATCATAAGTGCATTGGTGACATTCTACTGAATCTTAATTTGACTGTCATAAAGAATTAGGTTGGAATGCTGTCCAAGACTTGGAATTTGGACATAATGCCCACCGAAGTCTCTTCCGAGTGGGAAGGGATGGGTTCCCTCTTTTGGTCAGTTTTCAAATAAGGGCATTAGCATTTGAATCATCTTTACCTGACCTTTGACAGATCAGCAGGTGAAACTCTGCAACGTCAGCAACTCATTGTTGCTTCAAGCTTGGTGGACATTTGAAAATAGTGGATTGGGGTGTTTGTAAATATTTAAAACTCTGTATCAATCATAATGTCCCTGTGGTCTGGGAACTGAAAACTAGCAGTTAGTGCTTCACACCAGAGTAAGTTTGCATATTTCTTTCATTTCTAATGAGACTCCAGCTCATGGGCCATATTCATTCTTTTCTGTCCTAGAATCTGTTACAGCTCCTCTGCCATGAAAACTGGCACGGTTTCCAGATGAAAGTGAAATGGAAATCTAGATAGTCAAGGACAAATAAGGAGACAAGCATTGGCTTGAAAGTGCAAAACGAGTCTTCAAGTACTCGGGTTCAATTTCTTGTGATGCTCCGTGAGGTATCTATGTGGAGTTCCTCAGCATTCTCTAGTTTCTTCAACAAATAATGGATCGGGGCAGCCAACTGTGCACAGCTCTGTACAAAGCCCCTATATTAACTCACTAGATCATGGAACTCATACAGTTCCCCCTTTGTGTTAGGTTGGGCAACCCCTACACCACTCCGACTTTCTAATCAAAATGAATAATGCTTTCCTTGGTAAAGAAGTGCCCAAAGTTCTGTGCTTTTGTACAAAAAAAGGAGCACTTCTCTGGTTTTCCTTCCAAGTTAAACTTCAATAACTAAGCTGAGATGATGTTAAGTCTTTCAAGGATCTCCCCACACAAAGAGGGACCAGAAATTAAGGCCACAAATAGCTTTATTTTTCACTTGAATTAGACGGCAGGACCATTAAAAAGTCAAAAAGACATTCTTGTGTATTTGTAAATATCCCCGATGCTCATTCAGAATGCTTTCTTTTCAATGTTTTGCTCTGTGTTGGGTAGCTGGCTTTAACTTTGGACCAAATTGAGACTGCAGAAATACTTTGCACCTGTGAGAACTTTTAATGTTTCCTCTAACCTAGATAGATGGTAAACATCCTGAAGAGTCTTTGTGTTAAGTGCATGGCAATTAACAGAGATCCTCGATTTTCCAACTTTATACCTAACAAGGTTTGTGCAGGATGTACATAAACTTGACAACTCTTGTGACATCTCACTCTAAAAACTTCTGCATGTATTCCCAGGCTTTCTCCCAAAGTGTGGCGGATCCGGCAGTGAGGAATCTTTACCAGGTGGTCAACTTTAGTCACAATCTGTGGCTCACAAGGGCACAATATTTGATGTCACTACCATCTTTGCTGAAGTTTGTCCCATATTTGGTGCAAGTAGAAACAAGATCCTTTGGGTCTCCTGCAACTTGATACTGAAATGACATTAGAGATGTCTTCCCAGGTCAGTCTATTCTCCACAGTAGTGACAGGTTTAAAGACATCCATGGGCATTCTTGATGGAGATAAATATCTTTGTCATTGAGATTGGTCATCTATGTAGGTGTCCTACCCTTTTTTCCCTACAATGACAAGGGTGATTCTCAGAGCTAAATCAAGTGGAAGCTTCACCACATGTGACACATGATGCTCTAGCAAGACTTGATGTCAACAATTGAAGACAGCTGGCAGCAATCCTTAAGAAGAGTGATTATTTGGGTGGATAAAAGAACAGCCTGATTACCAGCTACTCAAGAGTTCTAAAGGCCTGTGCAGGCTGATTCACCTTGTGTAAGTGGAGCAAAGATTCCTCAAACCCTCTGCTGACCTAGCAGTGTGCTGCTCATACCAACCACTATACATGCATTCTAAGGACTCCACGTAATGAGTATTCTCAACTTCCTTACTTCAGCCGGAGTATTGATGCAGTCATGAATTACTAGAAACTCCAAGTTATGAAAAGTGTGACAGAGGATGGATAGGGAGATCTTGATGCTGCCATGAAAAGGGACGTCCAAACCCTGCAATGATGTGGAAATGCTGGTGTTGGACTGGGGTGGACAAAGTTAAAAATCACACAACACCAGGTATAGCCAAACAGGTTTATTTGGAAGCACTAGCTTTCAGAGTGGTGCTCCTTCATCAGGTGGTTGTCTCTGCAAAGCAGTTACCTGGGGGAAGAGACGTCAACCAACTCACATCCCTAAGCTGGATGCTCTTTGAAAAACTGGCCACTAACAGGTGACACCTCTGAGACAATCAGAATTGATGCTTGCAAAATCTCACACTCAGTGCAGGCCATTTTAACATCTAGTCAGAAGGAAAGACCATTGGACTAGATAGGGTCTCCTTACCTGATAGTCGTGGTGGTTGTCAGCAGTCTAGTTTGAAGTGCCCAGCTCTGCCACAATACCACCATCTCTTTGGAGTATCCTTTGAGTGGAATAAGCCATTAGGCTTACCATGTAGTTAGCACATTAAGGAATGGATCTGTGCTTGCTGCGCAGCAATGGTTTCTGCTTACCAGAGGTCTATAGCCCGGCCTGGACTAACAACCATGACCACAAATGATAATTATAAATGAATGATATACTCTGCAGTGAGTAGGACAGACACCACTTATTGAAAGTCCTTGCAATGTGATTCAAAAGAGGAAGTTCACTTGCATAACTTTTAAATACTTAATGCAATTATTGTAAGATAAGTAGGTCATTTCCAGAAAATGTGCTCCTGTAGCACACAGCCACAAAAAAGCAAAATAATGAAGATTTATTCATGTGGAGATAAACGAGTTTTCAGTAGAAGTACCCAAAGTTTTCTTAAGGAAAATCAGTAATTGGACCAAGCGTTTATGACAATAAGCTTCTCACAAATTTCAAGTTAGACATGGGAGCAGCTGTCATAGTATTGTCAGATAGAAAGCACCACTTATGGTCAGCAGAAGTTTTGCTGCATGGTCCAGCGGGGCATTGCATATAACAGTAAAGATATGCTTAAAGCAACTTTCCATCATAAGGGACACCAAATACAGAAATGAAAAATGTGGTGCTGGAAAAACACAGCAGGACAGGCAGAATCCGAGGAGCAGGAAAATCAATGTTTCGGGCATAAGCCCTTCTTCAAGGGAAGTCTTTATGTACTTCTTAACAAATAATTCTGTTATGAGTAGAAGAGTGTGTGAACACCTCAATCTCATTCAAAAGGTAGAAGAGGTTAAACAATAAGAGAGCAAGGAAAAATTAATAGAAAATTTCACTGGATTCAGTAAGTTCATGGCAGAACCTAAACAAAAAAAAGAGGATCTCCTGAGGTTAGTTTAGTCGGAAAGAAAAATTTGCTTTTTGCTGTCAAAGAGCTGGCAAGAGGTAACAATAGTAGTTATTCCACTGTGATCAAAACTGAAGAGGGTTCATATTCCAAGTTCCAACAAAATTCAAATTGAAATACAAGCAAAAAGACATTGTCTACACCACTCAAGAGGATGTATAATGATAGACAGACAATAAAAACACCTGCATAACTTGAGTCAGATTGCAACACTACACATTTAACAACTATACATTGCAAATTCACATCAGATGTAAATTGTTGAAGTGATTAAGTAGAAAAAAAGTTCAATTTCCAAAGAAGAATCCCCAATAACAATAACATATATCAGATGTGAATCTCCAAGCAACACAATTCAGGATGTGAACAAACCCGTTTCCCTAATAATTCGACTGCTGAAGGGGAAAGAGAAGGAAGCTCACATGCACAAATAGTGCACAGCTTTTAAAACTGAATGCATTTATTGTACGTCATGTATTGTAGATCATTTCCAGAAAATGTGCTCCAGCAGCAGCCACAAAAAAAACCAAAAGAATGCAAACGTACCCGCATGGAGATAAATGAGTCTCAGTAGAAGATGTACCCAAAATTTTCTTTGGGAAAATTAGTGATTCTGAAAAAAATATTCACCAAGTCGAAGTAACAAGTCTACATTCTCCAGCCCAGATCAGACAGATTAAAAGCCAAATTTTACTGACAGAAATTGTGATCGATACAACTCCATGGAAAACATGTCCAAAAGGACAAACAATGAGCAAAGATCTAAGATACTACAAAGAACAAAATGCCAGCCATAGAGGTGTCCACACTGATAGCTATTAACGTCAGGTCCTGGGGGTTCCTTAATGGTCTGTCACTTTTAAATAACTTTGAATGCTCTCCAAATATTTTAGAATTTTCTAATCCCCCTCCATGACATTCTCATTTAGTTATCTCTACTGTTTTAAATTTCATCCACTCAAATTTTCTCTTCCAGCAGCTATACCATTCCTAATCTCATCTGAGTTTTCATGTGGAGTCGTGAATTATTATGCAGATTATGTCTGACATAAGATGGTGTTTAATTAGTATGTAAATTTAAGGCATGTTTTACAGCAAAGCAAATCAAGCTAGTAACTTAAGCAAGCAATGACTCCATTTTATGCTATAAGGCAGTATTTGTGAAGTACCAAATAAACGTATGAAACTGAGTAGAGAGAAAGGCCAACCAGTTTTAAATGCAAGCATTATTTATTTTTGTTCTGTTTAACCATAAAGGCAATTTTGATCAACACTCTAGCTGTACAAGCAATCATCTTGAAACACCAGTCATGAACTTTCAGAGATTGACGTATTATAGTAAGTAGGTCCTTGTCTCAATCAACACCATTCACTTTATATCTTTGCATGAGGAACACATCTTGGCATTAGTCTTCTTATGTGCATAACACTACCTTTATTTGTTATTAGCTATGTCTGCCAGATACGGATACAGGCCAGGAAGAGTATCAGATAGCAGCTGAAAGTTCTGTAGAGGCATGTTTGGAAGATAGGATCGAGACAGAATTTGGAAATGAGGATGTCAGCAGCCTGATGTGCACCTCTATCTGAGCAACTTTGCAGAGACAAACCAACAGCTCTAAGTGGCTATTTTGAATATTTAAGTGCTCAACTATGGATAGATTGGGGACATGATCAGGATCATCTTCAAGAAAGATCTTCCAGCATAATCTAAGGATGACGTTACTCTGTGCACTGGGATCTAACTTAACTTCATACTTATGGCTGTGGGATTGTTTCTCATTTTCTCCTAGATCTGAATAATTTTTTTTCTTCTGGAAATTGTCACATCAAGAGATTGCATGCATCTGCATGGATCCTATGAATATTATTTCCTCAAACTTATCATCATCCTCCAGGGTCATATAGTCTCAGAGGTCCACAGCATGAAAACAGGCCCTTCAGCCCAACTTGCCCGTGCCGCCAAGTTTTCACAAATTAAACTAGTCCCAGTTGCCTGTGTTTGGTCCATATTTTTCCATTCTGATTCCATCCATGTACCTGTCTAAATGTTTTATAAATGACAAAATTGTATTCGCTTCCACCACTACTTCTGGCAGCCTGTTCCAAACATTCACCCTCTCTGTGTGAACAAATTGCCCCTCTCGACCCTTTTTTAACTCTTCTCTCTCACCCTATACCTATGCCTTTTTGTTTTAGACTCCCTTACCATGGGGAAAAGCTGCTGGCTATGTATCTTATCTCTGCCTCTCATTATTTTATGTACCTCTGTAAGGTCACTCCTGAGTCTCCTATGCTCCAGGGAAAAAAGCCCCAACCTATCCAACCTCACCTTATAACTCAAACCTTCCCCTCCACGTGACATCCTAGTAAGTCATTTCTATACTCTTTCCAATTTAATATTATCCTTTCTATAGTAGAGCGACCAGGACTGCATGCAGTATTCCAAATGTGGCCTCACCAATGCTTTATACAGCTGCGACAAGTTGTCCCATCTCCTATACTTTAGACTCTGACTGATGAAAGCTAGCATGCCAGAAAGCTTTTTCACAACCCTGTCTACCTGTGACTCCCCTTTCAAAGAATTATATACTCCAACATTACTTTCTTTTATAACACTCCCCAAGGACCTACCATTGAGTGTGCAAGTCCTAAACTGGTTTTGCTTTACCAAAATTCAACATCTTGCAGTTATCTAAAGTAAATCCATCTGCCATTCCTCAGCTTACTGGCCCAGTTGATCCAGATCTCACTGACTTCCCAGATAACCTTCTTCACTGTCCATGATACCACAAATTTTGGTTTCCATGCAAACTCACTGACCATACTTCTTAAATTCTCATCCAAATCATTTATATAATTGACAAGTAACAGTAGACCCAGTACCGATCCCTGTGGCACACTGCTAGTCATCAGCCTTCAGTCTGAAAAACACCCTCTACACCACCCTCTTTATTTTACCGTCAAGCCAATTTTGTATCCAATTGGCTAGCTCTCCCTGGATCCTGTGAGATTTAACCTAACTCAACAATGGAGTGGAGAGTGTCAAGCTCCTGGGAGTGGTCATCCACAACAAGCTTTCTTGGACTTTTCATATATATGCACTGGTTACAAAGGCCCAACAATGTCTCTTCTTCCTCAGGCAGCTGAGGAAATTTAGCACGACGGCGAATACCCTTGCCAACTTTTATAGTTGTGCCATTGAGAGCATTCTGTCTGGATGTATCACTACCTGGTATGGCAACTGTACCAGTCAAGATTGGAGATGGTTATAGAGAGTGGTGAACTCGGCCCGGACAATCACAAAGGTCAACTTCCCATTTATTAAATCCATCTACCAGGCCCACTGTCAAGGAAAGGACGCCAGCTTTCTCAAAGATCCATTCCACCCTGGCAATATTTTTTACAACCTCTACAATAGGGGAGAAGGTACAGAAACCTGAACACACGCACCAGCTGGTTTCCAAATAGTTTCTACCCTACTGTTGTTAGAATACTGAATGGACTCACAAACTCTTCACATTCACTTGTACCTGTGTTTTTGTTTTTGCCGTTGTTTACCTATTAGTTACTTATCTATGCTACTTAACTCTGTGATCTGCCTGTATTGCTCGCAAGACAAAGCTTTTCACTGTGTTTTGGTACACTTGACAATAAATTCAATTCAATTCAATGTGGTACCTTGTTAAAGGCCTTGCTAAAGTCCATGTAAACAACATCTACAGCATTGCCCTCATCTACTTTTTTGGTCACCCTTTCAAAAAACTCAATCAAATTTGTGAGACATGATTCCCCACGCACAAAGCCATGCTGCCTATCCCAAATGAGTGCTTGCCTCTCCAAATGCTTGTAGATCCTGTTTCTCATATTCCCATCTAACAACTAAGGCTCACTGGTCTATAGTTCCTAAGCATTTCCTGCAGCCTTTTTTTAAGTAATGGCACAACATTAATCACCCCTCAATCTTTGGGCACTTCACCCATGGCTGTCGATGCTACAAATAGCTGCGTAGGGGCCATGCAATTTCCTCCCGAGCCTCCCACAAAGTCCTGGGATACACTCCATCAGGTCCTGGGGACTTATTTCCCTTAATGCATTTTAAGACTTCTAGCACTTCCTCTTCTGAAATTTGGACTCTCTTCAAGGCATCCCTATTTATTTCCTCAAATTCCCGAGCATGCATACCTTTATGGATGGTAAATACTGATGAGAGATATTCATTTAGAATCTCACCCATCTCTTGTGGCTCCGTACATAGATAAAACATGGAACATAGAACGTTACAGCAGAGTGCAGGCCCTTCGGCCCTCGATGTTGCACCAACCTATGAAATTAATCTGATGCCCATCTAACCTCACCATTCCATTATTATCCATATGTATGTCCAATGCCCATTTAAATGCCCTTAACATCCCCGAGTCTACTACTGTTGCAGGCAAGCTGTTCCACCCCCCTATTACTCTCTGAGTAAAGAAACTACCCCTGATATCTGTCCTAAATCTATCACCCCTCAATTTAAAGCTATGTCCCCTCGTGTTAGCCTTCACCATCCGAGGAAAAAGGCTCTCACTGTCCACCCTATCTAACCCTCTGATTATCTTATACATCTCGATTAAGTCACCTCTCAACCTTCTTCTCTCCATCGAAAACAGTTCCCTCAGTCTTTCCTCGTAAGACCCTCCTTCCATACCAGGCAACATCCTTGTAAGACTCCTCTGAACTCTTTCCAAAGCTTCCACATCCTTCCAATAATGTGGTGACCAGAACTGTACGCAATACTCCAGATGTGGCCTTACCATAAGACCATAAGACATAGGAGCGGAAGTAAGGCCATTCGGCCCATCGAGTCCACTCTGCCATTTAATCATGGCTGATGGGCATTTCAACTCCACTTACCCGCATTCTCCCCATAGCTCTTAATTCCTTGTGACATCAAGAATTTATCAATTTCTGCCTTGAAGACATTTAGCATCCCAGCCTCCACTGCACTCTGTGGCAATGAATTCCACTGGCCCACCACTCTCTGGCTGAAGAAATGTCTCCGCATTTCTGTTCTGAATTTACCCCCTCTAATTCTAAGGCTGTGTCCACGGGTCCTAGTCTCCTCGCCTAATGGAAACAATTTCCTAGTGTCCACCCTCTCCAAGCCATGTATTATCTTGAAAGTTTATATTAGATCTCCCCTTAATCTTCTAAACTCCAATGAATACAATCCCAGGATCCTCAGCTGTTCCTCATATGTTAGACCTACCATTCCAGGGATCATCCGTGTGAATCTCTGCTGGACACGCTCCAGTGCCAGTATATCGTTCCTGAGGTGTGGGGACCAAAACTGGACACCGTACTCCAAATGGGGCCTAACCAGAGCTTTATAAAGTCTCAGTGCTTTTATATTCCAACCCTCTTGAGATAATTGACAACATTGCATTCGCTTTCTTAATCACGGACTCAACCTGCATGTTTACCTTTAGAGAATCCTCAACTAGCAGTCCCAGGTCCCTCTGTACTTTGGCTTTACGAATTTTCTCACCGTTTAGAAAGTAGTCCATGCTTGTATTCTTTTTTCCAAAGTGCAAGACCCCACATTGAATTCCATCAGCCATTTCCTGGACCACTCTTCCAAACTTTCTAGATCCTTCTGCAGCCTCCCCACTTCCTCAGTACTACCTGCCTGTCCACCTAACTTTGTATCATCGGCAAACTTCGCTAGAATGCCCCCAGTCCCTTCATCTGGATCATTAATATATAATGTGAACAGCTGCGGCCCCAATATTGATCCCTGCGGGACACCGCTTGTCACCAGCTCCCATTCCGAAAAAGAACCTTTTATCCCAACTCTCTGCCTTCTGTCAGACAGCGAATCCTCAATCCATACCAGTAGCTCACCTCGAACACCATGGGCCCTCACCTTGCTCAGCAACCTCCCGTGTGGCACCTTATCAAAGGCCTTTTGGAAGTCTAGGTAGACCACATCCACTGGGTTTCCCCAGTCTAACCTGCGTGTCACCTCTTCAAAGAACTCCAACAGATTTGTCAGGTACGACCTCCCCTTACTAAACCCATGTTGACTTTTCTAATCCAACCCTGCTCTTCCAAGAATTTAGAAACCTCATCCTTAATGATGGATTCTAGAATTTTACCAACAACCGAGGTTAGGCTAATTGGCCTATAATTTTCCATCTTTTGCCTTGATCCTTTCTTGAACAAGGGGTTACAACAGCGATCTTCCAATCATCAGGGACTTTCCCTAACTCCAGTGACTTTTGAAAGATCTCAACCAACGCCTCCGTTATTTCCTCAGCCACCTCCATCAGAGCTCTAGGATGTAGCCCATCGGGGCCAGGAGATTTATCAATTTTAAGATCTTTTAGCTTTTCTAGCACTTTCTCTTTTGTAATGGCAACCATACTCAACTCAGCCCCCTGACTCCCTTTAATTGTTGGGATATTACTCATGTCTTCCACTGTGAAGACTGATGCAAAGTACTTATTAAGTTCTTCTGCTATTTCCTTATCTCCCATCACTAAGCTTCCAGCATCAGTTTGAAGTGGCCCAATGTCTACTCTTGCCTGTCGTTTGTTTCTTATGTATTGAAAGAAACTTTTACTATCATTTCTAATATTACTGGCTAGCCTACCTTCATATTTGATCCTCTCCTTCCTTATTTCTCTCTTTGTTATCCTCTGTTTGTTTTTGTAGCCTTCCCAATCTTCTGATTTCCCAGTGCTCTTGGCCACTTTATAGGATCTCTCTTTTTCTTTGATAGATTTCCTGACTTCCTTTGTCAGCCATGGCTGTCTAAGCCCTCCCCGGATAATCTTTCTCTTCTTGGGGATGAACCTCTATACAGTGTCCTCAATTTTACCTATAAACTCCTGCCATTTTTGCTCTACTGTCTTCCCTGCTAGGCGCTGCTTCCAGTCTATTTTCGTCAGTTCCTCTCTCATGCCCTCATAATTACCTTTATTTAACTGTAACACCATGACATCCGATTCTGCCTTCTCTCTTTCAAAATGTTAGGAGGTCTGCACATAACTCCCACTATGGTTTTTTTTGCCTTTGTGGTTCCTCAATTCCACCCACATAGACTCCACATCATCCGACGCTATGTCATTCAGTGCCATAGATTTAATTTTGTTCTTAACTAACAAGGCCACCTCGTCCCCTCTGCCCACCTCCCTGTCTTTACCAGTGTCTTGTACAGCTGAAGCATGACCTCGTGGCTCCAAAACTCAATCCCCACACAAATAAAAGCTAGCACACCTTATGCCTTCTTATCAACCCTATCAAACTGGGTGGCAACTTTCAGGGATTTATGCACCTGGAAACCGAGATCTCTCTGTTCATCTACACAGCCAAGAATTTTACCATTAGCCAAGTACTCTGTATTTCTGTTATTTCTTCCGGAGTGAACTACCTCACATTAACCTCTATTTGCCACTCCTCTGCCCAGCTCTGCATCTTATCTATGTCCCTCTGTAACCCATAACATCCTTTGGTACTATCCACAACTCTGCCTAACTTAGTATCAACTGTAAATTTACTACTCCATCATTCTATGCCCACATCCAGATCATTTATAAAAATGGCAAACAGCAGTGGTCCCAAAACAGATCCTTGCGGCACACCACTGGTAATTGAGCTCCAGGATGAACATTTCCCATCAACCACCACCCTCTGTCTTCTTTCCGCTAGCCAATTTCTGATCCAAACCGCTCATTTACCTTCAATCCCGAAACTTTGTATTTTGTGCAATAGCCTACCGTGTGGAACTTTATCAAATGTCTTACTGAAGGTGGCCTTGTTGATGTTTAGGAGGCCCAATTCTCTGCCTAGTTGCTCTTTTGTCCTTCATGTGTTTGTAGAATCTCTTTGGACGTTGAAGTTTATATTAATTTAACTTTTCATTTGCTTTGTTGCTCTGCTTCTGGTAAATCCTTCACCATCTTCTTTGTTTCACACAGCTTTTTGCTCTGATTGCATATGCACAAGTGTCGCAATTTGTTATGTATGCAGCATATTTCCTTTCAGGTCTCACTGTCAGGTCTTGAAGCCCATCGAAGGAGGAGAGTGGGGAGTGTCATCCCAATATACTTTTTATTTGTTCATTGGATGTAGACATAAATGATCAGGCCAGCATTTATTGCCAATCCCTAATTGCCCAGGGAGCAGTTAAGTGTCAATGACATTGTTGTGGGTCTGGAGTCACATGTAAGCCAGACCAGATATGAACAATGGGTTACTTTCCCTAAAGGATGTTAGTGAATTAGATGGATTCTTATGACAATTGACAGTAGTTACATGTTTGCCATTGGTCTGACAATAATTACAATGTTAGCTGGCTTTCATCTCACTACATAGGGAAGATAATGATCGAATAGTACTATTGCTAGATTATTAACCCAGAAACCCAGGTAATGTCCTGGGGACCTGGGTTCGAATTCTGCCATGGTAAATGGTTGAATTACAATAGAAAAAATTGGAAGTAAGAGTGCAATGATGACTATGAATCTATTGTCAATTGTTGAGGAAAAACTCATCTGATTTGCTCATATCGTTCAGGGAAGGAAACTGGCACTCTTATCGGGTCTGGTCTACATCTAACTGTAAACCACAGCAATGTGGTTGATTTTTAATTGACCTCTGGGCAATAAATGCTGGCATAGCCAGTGATGACCTCATCTTGTGAATTAATTTTTTAAAAATGTCTTAACTTCATCAATGTTACCATTAATAAAATTAAGCATATTAAAATCTTCCATACTTAGTTTTAATATTTTCTTGTTAAATGAATTGCTGTAATTCTTCAAATGTAAAACATATTAATTTGACACATGCAAATGCATTCTTTAAAGTAAATTGGAATGCCCTGATACTTTTTGATCATATTTTATCCAAGACAGCTTATCTGCTCTGATAAGAAAATATGCATTTCCAATCCACACAAGTATTTGTTCGCAGCCAGTTCACTGAAAAAAAAACTGGATTCTTTATCAAGCATACTGTTAGTACTTTACTTTTGTTGGCATGTGTTTGATCTTACATATACTTGTACACTTATTGTTGTGAAATCATTTCAAAGATTGCCTTCATACAATGAACCACCACCTTTCATTAATTATTTATACCATGTACATATTGTGAGTAGGAAGAGCAGTCATAGAATCTTTCATGTTCCATCTTGGTTCCAACTGTGTCTCTCATCAGCATGCATCACTGACAACATATGCCATTCATAGAACTTACACTTATCCTACACTTATCATCTATGGTTAAAATACAGTCTGTTCTGCTATATCATGGTAGTTGCATTCTCCTGCAACCTTGTGTTATAGAAAATCACACAATAGAGATAATAGGGCCAATGGGAAAAACAAGGTTGGGGAAAACCACCAAAAAAATCAATACAACAACAGTAGTTATCCTAACATAAACAATAGCACAGTCTAAGTAAATGTTAAACTCATATATTTTAATGAAATAATACAATAAGCTTAATGATTTAACTCAGTGCTGCTGAGTTACAGTACTGTATTAAGACAGGGGCTGAGGGTCATCATTAGCATCATCTTTACTTTCAGGTGCAGTTCTGGGTGCAGGGTTACACTGACAGTAAATATTATTCCAGAAGTGGTTGGCTGTGGCTCAATGTCTTCAGACTGTTTCTTGGGGATTGGCTTAAACAAAGCATCTACATTTTGCTGCTTTGTCTTCTTTCTTCTTTTGTGAAGGAGCCGTTCAAAGGGTGCAGCTTCCCCCACAGTAATAAGTTGCTGTAGATCAATCTCCATTTCTTCAAATCCAACTTGCATTGCAAGAGCTACACAATGCTCTTTGATTGTTGGAAGCTCCTCTGACAGTTCAACGCCTTTAAAATCACGAAGAAAATCTGACAGAAGCTTCTGCCAACCTGCATGCAAACAGTCCTTACTGACATCACAGCTTTTTAATGCAAAGCTCAAGCTCCACGAAATCCAAATCCTGCAAAGGAATTCATCACTTTTAAAGGATTTTACGCTGTAAGAGCTTTTGCCCGAAACGTCGATTTTGCCTGTCCTCGGATGCTGCCTGAATTGCTGTGCTCTTCCAGCACCACTGATCCAGAATCTGGTTTCCAGCATCTGCAGTCATTGTTTTTACCTTACTGACATCACCCCTGCCCTCCACAATGATGGCAAAAGCATTTTTAATGTTAAAGCTCTTCCAAAATTGAAGAACACTGTTGTCATTATCCTCCTCAGCATCTGCAATCAGCTTCCTGAATGTGTGCGTTAAATAATAAGCTTTAAAAGCTGTTATTGAACCCTAGTCCAGGGATTGAATGAGGGAGGTTGTGTTCGGAGGTGGAAATAGCACTTTAATATCTTCAGAAAGCTCACCAATGGTGGGAGGATTGTTTGGTGTATTGTCCAGAATGAGGAGAATCATGAAATCCAAATCTTTTCTCTTGCAATAATTTCTAAAAACATCCTCAAAAACATCAACAATAGGGTAAGAAAAAAATTGCCCCGTCATCCAACCCTTTTTGCTTGACCTGAAATAAGACCCGAGAGCGGATTTAAGGTAACCAGGGGTGGAATCGCGTATAGCCAATGGGAGTTCGCATTTTAAAAAAATCATTCCCCAATTCATCAACCACGTTACAGCCAACGTGCTTGATGAAATGTGTGTTAAAGGGGAATATTCTGTATAAACGCTGCTCTATTCCTCTGTTTAGCTAACATAAAACTAAAGTATGAGACTGAGCTATACATTATACAGATGTTTACAGATGAAAGTCATGAATAAAATCAATGTATCTTTATTCAGTATAGTAATTTTGCTGATACCTTCAGTTTGAAATTCAGCATCAAGGATCAGAGAGCAGTTTATTGCTGAGTAAGTGTCACTCGATAGCACTACGGACAATCTATTCCATCACTTTGCTGATGATTAAGATTAGATTGCTTAATTGGAATTCATCCTGCTTTTTGTGGACAGGTCATGCATGAGCAATTTTCCATTTTGCTAGGCATATACCAGTGTTGTAGCTATACTAGACCAGCTCAGGAAACGACATGATAGGTTTTGGACTACAGTTTTCAAAACCGTAAGCAGGAATTTATGAGGTTGAGCAAACTCAGTTGTTGTGAGCTAAGGAAGAAAAGATTATATGTGTGAGGATCAGGCTGTCCATTATGCAAAACGTAATGTCGTCATTGTCCTACTGGATCATAGGGCTCCTCTCTCATTACAGAGATGACTGATGGTGGTTTGACCTAAATGTTAGCATGCCTCAGGCAAGGGGAGAAGTTGAGTCCTTCATGGTAATGTCAGTCAGTGTGAGAATTGAACTCACACTGTTGTCATCAATAACTGGCCATCCAGCCAACTGAGCTGCCCAATAAGGATTGTAAGACAATACAGATGGGAGAAGTAACATGATAAATATGGAGTGTATAGATTGTCATGTTGCGAGAAATTTGGGGGCTGTACAAGGCATTTGGGGCTGTTATGAAACATATATACAAGGAAATATAAGATAATTTAGATAGCTGTAAGGAGTGCATTGTGTTAGTGACAAAATGCGCAGATGGAATTGGTATTTACATTTTCTGCTTATGTATACTAAATGGTATATTCTTGTCCATATTTGTCTTTTAACTATGATCTGAATATTATTTTGATTCATGGGCCACTGGCATCAGTGAGAGAAGGAGCTGTACCATTGGAACAGACTTACACTGCACTGGCCTACTCCTGTTCCCAGATTGTATGTTATATGTGCACTTGAGCCATTCTCCAGAAAAATTACAGAAAGGGCTTTAAAGTGAATAGATCAGGTGATGGGGGGGAAGGGATGCTGGTGGCGGTGGTGGAGTTCACAAGAGGGTAGACTAGAAAGATAACAAAAACAGAAATAGCAATAGTGCATGTTTGTGATACAAGAAGTATAACCAGAGAACGACAAGAAGGATCACAATATACGAACGTAAGAATGCACCAGCAAAAGGGGTCAGAGTGTTGAAAATGATGTAAAAAGACAGAAGTAAAGCATGCAGCATTTGTGACAAAATGATGAACTGACAGTGCCCACCCTGGCAATGTTTTTCTACAACCTCTACCATTGGGGAGAAGGTACAGAAGCCTGAACATACGCACCAGCTGGTTTCATAACAGTTTCTACCCTTAACATTCACCTTTACCTGTGTTTTTGTTTTTGCTGCTGTTTACCTATTATTTACTCATCTATGTTACTTAATGATATGATCTGCCTACATTGCTCGCAAGACAAAGCTTTTCACTGTACACATGACAATAAATTCAATACAAAGTAGAAATTGATGGATATAGTAGTCATTAAGATATTGGTTAGCCATTTGGTAGTGCAGAGTTAAGTACTGCCAAAAAAGACACATTTTCTTGAGGTTTTTCATCTCGGACTCACCAAGACAAACACAAGAATATTAAAAAGGAGCAATATTTTCATGCTGGATGAAAAGAAAATGTTGATTGTTGGGAAGGACTTTGATTGGTAGAGACATTGCCATGTAAAATGTACCGTTAAGTGATGAGTGACAGTTAATTTTCAAATTTTGTTGAGATTTAAACCATGTAGATTGATTTTGATTGGTCAAGACAATGACCTGAGAAATGACAGAATAGCTGTCACCTATCAAATTTCTATGGGGTTAGGAGGCATGGAATGATACCAACTAGCAGTAAAGTTGTTCTTCTCTCTCTGGAAAAATACATAAACTGTCCTGAAAATGTTGAGTCTCCTGTTTCAGGCTTTCATGCTGACATTTCTTGCTATAAGGTGGTATTTTGTACCACCTTATAGCAAGAGAAGTAAGTCACTAGTGGGAACAGTTTATAATTATCTGAATGATAATTATGCTGGAGTGGGAACTTGTAAGAAAGATGCTAAAATAATCATTGTTCTATTTTATTATTGTGTAGATTGGAATAATCAAATTGGCAAGACTGGTTTTCAGGGTTCTTGATGAATACATTATTGAATCAACCAGGGAACAGGCTACTTTAGAGCTTGTAAAGTATAATGAGACAGGAATAATTATTTATCTCATAGAAAAAGATTCTCTATATAAATGTTCACCAAGATAAAACTTCACATTCAGTTTGAGGGCAGAAACCTGTGTCTGAAACTTATGTCTTAAACTTAAATAAAGGAAATGGCAGAGGAGTTGAATAAATAGTTCATACCAGTCTTCACTGTAGAACACATGCAAAATATTCCATGAACACTACATAATCAAGGGGCAAAAGAGGGAGAGGAAATAAATACAATAACTATCACTGGAGAAAATGTAACAAGGAAACTGATGGCACTAAAAACCGATAAGGTCCTGGCCTGATGGGCTGCATTCTAGAATATTAAAGAAAGTAGCTAAAGAGATAATAGCACCTTTACTCAAGAAGGGAAGACAAAAGATGGGTAACTATGAGTCAGTTTAACATCTGTTATTAGAAAACTATCAGAATCTATTATATAGGATGTATTAACACAGCATTTAGAAATATATAATGTCATCAGGGAGAGTCATCATGGTTTCACAATGGGGAAATTATGCTTGACAAATTTATTAGAATTCTTTGAGGACGTAACAAGTAGGATAGATAAAGGGGAAGCAAAACATGTACCGGTCAGGAATTCTTTATCTTAAAATCTCAGGGCCAACTGGTCTTCTTATAAATTATAATTTCAGTTTTCAGATACACTTACCATCATAGGTCTATTCAGGCTCTTTGGGGGGAAAAAAAACTTCACTCTTAGGTCCATTCAGGTTCACATTCAAAAGACCTTCAGTTTTTAGGTGTTTTAAGTTTTTGGGCATTTGGATAAAGGATACCCAATCTGTAACATATTTGGATTTCCAGAAAGTGTTTGATAAGCTACTACATATTAGACTACTTCGAAATAAGAGCCTATGGTGTTGGGAATAGTGTATTAGCATGAACAGAAGATTGATTAATGAGTAGAATACAGAGTTGGGATAAAGGGGGCATTTTCAGGATAGCAACCTGTAACTAGTGAAATGTCAAGGGAGCAGTGCTGGTGTCACAATTATATACATTAAAGAATTTGATGAAGAAAATGAATGTATTATTGCCAAGTCTGCAGATGACACAAAAATATGAAAGCAACTGGTGACTATGACACAAAAAAGTCTGCTGAAGGATATTGACAAGTTAAGTTAGTTGGCAAAAACTTATTCGATGGAATCTAATATGGGAAAATGTGATGTGATGCATTTTGGCAGAAAGGATAGAGGAAATAAATATTATTTAAATGGAAAAAGACTGCAGATAGCTGCAGCACAAAGGGATTTTGGAGGCCTCGTGCATAAATCACAAACAATTAGCTTACAAATTCATCAGGTAATATGGAAGGCAAATGGAATATTGGCTTATATTTTGAGGGAATAGAGTATAAAAATAGGGAAGTCGCAAAGTGTGGCACTGGAAAAGCATAGCAGGTCAGACAGCATCTGAGGAGCAGGAGAATCAATGTTTTGGGCGTAAGCCCTTCATCAGGAATGTTCTCCAGCATTTGCAGTTCTCACTTTTTCCTATAGAAATAAGGAAATCTTGCTAAAACTATACAAGGCACTTATCTATTTTCACAATTTCCAGAGTTGCCAACACCTCCTCCTTGCGAACCTCAATCCCATCTAGTCTCGTAGCCTGTATCTCAGTATTCTCCTTGACAACATTGTCTTTTTCCAATGTGAATACTGATGAAAAATATTCATTCAGCACTTTTCTCCTCAGACTCCACGCACAACTTCCCACAACTGTCCTTGATTGGCCCTAATCTTACTCTGGTCATTCTTTTATTCCTGATATACCTCTAGAAAGTATTAGGGTTTTCCTTGATCCTATTGCCAAAGACTTCTCATGTCCACTCTTGGCTCTTCTTAGCTCTCTCTTTAGGTCTTTCCTGGCTAACTTGTAACTCTCAAGCACCCTAACTGAGCCTTCACGTCTCAACCTAACATAAGCCTTCTTCTTCCTCTTGACAAGAAATTCAACTTCTTTCGGGCGGCACAGTGGCACAGTGGTTAGCACTGCTGCCTCACAGTGCTAGAGACCTAGGTTCAATTCCCGCCTCAGGAGACTGACTGTGTGGAGTTTGCACATTCTCCCCATGTCTGCGTGGGTTTCCTCTGGGTGCTCCAGTTTCCTCCCACAGTGCAGGTTAGGTGAATTGGCCGTGCTAAATTGCCTGTAGTGTGAAGGGGTAAAAGTAGGGGAATGGGTCTGGGTGGGTTGCGCTTCGGCGGGTTGGTGTGGACTTGTTGGGCTGAAGGGCCTGTTTCCACACTGTAAGTAATCTAATCTAATCTAAAGTTTAGTAAACCACGGCTCCCTCGCTCGACCACTCCCTCCCTGCCGGACAGGGACATACTTAGACACACAGTAGCTGTTCCTTGAATAAATTCAACATTTCAACTGTGCCCATCTCCTGCAGTTTCCTATGCATCCTAAATCTTACCTAACCACATCATAATTGCCTTTCCCCCAGGGAAACTCTTACCTGCGGTATATACCCATCCCTTTCCATCGCTAAAGTAAACAGAACCAAATTGTGGTCGTTATCACAAAAGTGCTCACCTACCTCTAAATCTAACACCTGTCCAGGTTCATTACCCAGTACCAAATCCAATATGGCCTTGCCCCTTGTTGGCCTGTCTACATACTGTCTCAGGAAACCCTCCTGCATACGTTGGACGAAAATAGACCCCTCTAAAGTACTTGAACTGTAGTATTTCCAGTCAATATTTGGAAAGTTAAAGATCCCCATAACAACTACCCTGTTACTCTTGCTCCTATCCAGAATCATCTACATCTCTGGAACTATTCGGAGGCCTATAGAAAACTCCCAACAGGGTGACCTCTCCTTTCCTGTTTCTAACCTCAGTCCATACTACCTCAGTAGCCGAGCCCTCAAATGTCCTTTCAGCTACCATAATACTGTCCTTGACTAACAATGCCACATGTTCCCTTCTTTTCCCATCTTCTCTGTTCTTACTGAAACATCTAATAATTAAGGCAATTTTGAGGCTGCTTGTATATCATGGTTTGAATAGAAAAAGAACAAGTACATAATGAGTTGATGAACTGTGTGATGAATAAGATTGCAGTCTCATGAAAAAATGTCTTTCTAAAATAAGCAAATTGGCTACATGTATATCTCTCATTTCCTACCATTTGTACTTTGTTTGTTTTTTTACTCTGGGAATCCCCACCATCTGTTCCACTTGCGACTACTCACCTTTGATAACAGCATAAAAAATATGACTTAAAAAAAAGAGAACTGTGGATGTTAGAAGTTAAAATAAAAACATTTTTTCTAGCCCCCTTAAGTTCTGAATTGGACTTAATTCTGTTTTTCTCTTAACAGATACTGTCAAACTTGCTGAGTTTCTCCAGCCCTTTCCCTCGGAGAATGTCTATCCATCACTAAATGTGCAAAAGGTTCCCATACACTTCTCTTTGATAAAAACTTCAGTACTATGATCTTTAAGTGTTGAATATTTCTAGCAGTTTCTGTTTTCTTTCTTTCAACAGGCTCAGACTTCAATGAATGAATGAGCTTTATTGTCACATACTCAAATGAGTACATTGAGAAGTTGATGGCCACTTACACTGCCATCTTAAAGGCACTTAGAATATGAGAAGGCGATCATACACAAACAATTTATACTTTCTTTTTCCATTAACCACAATAACCATTAGGATTTTTGCTTCATGTCTAAATTTTATTTCCTTTGTTTCAATTTTGCCCTTCAGGCAATCATCCTCTGCGATCATGCTCCATGTATAAGCATAGAGATGATGGATAGAAGTGAAGCCAATCTTTACACACTTGTAAAGCATTAATTAAGAAAGATACACATTACAAAAGATATGTTTTCTCACCTACCCTCTCAGTTTCAATCAATTCATATCTATCTCACTTTTGACTAACTTATAGATGACTTTAAGTTTACTCTTATTAATTTGTGCACAAGCAAACTTAAAAAGACTTTTCACTGTATTTTATTGTATTCTCACTGTAAAATATATATGACAATAAAATCAAAATAAGAATGCAAAGGTGTATTAGATGCCTCACTTGAAAGGGTAATGAAAGGGATCCCATGAACACACTAACACAAACCCAAAATGTTATAAGAAACTTAACAAATCAAATGAAAATAAGGTTCCTGAGCTTGACGATGCTCTCTGGACACCTTGTGCCCACCAATTTTGGAAGGCCTTCAGCATACCAGCAAATACCACATACTCCCTGTTCAGAGACATCTGTACGTGGACATAGCTGCATAAGAGAGACAGGCATTCAGATTGAATGACACTCGCTACCCCCACCTGCTGCCTATACATGTTGATGGCCTGACCTGTTCTAATCCTTAAACTTCTGTGCCACCACTGTGGGGCGTGTTGCTCTTATTGACTGGTGCACAAGTGAATCCCTAGATTATACACATCATGTGTATACAATCAATACATGTCATTATGCCCAATAGCTCTTGCTGGCATTTATGCTTCACTTTGAACACCCAACTGTCCTTTCATATCTCATTTTATCAGTATAACTCTCTAATTTCTTCTCCTTCATATGCTTATCTAACTTTCCTTCAAGTGCATCTGATTGCCTCAATTGCTCCTTATGGTAACAATTTCCAAATTCTTTGTATTCTTCATGTAAAAAGGCGTCTGCAGATCCCTAATTGATACCTTACTAATGATCTTATATTGATACCCTCTTGTTTTGCTCTTCCCCATAAGTTGCATTTCATAACATTTGAATATTCCAAAGTATTTTAGGACTTTGAATTAGTTTTGAGGTATTGCCATTGTTGTAATACAGTTGAAATATTTTTCAACATTTTTGTGACTGTTGTCTTACTCTTCCTGTTGCATATCTTGACATTCTGTATTACCATAAGACAAAGGAGTAGGCCACTTATCCCACTAAGTCTACTTTGACATTTATTGAGATCATGGTTGAACTGATCACTTTCCTGCAATTTCCCCATAACTCTTGATTCCTGTACAGATTAAAAATCTACTTCAGTGTTGAATATAGTTAATCACCCAGTCTTGAGGGCTCTCTGTGGTAAACAATTCCATAGATTCACTATCCTCTAAGAGAAGACATTTTTACTTATTTCTGTTTTAAAAGCCCCCCCGCCCCCAAAAAAAACTATTCTGAAATTATGCCCTCTGGCCTTAATCTCTCTGATATGGGGCAACAACCTTTACACAAATACCTTGTTAAGTCCCCTAGAAATCTTATATACTTCAATAAGGCTCCCTCTTGTTCTCCTAAACACCAATGAATACAGGCCCAACTTACTCAATCTCTTAGAAAATGTGTTGTCCAGACTGAGATCAAACTAGAGGACATTCTCTAGGCTGTCTCCAAAAGCAATATTTTGTTCTTTAGATAAGAGACCAAAACTGTTCACCATATTTCAGGTATGGTCTAACTAGTGCCTTGCATTGTTTCAGCAAGACTCTTCTATTTTTAACTCCATTCCCTTTGATACATAGAAATTTAGACTAATGTCATAGCTGTTTTAAATGAACTGTAATTGAATTGTATGAGATTCTGCCTGCTACTTTTTTTAAATTTTGCATTAGGAAGATGGGAAATCCATATAAACTGGCAGGCATGTAAATGTTTTCAAGCAGTCTCTATCAGGATAAATGGTGTGTATTTTTCCTAATTATGTGTGCTGTCTAAAGCAAGAGTCAGAGAAGACCTTTGTGGGATGGTTTCTTTTTCAATTCAAGGATGCGGGTTTTGTTGACATAGTCGACAAATTTTACACCTTCTTCTCATAACAAGTTATCTGATTACAGAATTTGCAGTAAAGGACAGTGAAGCTGGTATTTGAGGGGCAGATCTGAAATAATTCCACAGAGACTGGTATTCTGTCACCAGATCACCCTTTGTTTACACACAGACAATCCTTGACTCCAGTACTACATAACCAGAGTCAGCTCTCAGAGTGAGTATCTCTTGACACTCCCTTTTTTTCTCTGTCAGCCTGGGCTCCCTGATTGCCCAGATTAATAGCCTCAATCAGGGAACGCATACCCTATGAGGTCCAGTTGGCTGACCTCGTTACAATCACTACAAGTTTTGTTACCTCTGCAAATCTAATTTCATTGAAGGCTCTTTCTCTGCCACAGGGTGTTTTGGAGTGAGTTAATCTTGACTGATTATGAGAAATATTTTTCAAAAGATTGAGCCAAATCTTAAGTTCTTAAGTGAGATTTGTGTTGAGACTCTCGGAGGCTTATTTTTGCTTTGAGGCCCAGTGAATGTTCTCACCTACCTTACTCAACACTCCTTATTATTATGGCACCTTGATAGTGTCCCCAAATCCAATTCCAGTCCCATCTTACCATGCACCATTCCCAAGAATAGCTGAGCATTGCCAGGCAATGCTGCAATTAATGAGTATCCCTTGTGCACCCACCATCTTTATATGCCCAAAATGGACCAGACTAGCAGTAAATCTAGAGCTTCCTGCACAGTTCCTGACAGTTACCCAGGGCATGCTAAACAAGAGGAAATCAGCACCCCACTTTGTGACAGGCACCTGGAGGTCCTATGGTTGGTGCAAATGTAGGACTTCCTCCTCTGCCAACCCAGCAATAGAGGCCACAGCCAATGTTACCTTTGTGGCTACGTGTACTAGCACAGCTGCTGCTAGGTTATGTGTATGCTGTTTAGCACCGGTATACTGTTCACAATGTTCACTTTCAGTTCTAGAAGTCATTGCCATGCACAGACATCAGACAGCCATTTAGCCAGAAAGAAAATTAGAGAATGTTGGCCATGGCACCAGACCAAGACAGCCTGGTTAAAGGTTACCACTGGGTTACAGCGTTCTCAGCCATTTGGAAGAATTTCCAGCACTTTAGGAAGAAGATCAATAAGGTCTTACTCCACATACCAGTGTATGTGCCACCAATTCTCTCTGATACCTCACACTCACTCTGTCTCTGCTACAGTAGGTACCTCCCACCAGGCAGTTACATGCTCTACCACTCTCAGTTTTGCCTGCAACATATTCCAACCTACCCCAACCCTGACACCACTAATCACATATGCCCTCTGCACAGCCCACTCCCTCACTCGGGACACGTCTCACCTGCATCAAGAGTGCTACCCACTTTCACCTCCAGTAATATCTGCATCTCTTATACTATGAGGAAAACAAATTCAAAAAGGCAGGAAGAGTCAATACAGGTGGTGGGCTGCCCAATATTCAGCTCCTCACACTTTACGTGGAGAGAAATTTGATTCCTGAGTAGCTAACTGATTGCGTTCAATTCACTGGACTGGTACTGGAGGTTGGCCTTCACTTTCTGTGCTGGGATCCCAGGTGTGAAGGCCATTTTCCTTAACTTGACTGAGTTCTGCTAACAACAATGGCAAACTTCCCGCCTTTGAGTCTTTGCTAAACTGGACTGCAAGTCAGAATTATATGAGCCTGATGCTCTGCATGGCAGAGATGCGGTAACCAACGAGGTAGGTTAAAAGTGAGCACAATGACAGTGAGCAAAGATACCAGAGATGCAGCTTGGTGCAGTCTATGGGCAGTAAGTCCTAGATTGAAGTCCCACCTGCTTTAGAGGTCTGTCATGACATGGCGCCTCAGTGGTTAGCACTGTTGCCTCAGTGCTAGGGTTCGATTTCAGCCTCGGGCGACTGTCTGTGTGAAGTTTGCACATTGTTCCCGTGTCTGCGTGGGTTTCCTCCCACAGTCAAAAGATGTGCAGGTCGGGTAAACTGGCCATGCTAAATTGCCAATATTGTTTAGGTTTGATGCATTAGTCAGGAGAAATGTGAAGTAATAGGGTAGAGGAATGGTCTGATTGGGATACCCGTTGGAGGGTCAATGTGGTCTTTGGGCCAAATGGCCTGTTTCCATACTGTAGGGATTCTTGATAATGTGCCTGAAGAGATTGGTTAAAAATATCAAAACAATGGCTCTCAAAGTTACAATAGGCTTCATTAGACTTCATGACCGATTTTTCGTCAAATATCACTTTTGCTCATATTGTTCAGACTGCTGTAAGATTCTGTCCAGAATCTGTATTTATACTCAGCTGGATTAAAAAGAAGACATATCGAAATCTAGAGTAATTGGGGGCCTATTTTCTTATTACTGTTCTACATATATGAACTAGTAACTGGTAAGACATGAAGTCCATACCTCATAAAGGTTTGGACTGATCGAAGAAAGGTGCTAAATTTTTTTGACTTATTATATAAAGCACTCTTGTGAAATCAGTTATCCTATTAGCACTCACTTGCTAATTATATTCTTATTAAAATTAGTGTTCAGCTTGTTTCTTTTAGCATCTTATTTTCCACTGACTTTGCAGTCAGAAATTAATGGAAGAACCCACACTGTTTTTCATGCACATAACAACAGTAAAAATGCTCACTGTTCACTCCTGCGTGCTATGTCCTAGATAACATGTACATGAGGTTACACTTCAGTTCATAAGAGAGGGCAGAAATGTATTTTTGCAATAGGCTTGTGTTGAAATTATCAGAAGAAAATTGCGTTATAACAATTTATTGGGCAATACCTTTGTACCATAAAAACAGAAATATTCAGCATGTCTATCAACGTATGTGGAGAGAGAAACAAAAACAGTTGGAATTTTACCCCTATCATGTCTATGTGCCTCTGCTGGAGTTTTATCAGTGGCAGTGTAGTTGTCGGGTTGTCTGCCTGCCTTTTAGGCCAATTGAAGTAATTAGTTCCATGATGGTCTGAAGAGAAATGCAGTACTCCTCATAGAAATAGAGGGCTCTCTTCTGGCATAATGGTAGTGCTTCTACCCCTGGACCAGTAGACATGTCCATAATGCCTCTTAAACTAACTTTTATAGATGCACCATTGAATGCATCCTATCTGGATACATCACAGCTTGGTATATTCACTGCTGTACCCAACACTGCAAGAAAGTACAGAGAGTTGTGAACTGAGCCCAGTCCAACACAAAAACCAGCCTTCCTTCCATTACCTCCTTCTATACTTCCCTCTGCCTCGGGAAAGCAGCCGACATAATAAAAGATACCTCCCACTCTGTTTATACTGTCTTCCACCCTCTTCCATTGTGCAAAAGATACAAAAGTTTGAAAACACAGACCAACAGATTTAAGAACAGTTTCTTCTCCACTGTTATCAGACTTATAAAAGGACTTCTCATATATTAGAGTTTATCTTTCTTTGCACCTTCTTTGTAGTTGTAACACTATACTTTGCATTGTTATAATACCCTGATTTACATATGTAAGGTATGATTTATCTCTCAGAACATGTGATAATAATAAATCAAAATTATAATCTCTCACCAAAATAGAACACAATCCTCCATTACCACAAATTTTGCAGTTGAGTATCCTGCATTTGGGGACATCGCAAATGTCAGTACACCCAAAGTACCATGGGATAGACCCATCCTGGGAGAATGGCCTTCATGATCATAGTTTGCAGGGGACACGAGAAGTAGATAGGATCAAGGAAACCCTAAGGCTTTCTATAGGTTTTTTTAGATTAGATTAGATTACTTAGATTACTTGGATGATTAGATTAGATTAGATTAGATTAGATTACTTACAGTGTGGAAACAGGCCCTTCGGCCCAACAAGTCCACACCGACCCGCCGAAGCGCAACCCACCCATTCCCCTACATTTACCCCTGTACCTAACACTATGGGCAATTTAGCATGGCCAATTCACCTGACCTGCACATCTTTGTGACTGTGGGAGGAAACCGGAGCACCCGGAGGAAACCCACGCAGACACGGGGAGAACGTGCAAACTCCACACAGTCAGTCGCCTGAGTCGGGAATTGAACCCGGGTCTCTGGCGCTGTGAGGCAGCAGTGCTAACCACTGTGCCACCGTGCCGCCCACAAAGCGGTACATCAGGAATAAAAGAATGACTAAGGTAAGAATAGGGCCAATCAAACATAGTAATGGGAAGTTGTGTGTGGAGTCAGAGGAGATAGGGAAAGTGCTAAATGAATACTTTTCATCAGTATTCATACTAAATAAAGGCAATGTGGTCAAGGAAAATTGAGGTGGGATTGAGGTGCATAAGGAGGATGAGTTAGCAATTCTGGAAAGTGTGAAAATAGATGTCTCCTGGACTGGATAGGATTTATCTTGGGATTCTCTGGGAAGCCTGGGAGGAGATTGCTGAGCCGTTGGCTTTGGTCTTTATGTCATCATTGTCTACAGGAATAGTGCCAGAAGACTGGAGGACAGCAAATGTTGTTCCCTTGTTCAAGAAGGGGAGTAGAGACAACCCTGGTAATTATAGACGTGTGAGCCTTACTTTAGTTGTGAGTAAAGTGTTGGAAAGGGTTATTAGAGATAGGATTTATAATCATCTAGAAAGGAATAAGTTGATATGGGATAGAAAACACAGTTTTGTGAAAGGTAGGTCGTGTCTGACAAACCTTATGGAGTTCTATGAGAAGGTGACCAAACACGTGGAAGAGGGTAAAGCAAATGATGTGTATGTGGATTTCAGTAAGGCATTTGATAAGGTTCCACATGGTATTGCACAAAATAGGGAGGCATGGGATTGAGGGTAATTTAGCAGTTTGGATCAGAAATTGGCTAGCTGAAAGAAGACAGCTAATGTTGATGGGAAATATTCATCCTGGAGTTCAGTTCTGTTTTGGGTCCATTTTTTTTTAGATTAGATTACTTACAGTGTGGAAACAGGCCCTTCAACCCATCAAGTTCACACTGACCCACCAAAGCGCAACCCACCCAGACCCATTCCCCTACATTTACCCCTTCACCTAACACTATGGGCAATTTAGCATGGCCAATTCACCTAACCTGCACATTTCTGGATTTGTTGTTTGTCATTTTTATAAATGACCTGGATGAGGGCATAGAAGGATTGGTTAGTAAATTTGTGGGTGATACTAAGGTTGGTAGAGTTGTGGATAGTGACGAAGGATGTTATAGGTTGAAGAGAGACATAGATAAACTGCAGAGCTGGACTGAGAGGTGGCAAATGGAGCTCAATCCGGAAAAGTGTGAGATGATTCATTTTGGAAGGAGTTACAGGAATGCAGAGTACTGTGCTAATGGTAAGATTCTTGGTAGTGTCGATGAGCAGAAAGATATCGGTGTCCAGGTACATAGATCCTTACAAGTTGCCACCCAGATTGATAGGGTTATTAAGAAGGCATAGGGTGTGTTAACTTTTACTGGTAGAGGGATTGCGTTTCGGAATCATGAGGTCATGCTGTAACTGTACAAAACTCATTTGGAGTATTGCGTACAGTACTGGTCACCGCATTGTAGGAAGAATGCAGAAGCTTTGGAAAGGGTTCAGAGAAGATTTACTGGGATGTTTCCTGGCATGGAGGGAAGGTCTTCCGAGGAAAGGCTGAGGGACTTGAGGCTGTTTTCGTTAGAGAGAAGAAGGTTGAGAGGTGACGTAATTGAGACATAAAAGATAATCAGAGAGTTAGATAGGTTGGACAGTGACAGCCTCGGATGGTGATGGCTAGCACGAGGGGACATCGCTTTAACTTAGGCGGTGATAGATATAGGACAGATGTCAGACCTAGTTTCTTTACTCAGAGAGTATTAAGGACGTGGAACGCGCTGCCTGCAACAATAGTAGGCTCACCAACGTAAAGGGCACTTAAATGGTCATTGGATAGGCATATGGTCGAGAATGGAATAGTGTAGGTTAGATGGGCTTCAGATTGGTTCTGAGCTGAAAATGTGTTGCTGGAAAAGCGCAGCAGGTCAGGCAGCATCCAGGGAACAGGAGAATCGACGTTTCGGGCATAAGCCCTTCTTCAGGAATGCCCAAAACGTCGATTCTCCTGTTCCCTGGATGCTGCCTGACCTGCTGCGCTTTTCCAGCATCACATTTTCAGCTCTGATCTCCAGCATCTGCAGACCTCACTTTCTCCTTCAGATTGGTTCCACAGGTCAGCGCAACATCAAAGGCCGAAGGGCCTGTACTGCGCTGTAATATTCTATGTTCTATGTCTCTCCTTGCCAGGTAATTATCTCTTACCGAGTCAAAGCTACTCACTTTGGAAAAAACTACATAAAGCTGTCCATGTGTATAATCAGGCCTGGGAATATAATTCCAAAATTTTCCTAGAGTCTAACCTGAGACTTGTTTATGGTCATAAAATATGACAGACTATTTCAGAACAATTTTCTCCTGAGTTGAACAGGCAGGGTTCAATACTATTCAAGGAACACATTTTTTTTATATCTGCCTGTTATAATTTCAGCTTTAAAGAAAACAGTTTCCTTAGTCCCAATCTTATTCCATGGTCAAATTAGTATAACTATTCTTTCCTTGATTCTAAGTATGTGCAGTGTCACGCCATTTGGAATTAGACTGAGTAGAAAATCTGGAGAGAATAGATTAATAGTTGTAAAAGCCAAAGGACTGTGGCTGCTGGAAATCAGAACCAAAAACAGAAATTGCTGGGAAAACTTAACAGGCCTGGTAGTATCTGTGGGGAGAAAACAAATTTAACATTTTGGGTCTAGTGACCCTTCCTCAGAACTGATCGTAGGTAGAAAAAGGTTGGTCTATAAACTTAAGATGGGGTGTTGGGGAAAGGGGAGGAGTAAATGATAGATGGAGATGGAATAAAACAATTGAACAAAGGAATAGGTAAAAGTTAGTTTGAGGGAATAAATAGCTGTTAATTGGGACCATCATGTGATGTCAAGGCTGGTGTGTGGGGGTTGGGGATATGGGACAAGGTACTCAGGCTCCAAAATTATTAACTTGATATTGAGCCCTGAAGGCTGAAGAGTCCCCAAGCAGAAAATGAGGTGCTGTTCTTTCAGTTTGCATTGAGCTTTGTTGTAGCACTGCAGCAAGCTCAAGGCAGAGACGTTGGCAAGGGAAGAAGGTGATGTTTTATAGCAACAAGCAACAGGAAGCTCATGGTCATGTTTATGGACAAAACATAGGTGCTCTGAAAAGCAGTTGCCCAGCCTGCGTTTCATCTCCCCAATGCAGAGGTGAACGCATTGTGAGCAATGAATACATAGACTACATTGAGTGAAGGTAATTTGCTGTTTCACCTAGAAGATAGGTCTGGGGCGTTGGAGAAAGAAGAGAGGAAGTAAATAAGGAATTGTTAAACTTTCTGTGATTGCATAGGAAAGTGAAGTGGGGATACGTGGAGGTCTTGGGAGTAAAGGATGAGTGCACCAGAATGCTCTAGAGGGATTAATAGTTGCTTGGTAGTACAGATCAAACAACCTGTCATATCAGGACCCGACATAACTCCTTTAATCTCCAGGTTCTAAAACCACTCTTCCCTGGAACATGACACTCCTCCTCCCTCGGACCTAATTTCCCTCTTCCAAGATGGGACCCAACACCTTCCCAGTGTCAGATGTGACACCATCTCTTAGTCTGAGACCTGACACTGGCCCTAACCACAGGACCAGACATAATCTCCACTTTATTCTAGACCTGACAATGTCCTCTCTCTTCAGGTCTCAACATTTCCCTCACCCAAAGGCCCAAAACAAATCCTTCTGACTCCAGGAGCTGAAAACACCCCTCATCTTGGATGCCAACGCTCTCCTCCTGCCAGGACCTGAAATCCCCACACACCTTAAGACCCAATACATTTTCCCCTCCTATTCACTCTGCAGCTAGACTCAACAGCCACCTCTCACTTGGGACGCAGGAGCTGTCCTCTCCACTGGACTTGACACATCCTCCATCCTTTGTGACCCAATTACTCCCTATCCCTCTCGGACTCAACTATACAATTCCCTCCATGGCCTGACATACTCTTCTCCCCTCCCCTGCTGCTCAACAACTGCTCTTCCCCTGGACCTCCTTTGCCCTCAGGGATCAAAACCAGCATTTCCAGCTGCTACCACCACCAGTCCTGATGCTTCTCCACCTAACCAAGACTTGACACCTTTTTTCCCAATATCTATCTGACACCCCAACTTTTTCCAACAGTCCTGATAGATGACTTCCCCCTTTCCCCAACCTGTTATCCTACACACTTGACAGTCTGGAACCCTAACAACCTGGCATCCTATGTACTTGCCTAACACCTGGCTTGGCACTTTCCTTACCTGGCATCCTTCTCACCTGTCACCCTTAGCCTTACACTTACCTTCAAACTTGTCCTTTTACCAGGAGATGTCAAAGAGCTGTCTGGGATGCTGAAGACTTAAAGCACAGAAAATGACAGTCAGTGTTGTGAAAAGGGGTGTGTGGCTTGCCTTTGCCCAACTACCCTGCCCTATGAGAATACAGTTGGATTTAAGCTATGTCCTGCATTTCTGTAGGATCCACGATCAAAATGTCCAAAATACAGAATTCTTCTTCAATCTAAAAAAGTAGGAGTGACAATTTAACTATGATGGCCTCGCCTCAAAAAATATGGCACAATAGAATTTATTGAATAATTGCCCCTGCCATTTTGCCACACTTTATAACTTACATTAAGTCATCCAACTCTTCTCTGCTATCCCAACCCATGCCATTCCATCCTTTGCACAACGTCTTTCTTATACCATCCTTATCCCATTTCTTCCAATGTTGCCTCATTCTGCAATATACTATCCTGAACACTCTTGCACCACTCCAATCCCAAACTTCATGGCAACAATCTCTCCAACCAGGATAACTGTTGCTGGCCTCCCCTTACCGTCCAGTTCTTCTTCGCTATTACTATGTACCCTAGCCCCAGCTTATAAATTAGGAGCAGGAATAGGTCATTTGTCCTTGAGCCTGCTTTGCCATTCAATAAGATCATGATTGATCAGTTGTGGTCTCAACACTATATTCTTGCCTACTCTTGTTAACTTTTGACCCCCTTGCTAGTTAAAAATATACATACATCTTTACATAGTTAAATGTTCTATTTGACATATTTTAAAATTGATAAGATTCAGTAATTTATCTTTATATTGTTGATTTTGAATTGACACAAAACTTGGAAGAAATCTAAATTTTGATTAGTGATAAATTTCAACAGCAGAGAGACAGTGAGACAAATAAAAGTTGAAAGGTGATGCACAGAAAAGCTAAGTGATTCCTTTTGGTGGGAATAACATTGGTTGATATTATAAAACAAAGAGTCCTATTCTAAAAGAGGTAGGATTTAGGGTGTACTGGGGCATTATCATTGAAGAAGCGGAGTTGGTTGAGAGTGGTTAACTGATTTACGAATAAAGACAGAGTACAAAAGCTCTGAAGTTATGATGAACCAGTATAAAGCTTAGCTCATTGGAGTTTCATTTCCCAATTATGGACACCACACTTCAAGAAGGGTGTAAAAGCATAAAAGGGGATGCAGCAAAGATTAATGAGAATAGTTGCATGGATGATAAATTTCAGCATTACGGATAAATTGTTGAAGCTGAGATTATTGTCCTTGAAGAAGGGAACATTAGGAAGAGATTTAACAGAAGTGTGCAAAATAATGAGGGATCTGGACAGAGTAGATAGGGAGAAGGGCGTGCTCACTTCCAGAAGGATTGAGAACCAGGGGTCACTGATTTGAAGTGATTGGCAAAAAAAAACAATGGTGAGAGATAAAGCTTTTTACATTGCACATGGTCAGGATCTGGAATGTTTTGCCTGGACGTGTACTGGAGATGGATTCAATTAAAGCCCTCAAAAGAGAACTGATTAATTATGAGTAGCAAAAAAGTTTTAAGGCAACTATAGGGAATGGCTTTAGATGAGTTGTTCTTTCAGAAAGTTTGCAGACAAGTGACTAACTTGTGTATTTTAACAGCTAACCCCTTATTTTCACGATTTGTTGGACATCCCTTAAGAGATATCATTTGCCCTTTATTTCTCGGACCAGCTTGTGGGAAATTAAGTTTAGGAGTCTCCTTTTTAATCGTGTATGTTTTTTTGTGTGTTTTAAGGCACCCTTCCGTATGGTCATTAGGTCATCAGCAATTGACTTTCCCCGTCACACCCCTGAGATAACCAATCCCCTCCATTAAGGTCAGAATGTGCTATAAATGTAACATGATTCTATTACTTTCACAACAATACTTAAATTTGTGCAGGAGTACTATCCCACACATAAGCACAAATAAAACATTAACCTCCTTACTACAAACATTCACTTTGATCAGTTTTCAGTTTGCTTGTCTTCCTGATAATGCATGCTATCACTCAATTCCCAAAATACATTAGTCACATGGGTAGGAGTATAAATAAGAACAGCTTGGTATAAATCGAGAGTAGTGATGCACCTTCTCATGCGTGCATATCAAACATTCATTCCCCAGTACATTTTCTAACTTTATGGACTCGTTTTATATATTGGGTGGGCGGAGGAGGTAGATGCCCTTTGGGAAACGTCCTAGGCATGGAAAAAGCTCCGAAAGCGCGTGCACTTGAAGGTTGCCTCAGGTACATTGGGGTTTTGTTAATGCAGCATAATCTGTGACTGACGATTTGTCAAAAGTTACAATCAGTGCGTGTGAATCGTTGGAAATGCGGAGTTGGGTTAGGGACGCTGCAAAGCAGCGCCAGGACAGGAGCCACGTGCAGGAAAGATTAGAAAATGACAGGGTCTCGCGGAACATCGACTGCGCCGAGGGAGAGCCCGTTTCGAGCACGCGCACCAGGTTCGAGGAAGGGAAGCAAGCGCGAGATCGGGACTGTTTAAAGACCGATGCGAATTGGCTCGACTTTGGCGACTCGGTTTCCTCGCTCCACCGGCGAGACAGGGGGAATGGCACGCGTGTCGGTAACCGAGCGGGCGGCAGAAAGCGAGTTTCGTTGCCGGAGGCTTGTTCTCGTGCTCCAGAAGTGAGTGGCATGGATAACGAAGCCGAAGACGATGGCACCGGGGCTCACGGCGCATTGGGCACAAGGCGCAGGTCGGGGCAAGTCGCCGCGGAGCTCGGGCAGGGTGACGGTGCAGGCGGCCCGCACCGGATGGCTGTGGAGCGCGAGCGCGCGAGCGAGCTGCAACGACCGCCCGTCGAATCTGAGGGCACGAGCGGGCTGGCGGTGGGATGCGCGGCGAACGATAGTGCAGTACGGCGCGTGGAAGCCGGTGACAGTTGGCACTTCCTGGAACTGCGCTGGGATCGTGACAACCGTGCGAGCGCGCCGCTGGCAGGCTGGGACAGTGCGGAGCCACTGCGCAAACGCCCGTGTTCCCAACAAGTAAATAAACAAGCGGACATGTCGCACCACACGTACATCATGAAGCCTCCTCATGCCAGCACGGTCCACAATCCTCCAGTTGTACAACCCCAAATAGCAACACCACGCGGACATTCTTTTGATTCACTGAACACATCTTCCGTCAAAAGTTCGGGTAGTTTAGCAAGTGACGAGAAAGTGAGGAAACAGGATGCAAGTAGTGAGGATGAACCACCAAAGTGTTCGAAGGGAGTTTCTAATAACAAAGAGGATCAGTGTCAAGTAAAATGCGACTCATGGAAAGCACCTGATACCTTGAATAAACACCTTTGTACCAAAACTACAAGTAGTAAGAGAATGAACCTGTCAAAGCTGGTGTTAGATCACATAGCACCTTGCATGAATCAGTACGGGTTATGTTTTGTCGATAACTTTTTAGGCAACAAAATTGGCGACAAAATTTTGCAAGAAGTTGTAACTCTCTATCAGAGTGGTAGTTTTGAGGATGGAACACTGGCAGGGCAGAGTACCGCTTCAGATAAAGAAGTTACTGCACCATCTGGCACTTCCAATAAAACTATTCGTGGAGACAAAATAATGTGGGTACAGGGTACTGAGCCTGGCTGTGCATCTATAGGGCTTCTGATGCAAAGAATGGATAAACTTATATTGCATGCTGATGGGAAACTTGGGCACTACAGAATCAGAGGAAGGCACAAGGTCAGTAACTAAAATCTAAAGTAATGATTGAAAATGTTTTTCAATATCAGCATTTTTTCTGTTTCAATAACATAAAATTATGTTTATGTTTCTACAATGTATCCTACAATACATGAACATGTATTTTGCTATTTTGGTTGCATCAGTAAATTACATTAGAATTTTTTTGGTATACTTCTATTAGATCAAATTTAAATTATTCATTAAATACATAGATAACAAGAGGCATTTCCTAAATTAGAATCTGGTGTGTTAATTAAAAATTATAACACAAGAATTGTCAAGTCACACAGTACCATCCAGCTAAGTGTGCCAATACCTCCACCTGCAATAAGGTTGTTGGCTATTGCCAAGTATTACTTGGACTAAAGAGATCAAAGGGTATCGGAAATAAGTAGAACAGACAATTGAATTGGATGATCAGCCGTGATCATACGAGTGTTGGAGCAGGCTTGAAGGGCTGAATGATTTTGGCCCTTCAGTATTTAGAGTGCTAAATCTGAAGTGGTAACTATTGTGGCAGCCACCATTGGCATAGAGGCCGACAAAGTCTGGGTTACTTAGGGATCTGTACCTGCACTCTGGCCTGCTGCTGCAAATATGAAATACTGCAATGAGTTGAAAGTCTTACAACAGCATTGCAACATTGAAAACCGAATCTTTTAAAACTATCACAAATTTCCATTCACAGCAGTATGTTATCCCTGAAGAGGCAAGAGAGTAGAAGGAACAGGTGGGAGAATACCAATTTAAACCAAGTAAGGGCAAAAAGTCTAGTGAGGATCAAAGGGATAGAGTGAAAAGTTTCAGTGGGAACTGAGGAAGATGGATATGAACTGTCAGCATGAATTGAGGGGAAAAGGAAGGGGAAAGAACTATCATAAACTGGGAAAGGAAGAAGAATACTAGGGTAAAATGTGAAAATTGCAATCATGAACTGGAAAAGAGAGCTTACAACAACAGCTTGCATTTCGATAGGTGTTAAAGTGGTAGATTGACCAAAGGCACTTCACAGGAACGTTGTAGACAAAATTTAATATTGGATTATATAAAGATATTTTAGAACAGGTGACCAAAAGTCTGTTCTGAAGTTCTAAGGAGCATTATAACCATAAAGGAAGGTAAGAAAGGAGAGATTAAGAAATAAAAATAGGGATTTTGGGAAAAATTTAGCAGGTCTGGCAGGATCTGTGGAGAGATATTGGACTCAACCTTAACTGTTTATCTCTTCTTCAGAATTGAAGGGGGCTGGAAAACAGTAATTTTTATGTTGTTGTCAAAAGGGAAGCATACCAAGTAGAACAGAGGTAATGGTGCCCAGAGCAAAGATAAAGGGAATGCTAATGGTAGTAGAGAAATATACAGATGCTTCGCACCTCTGCACCCAGCCATTTTATTTGTTTTGAAAATATTTTATTCATGTCATGCATTGTTCTCCATACATCTCATCAACTTATTGTGAATTTTCTCTTTTTCTACCCAAGTCATCACATATGACCAGTTTCAAAATGATCTTAATTATTTGTACAGGAGACTAACTTTGCTCAAATTGTTCAGATTTAGGATTTTTTTTGTTTCATGGAATGTGGACATCATTGGCAAGTATTGACGATTCTTAATTGCCCTTGAACTGACTGACTTGCTCGGCACTTTCAGACAGCAGTAGAGAGCCAACTCATTGTTGTGGGTCTGGGATCATGTGGGCCATACCTGATAAGGATAGAGACAAAAAAAACTGCAAATGCTGGAATCCGAAGTAGACAGACAGGATACTGGAAGAACACAGCAAGCCTGGCAGGTCAGTAGGTGTTGATGTCAATGTTTCAGGTGTAACCCTTCTTCAGGACTGGCGGTGGGTGTGGAGGAAGCTGCAGATAAAGGGGGAGGTGGGGACAGAGTGGTGAACTGGGGATAGGTGAAGACAGGTAGAGGGTATGTCCTGGTTAGTCAGTGGGAGAAATGGATCCGGCTGGTGGCATGGTGCCAGTGTCAGTGATGGGGAGAGTCTGGGAAGGGAGTCAGGGGATGGAAAGGGAGGTTATTTGAAATTGGAGAACTAAATCTTGAGTCCTCCAGGCTGTAGGGTGCCCACGCAGAAGATAAGGTATTGTTCCTCCAATAGGCACTGTGGTTTGTTTTGGCAATGGAAGAGGCCAAGGGAATGGTTGGGGGAAAAATAATGGCGCTGACTGGGAGGTGTGGTTGGCCTCTGCGGACCTGGCTGCGATGCCCGGTGAGTCATTTCCTGAGTTTACGTTCAGTCTCCCCAGTGTAGAGAAGACTACATCGAGAGCCCCTGATGCAATAAACTAGGTTGGAAGAGAGGCAGGTGAACCTCTGTCTCACCTGGAAAGACTGTTTGGGGCCATGGATGGAGGTGAGTAGGGTGGTGTACTGGCAGGTTTTGCATTTTATCTGGTTGCAGGGGTAGGTAGCTGGGAGTTTGGTGGTGGAGATGACGTGAACCAAGAACTGTCAGAGGGAACAGTCCTTGCGGAAGGCTGAGAAGGTTGGGAAGGGAAGATGTTCTTGGTGGTGGGATCTATTTGGAGTTGACAGAAGTGCTTTAGGATGATGCGTTGGATGCGGAGACTATAGGTTAAGGCAAGGAGGACTCTATCCTTATTGCGTTGGGAGGGGGGGGGTTTAGAGCGGTGGAATAGGGAATGAAGGTGGTGTGGCAGCGTGCTGTCTAGATGACGGAGGAAAATCGCGTTGCTCAAAATAGGTGGACATTTGGATGCTCACGAGTGGAATGTCTCCTCATCTGAGTAGATGAGGCAAAGGAATTGGGAGAATGGGATGGGGTTTTTGCAGATACTGGATGGAAGGAGCTGTAGTCCAGGTAGTTATGGGAGTCTGTAGATGTGTAGTTGACGTCTGTCTGGAGACTGTTGCCGGAGATGGAAATGGTGATGTCAAGAAAGGGGAGGGACATATCCAAGAAGTGAATTTGAGGGCAGGGTGGAAGTTGTGGGAGAAGTCAATGGACTGCTTCAGTTCAGCCTGATTGCAGGACGCTGCACCGATACAGTCATCTATGTAACGGCGGAAGAGTTGGAATATGGTGCCTGAAGGTGCTGAAGAAGGACTGTTCGATATGGCCAACAAAGAGGCAGGCATAGCTGGGGTCTATCCGGGCTCCCATGGCCACCCCCTTGATTTGGAGGAAATGGGAGGAGTTGCAGGAAAAGTCTTTGAGGGTGAGGTCCAGTTTGGTGAGGCAGAGGAGGAGGACTGGATGGATCTATTGGAGAAGAAGAACTGGAGGGCCTGGAGGCTGTCCTTGTGGGGTATGGACATGTATAAGGACTGCACGTCCATAGTTAAGGGAAAGCGCTGTGGGCAGGGAAATTGGAAGTTGTTGAAGATATGGAGGGCATGGTTAGTATCGCGGATGTAGGTGGTAAGTGTCTGAACTAAGGGGGAGAGGATGGATTCGAGGTAGGACAAGATGAGTTCAGTGGGGCAGGAGCATGCCAAGACGATGGGTCGGCCAGGATAGCTGGGCTTGTGGACCTTAGGGAGCAGGTAGAACCGGGCAGTACGGGGCTGGGGGTCTATGAGTTTGGAGGCACTAGAGGGACATCACCGGAGGCAATGGTTGCACTGACGGTGTCTCGGATTTGGGCATGATGGGTCGCGGTGGTGTCATAGGCAAGGGGGAGGTAAGATGTGGTGTCGGAGAGTTGGCATTTGGCCTCTGTGATATAAAAGTCCGTCCTCCAGAATACCACCACTCCGCCTTTATCAGTGGATTTGATGGTGAACCAGGGTTATTGTGGAGTGCTGCATGTTCAGAGGGGGTGAGGTTGGAGTGGGTGAGGGGGATGGAGAAATTGAGGAGGCTGATGTCATGTTGGCAGTTTGCAATGAAGTGTTCTAGGGCAGGTAGAAGGTCTTCAGGTGGTGACCAAGTGGAGCTGACAAGGATGGCAGATTTCCTTCCCTAAAGGCCATTAGTTAACCAGGTGGGTTTTCTGCATTAATTGAGATGCAGTTGCTGTGGTGGAATTTGAAGCCATGTTCCCAAAGTGTTAGGCTGGACCTCGAGATTTCTAGTCCAG
The DNA here is from genome assembly GCF_037043375.1 of Chiloscyllium plagiosum. NCBI lineage: Eukaryota > Metazoa > Chordata > Chondrichthyes > Orectolobiformes > Hemiscylliidae > Chiloscyllium > Chiloscyllium plagiosum. The sequence goes on from NW_028270146.1 coordinate 69,959,621, forward strand.
TGACAGTAGTAGCTCTGTGCTACTATCTCTACCTTCATGACGGAAAAAGGCTAAAATCCCAGAAAATTATACACAAGGTACTTTAAGGAGCGTTATGTAGTGGTATAGCAAGGTGGAAAGGGTGAGAGGTTAAGGAGAAAATTGACATGCTGAAACAACACTTTGGTAAAAAGAACAGATGGCAAATTTAGTAGGTTTGGAAAAAATGGGTTTTCACCTAAAGCAGAACTACATATACATTAATTGTTAGGGGGAATTTCCCTTTTTATTTTACTTTAAGCATTCAATATAATTGTATTCACTATTCATAAAATAATCAATTGCTTTCAGATTGTTGTTCTCTCCTTTTATAAAACTTATATTTATTTTCATGTGGTAATCTACTGTAGCCACAAGATCATTATTTTTAATGCAGTTACACCTCAAGTTTTGCCTTCCGAAATGTCTCTGCCTTTCCATCTCATTTTGTTAATTCACAGGAAGTTGACATCACTGGCAAAGCAGCATTTATTATCTATTTCTAATTACTGGAGAAGGTGGTAGTGTTGCACCATCTTCAACCACAATAGTCTGTGTTTAAGTACTGTTTCAGTTTTGTTCGGGAGGCATTTTCTAGATTTTGACCTGTGCCTTTGAAGGAATGGTGATGTAGTTCTAAATTGGGATAGTGTGTGGTCTGAAGGGGATCTTAGATGGTTGTATTCCCATGCACCAAGTGCACTTGTCCTTCTTGGTCATACGTTTGGTCAGTGCTGACAAACAAAATCGTGAGTTGCACATTGGTACTACAAATTTCAGTCAAGGTTTGCTTGTTGATGCTGGAGGAAGTGAATATTTAAGGTGGTGGACAATGTCTGTGAAGACCCTCGTTAAAACTGATGTGTGATCAAATTTTCAGTCAGTCTCTTTTGGCTAGATCTAATTTCTTTATTTGACAGTACATCTGTGTAGCTCTTTGGGACATCATCTTAAAGTGTCGCTTAAATAAAAGTTGCTGTTACTTCATTATTATACTTGTTTCGTGACAACCAAAAATTAGTCCAGAAAGTGAGACTGAGAGATTTCATTCATGAAAATCTCACTTTGCTTTATTCTAGTACCTTGACGCTGGATTCAGAGTGCTGTACTGTGATTGGAAAATTGGTGCAAATGCACCCTCAAGTTTGTTTAAAATCAAATTGCATTCACCTGCAATTCTTCTAACCTGATCTATTGCATCCGTTGCTCCCGATGTGGTCTCCTCTACATCGGACAGACCAAGCTCAGACTCGGGAACTGGTTCGTGGAGCTTCTGTGTTCTGTATGCTTCAATCAACACCACCTTCCAGTTGCCAGCCATTTCAACTCCCCCCTCCCAAACCCTTAGTGACCTGGCCATCCTGGGCCTGTTCCACTGTCAAAATGAGGCCACACATAAATTGGAGGAACAACACCTCACGTTCTGCCTTGGGAGCTTACAGCCCAATGAACTCACATAGAGTTCATCAACTTCAAAATCTCCCCACCCCCAGCCTCATCCCATGTCCAGCCCTCCCTCTCTCCTCGCCTCCTTGACCTGAGATACCTGTTCATCCTCCTTCTCACTATTCTGCTCCACTCTTTCTACTGACTAATTGGGGGGGAGAAAGTAATGAAAAGCTTATGCTTGAAACATCGATTCTCCTGCTCCTTGATGCTGCCTGACCGGCTGTGCTTTTCCAGCACCACATTCTTTGCCACTGACCAATCTCAGTAACACCTTACCTGCATCCACCTATCATCATTCCACTACCTTCTACCGACCACCCCCCTCCCACCCTTGTTTCTCTCTATTTATTTCTGAGTTTCCTTCCCCTCCCATGTCCTGATGAAGGGTCTGGAAACATCCACTTTCCTGCTCCTCTGTTTTGTCTGACCTGCTGTGTTTTTTCAGCTCAGTGTTTTATCGATGCTGACTTCCAGCATTTGCAGATCTTAAATCTCCAAATTATTTAATCAAAACTGTTATTTCTTTGATAGATATAATATCCTTGAAACACATTTAATGATTACAGAGTCGTAGTGATGTACAGCATGGAAACAAACGCTTTGGTCCAACTCATCTATGTCGACCAGATATCATAAATTAATCTAGACCCATTTGCCAGCACTTGGTCCAAATCCTTCGAAGCTCTTCCTATTCATATACCCATCCAGATGCCTTTTAAATGTTGTAATTGTACAAGCCTCCACCACTTCCTCTGGCAGCTCATTCCATACATGTACCATCTTCTGCATGAAAAAGGTGCCCCTTAGGTCCCTTTTATATCTTTCCCCTCTCACCCTAAACCTATGCCCTCTAGTTTTGGCCTCCCCCACTTCAGGGAAAAGACCTTGCCTACTTACCCTATCCATGCCCCTCATGATTTTATAAACCTCTGTAAGGTCACCCTCAGCCTCCTGTGCTCCAAGGAAAACAGCTCCAGCCTATTCAACTTGTCCATACAGCTCAAATCCTCCAACCTTGACAACACCCTTGTAAATCTTTTCTGAACCCTTTCAAGTTTCACAACATCATTCCTATAGGAGGGAGACCAGACTGTACTACTTTAGAAGATATTTAGTGATCAGTTAATGTTGCTCCTACTTGGAAATACCCAAGAAAGAAGCGAACTTTATTTGTGTTCGCTTCATCATTCATTCATTTTACTAACAGTCAGGGTTTCCCAACTATAACGAAATCGAGTGAATATGTCACCATTTCTTTTCACGGTTCATCTTTCTGCGTTCCGGTTCATACCAAAGGGCTATTGCCTGGTAGGGTCACCCCATGAAACTTTGTCTACATGCTGTGCTGAAATTCCTCAATGGCGGTTTGCTCCTCCCACTCCCACATTCTGCACGTCGCTTCCAGTGACTAAGAGCACGTCATTGCCTGAAGCTCAACATGCAGTATACAGGCTAAGTTTAATATAGTTGGTGCTGGAAAGACAGATTTAGAATTGAGGTCCCGGTATTTCTGCGATCTTAAGTCATCTGAGATACAGAAAATATTACTAAGATTCTGAACCAGAGGCGGAAGCCGCGATATTAGTGAGAGCAAGAAATCTTGCAAGCTCACTGATTCGGGGTTACTCAAAACTTGCAGTGATTGGAAAAGTACCATTCTGGATCCTCTGATAGGATTCGATTTACGATTTCACAAGATGGTTTTAAATCTTGAGAAGCTAGTGAGGGAGAGCGTCGTACCTCGTTTAAATGAACACGGTTATTATTACATTGATAATTTTTTGGGAAGTGCAGTCGGAGATTGTGTTTATGAAGAAGTTCGTAACTTGCATTCTGTAGGAACGTTACGAGATGGGCAATTGGCCGGTCAAAGAGCTGGTTACTGCAAGAGACATCTACGGGGTGATCAGATCGCTTGGGTGAGAGGAGTCAAGGACAGATGTTATGCGATAGACTTCCTTCTTTCGTTACTAGATAAGCTTATTATTCTTTGTGAAGGAAAACTCGAGAATTACAATATAAAAGATAGATCCCAGGTAAGTTCTCTGGATACATTCGGATTATCCGGTTTGTATGAGTTTGACTGAGTTAATTAACCAGTGAGGTTAAAATGGGTTGTTACAAATGTTTGAAGTACTTACAGAAAAACTGATTTGAGAAGCTGTCATCAACTGCAGTGTCCAGTGTAATATCTTAAGTTTAAAAGAGATTTTGTGTAGAGAAGCAGTATTGCACCCCCCCCCCCCTCCCCCCGCCCGTTTCATAAGTGTTATATTTGAGCAGAAACTTTTTAACATCTGAATGTAGAAACAGGTTTCATGATCTTGTGAATGAGGTAAGGACAGAGCATGAGAATGATTTTTTTCTTAATTTGATTCATTTTGAGGAGGTAGTACCTCAATCACACTGATTCATACATAATTTGGAGGTGCTGGTGTTGGACTAGAGTGTACAAAGTTAAAAATCACAACAGATTTATTTGGAAGTGCTAGCTTTCAGAGTGCTGATCCTTCACCAGGTGGTTGTGGAGTATAAGATTGTAGGATTCAGAACTTATAGCAAAAGTTTACAGTGTGCTGTAACTGAAATTATATATTGAAAAAGACCTGGATTATTTGTCAAGTCTCATCTTTTGGAATGGGCATGTTTCATATGTAAATTCCAGAACTTTCTCAAAGTTACTTACATAAATCCGCGTCAGATTCTGTAAATTCCTTTTTTAGATTAGAATCAGTCTGATCATTGGGGCACAGACAACCTCACACCTTCAGTGCATTATCTGGGCCAATATGGCACCTATTGTTGAAGTTCACTTGAGAATGTAACTTTAAGAAAATTCTGGAATTTACATATGCAGGACCTGAGACCAACATGCCCATTCTAAAAGATGAGAGACTTAACAAACAATCCAGGTCTTTTTCAATATATAATTTCAGTTACATCACACTGTAAACTTTTGCTATAAATTCTGTGTCCTACAACCTTATACTCTACAACCACCTGAGCAGCATTCCGAAAGTTAGTGCTTCCAAATAAACCTGTTGGACTATAACCTGGTGTTGTGATTTTTGATTAGATTCCTAAATACATCACTAAGCTAAGGACAGAAGCTGTAAAAAAAGTGATGGCCAACATGAGCTAGATTCCCCACTTGGTGTTTTTACTAGAAGTTATAAAAGATATGTTAGTATTATATACTATAAGGGCAATTTGTACCACATTATTTTTTCTAAGTGTTAGGAATCAAAATTAACAGAAATATGAGCAAAGTATTTTCAGGTATGAAAGATGTGAGAAATATTGTTATTGAGGTATTTCCACAGTAGGCTGTGGAAAGTGACCCCAGAAAACTAATTAAGGCAAAATTGTCAGTTTGGATCAAAGGAACAAACATCTAAACTAGTTGCAGAATCTTAGTGTGGAATGGACTTTTAAATAGAATAACAAGCAAAAACCATGTAATAGCAAAATCTTAATTGTTCTAAAGCACCTTTATTAAGATAGCAACATGTGGCAAGATAAAATTGAAATAGAACTATGCAAGGAGATATTAGAGCTGATGCAAAAGTTGGTCAAAGAGAACTTAGTTGAAGGAGGCCAGAGAAGTCAAAAGGCAGACAGATAATGGAGGGGATTTATTATATTCTGATTATTCAGTTCCAGAGACATAGTGCCATGTTTATGCTACTAGGCCTAAGTGACCATAACGTATTTGGAAGCTGCTAAATAATCAGGTTGGGACCATGCATTTCACCATTGCATAGGGAGGGCAACCACAAGAACCTGCCCAACATTGATAACTGGAGTTGAGATTGATAAAGGGCTTTTTGAAGAACATTATGAGATTTTGATGGGATTGTATAGTCTACGTGTTGGGTCAGAGTTAGATCAGGTATGCTGTATAGAAGTAGATACAGTGGGGAGTCTGATATAACCGGCCCCAACAAATTAGTTGGGCCTATAAAAGGGAGAAGGTTTCAAATACGAAACTTGGGCATTTTGTTTTCACAAGTCACAGGAAGAGGGGTCACTAAGTACTCAGGCAATACAGGGATGACCATGATTTTGACAAATGGGTGGCATGTGAGGAAGGTCAAGGCTTCCAAACAATTGGGGTGCCACCTGAATGCAAGGATGGCATCAGTTTGCAATGAGGAGCAATACCTTCCACAGGAAAGGTAGATCCCTGGACATAAGAATGGCAGAGGAAAGGAACTAGGAGTAGGGGTGTTATATGCTTGTTTACCCTGCGTGGATAAAAAGTAACTATAGTTAGTTTTACATTTGTTATTGGGAAAAAAATGTTAGAGTTAGTTAGAAAGGATGTAATAGCAGAGTATATGGAAATGTGTATTTTACAAAGGAAAAATAATCCCTTCAACCTTGAAAATTCTTTGAGGAGGTATCCAGCAGGTTAGATAAAGAAGACGCAGTAAAATATATGGATTTATACTTGGATTTTCAGAAGGCATTTGGCAAGATACTATGCGTTAGACTACTTAAGAAGAGTCCATCGTGTCGGTAGTACATTAGCATGAATAGAGTATTGGCTAATTAATAAAAGACATAGTTGGGATAAAGGGGCACATTTAGTATAGCAACCTCGAACAGCTGGAGTGTCATAAGGATCAGTACTGGGGTCACAATTATTACAATATATTAATGACTTGAAAGTGAATGCCAAATTTACAAGTGGCAGAAAAGTAGGTGAGAAGGCAAGTAATGAGCATGATACAGAATCTGTAGATCGAAATAGTCAAGTGAGTAGGCAAAAATTTGACAGATGGACATAATATAAGAAAATAGGAGGCTATGCACTTTGGTCAGAAAAATAAAGAAGCTGAATATTATTTAGATTGAGAGATTGAGAAAGACTACAGAAAGTTACAGCATAGAGTAGAGTATAAAAAAAGGAAGTATTGCTAAAACTGTATGAGGCAGTCGTCAGACCACACTGGATTACTGTGAACAGTTTTGGATCCCCTAACTAAGGAAAGATTATAATAATTGCCTTGGAAGCAGTGCAAAGACAGTACACATGGAGAGACTGTCTTATGAGGAGAAGTTGAGTAGGTTGGATCTGTATTTATTGGAATTTAGAAGAATGAAAGGTGACCTTTTGAAACAGAAGATTCATAGCAGATTTGACAAGTTGGTTCTCCTCATGTGAGAGTTTAGGAACAGAGGACATGATTTCAGAATAAGGGGTCATGCATTAAGAGAGATATAAGGGGGAATTCCTTCTTTCAGTGGGTAGTTAATTTGTGGAACTCTTTACCACAAAGGGCTGTATTCAAGGTCGACATAGATTTTTAATCAGTAAGGGAATGAAGGGTTATGGGAAAAGTCAAGGAAGCAGAGTTGTGGATTCAGATCAATCCTGATCTTATTGAATGACGGAACAAATGGGCTGAATGAGCTGCTTCCCCTCTAATGCCTTATGGTCTTTTGAGTACTCTGCTGGCCTGTATGGCCAGTGCCAAAATTGGACAGGAGCGTGTGCTGCAAGAATAATTTTTTATAAGTGATTGGGATGTGAATATAGGAGGTATGGTTAGTAAGTTTGTGGATGACACCAAGGTTGAACAGTGAAAAGGTAACCCAAGAGTACAAGGGGACCTTGATCAGATGGACCGTGGAACCTCAAGTTTAATTTAGATAAATGTGATGTGTTGCATTCTGCAAAGGCAGAGCAGGCAGGACCTGTATGGGTTCTGGGGAGAGTTGCCAAACAAAGACCATGGGGGCAGGTTAATAGTTCCTTGAAAGTGGAATCGCAGGTAGACAGGGCAGTGAAGTAGGCGTTTGGTAACGCTTGCCTTTATTGGTCAGTGCATTGAGTATAGGAGTTAAGATGTCATGTTGCAGCTGTACAGGATGTTGGTTAGGCCACTTTTAAAATACTGCATTCAATTCTGGTCTTCCTGCTATAAGAAAGGATCTTGTGAAACCTGAAGGGGGTTCAGAAAAGATTTACAAGGATGTTGCTGGGATTGAAGGGTTTGAGCTATTGGGAGAGGCTGAATAGACTGGGACTACTTTCCTTGGAGCTTTGGAGACTGAGGTGTGACCCCTATAGAGGTTAACAAAATCATGAAGGGCTTGGATAGGTTGAATGGCCAAGGCCTTTTTCCTAGAGTCGGAGAGTCCAAAACTAAATGACATAGGTTGAAGGTGAGAGGAGATAGATTTAAAAGGTACTTGAGAGGCATCTTTTTCACGCAGAGGGTGGTGTGTGTATGGAATGAGCTGCCAGAGGAGGTGGTGGAGGCTGGTCCGATTACAACATTTAAAAGGCATCTGTATGGGTATATGAATAAGAAGGGTTTAGAGGGATATGGGCTAAATGCTGGCAAATGGGACTAGATTTATATAGAATAGCTGGTCAGCATGGATGAGTTGGACCAAAGGGTCTGTTTCTGTGCTGTATATCTCTATGACTGTAGGATGCAGGAGGAGGAGAGGTTGTGAGTTGCCTTCACTGACTGAATAGGAAGCAGAGAGTAGAGGGGGTTAGTAATTTGGGAGGGTGAGTTGGCTGCGAACCACTGAGTGAACATGATACTTGAAATAATGAGAGTTGTAGTCTATGACCTTTAGATTAGATTAGATTATTTACAGTGTGGAAACGGGCCCTTCGGCCCAACAAGTCCACACCGCCCCGCCGAAGCGCAACCCACCCATACCCCTACATTTACCCCTTACCTAACACTACGGGCAATTTAACATGGCCAATTCACCTGACCTGCACATTTTTGGACTGTGGGAGGAAACTGGAGCACCCGGGAAACCCACGCAGACACAGGGAGAACGTGCAAACTCCACACAGTCAGTCGCCTGAGGCGGGAATTGAACCCGGGTCTCTGGCGCTGTGAGGCAGCAGTGCTAACCACTGTGCCACCGTGCCACCCACCTTTGGTGAGAAGCATTTGCAGTGATAGAGTTAGTGAGTGGTGGCCATGTCAGTATGAGGTAGCAAAGATGGTATTTAATTTCACAGAGCAAAGAAGATCAAAACCTTTTTCCTGAACCAGGACACTGCATTTACCCTGCCTCTGTCTGAGTCCAGGCTGTCTCTCTGGTGCTATGGCCTTCTTTACCAGCACTGCTCTCCTCTCCACCATCCAACTTCTGCACGCACTCAGCACCTTTATATCTCAGCCATTGAAATGAGGCACTAACCTTCCTTTCCTGGCCATTTCCTTGGGGATAATGATGCACAGCCACAGTATGAAGGGAAGTTCGTGTTTTGCAGCAAAGAAGTGCAGTGAAGCTAATTGTTTTTAATATGACACCTTAGCTTCTCCTATCACACAAGTCTGTGAAACAGGCACCAAAGAGGCTAACCACATCACTAATAAGACGAAGAGTGGCTGTTTGCATGAGAAAAGTCGATGTGGGCCATGGAAGACTGGCTGCCATAAATCCCTCTTGCCAAGTTGGGAAAATTCAGCCCATTGTATTTCACTTACAAGACTAGTTCTACTGAGTATGAATTTTTAAAATCTGTTTAACTGGATTTTTCCACCTTTAACCAGTTATAACATTTAACTTGAGCTTTTTTCCCTTTAAACTGTTCATAGATATTTTGTTATGTAACGATCATTTTAAAGATACGTAAATATACATATCGCTGAATCTTTTTTTTTTGGCTAAGTGCGAGTTGCATCAAGTTTGGTGGAGTGATTCTGGCCATGAGGCTGAATGGATTTCCTTGCCCTATTTTGTTAAACTTGATATTAAGTGAGGTTTTTAACCCTTATGGCAAGTATCATGTCCAATTTCCATCATGTCTTGCAGCACACTATTCCGGAGCAACTCGCTACTCACCAGTCACTCTAAATTGATTGTCATCCCTGCCACTGTTGGCATATTTATAGAGTCCAGTTGGACAATTTGTCAGTCTGGAGGTACTTTGCATGGTTCCTGACATCTGCACCAAAAATGATAGAAAGGGTGAAATTACTATCCTGCTTTATTGGCATGGCCCTGCAGCTCCTCTTGGCTTTGATGCATTGGTGGGACTTATTCGTCTCAAACGATCAGCTGTGGAGAACATGACACCAGACCATGCTAGCCTGGTGTGAAGTTGCCACTGAAGTTAGCAGTCGCAGCCAATTGGAGGAATGCCCAGCACTTGAGGAAGAAGGTCAATGTGCTTCTCTATTCTATCAGCTTCTCTCCGATTGCTCACCTTCACTCTATCTTTGCTACTGGACTCACCTCCCACCTAGGCTTATGCTCTATCACTCCCACTAATGCTTACAACATCATCCCCACTTGCCCTCACCCACCTCAATGTTTGACACCATTAACCGTGCTGTCACCCTTTGTGTGCCAAACTCCTCACTTAGGAAAACTCCCCACCTGCACCAACAATAATAATTATGCCACCCACTTCCATCTTCCATAATATTTGCCCTTCTGTCATTCCAGGAGTTAAACAGCTCAAAGTAGGGCAGTAAAAGTCAAAATAGGTGATGTGTTGCCCATCATTTGGCTCCTCACCCATTATTAGTAGTGGATCATGACTGTGACCATCTAGAGTAGGATTTGGAGTGATATATAAGGATGCCCTTGACTTAATGTGCCAGGATCCCCGAAGTGAAGACTATCCTTCTTGACTAGACTGAGGTCAGCTGGCAATTGTTGCAAACTTCCCGACTTTGTCTGAGCTAACTGGCATGTCACCATGTTACTGCTCTCTTGAAACATGGTATTTCTGACTGAGGCAGCAATGCACAAAACGGCAAGGCAATACAAGGCAGGGAAGCTACACACGCCCAGGTAGGCTCTGAGTGAAAGAGTCTATGACAGCAAGCAAAATGCTGGAGATGTAGCCTGGTTCTGTCCACAGCTAGGTGCATGTCCCTGAATGCAAAGTGCCCTTGCTACATCATTACAGTGACAATTGCTGGGATAACTCAAGGTACATCATTGAAGTGCAAAGGTGTGCCATGAGAGATCACAGAGGCTGGTACATGTCGAATGCCAATGTCTGTGAACTACCAAACTGCTCCTGAGACTATCATTGAAAGGAGGACTGGTGGCGGCACTGTGCCCCAATCACAGTCTAGTACCCAGATATCATATGTTATGACATGATAAGCAGCTCTGTGAACTCCATTTACCTGTCACATACCACATGCTTGCAGTGATGGACTCTGTTGTGTAAAGTCCAAAAAAGACTAAGAGTGAAAACTACTCAGAATCACCTGAAGAAAAGGAACAACATTTGTAGACCTCCCACTCCACCAAGGACGTGTAGGTGCTGGGCCTCCTCCATCGCCAAACTCTCACCACCCGACGCCTGGAGGAAGAACGCCTCATTTTCTGCCTTGGGACCTTGAAACCACATGGGATTAATGTCAATTCCACCAATTTCCTAATTTCCCCATCCCATTTTATCCCAGTCCTAAGCCTCCAACTCGGCACCGCCCTCTTGACCCTGTCCATTGTCTTTCCCATCTATCTGCTCCACTCTCCTCTCTGACCTACTGCCTTCTGCCCCACCTTCATCTACTTATTGCATTCCCAACTACCTTCCCCTCCCAGCCCCAAATTATGAGCAATTTTAAAAATACTGGCTTTCTGAAAAAGAACATTTTGAAGCTCAAAGCAGTAAATCACTACAGAACAACCAGCTGTTTTGGAAGAATTTGATTTAATTCAACAGTGATGCATATTTATCAAAAATAGGCAAATATAAAAAAAGGTACAGAAAACAGTAGCAAATTTTATAGTATTTTAAAATAAAATTGTATTCCTGAATAGAAGACAAGTTTATAGAACGTAAAATATAAAACAGTGTTGAAATTATTCAGATTTAAAATGCTTTCCCAGGCATACGTTTCATCAACACATGATGAAGTAGTGGAAAAAGTCAAGACTTCCTAATAAATTCAAGATCTGAGGTAGTCCTAAAGAGTACGAGAGTGGACCAAATGGAGAAAATGATTAAAATACAAAATTGCTTCAAAACTCAATGTCAAATCAGAAGTGGAACAAGTTAATGCACCACTAGGTTATACAGCTGATGAAATTATGAATTATCAGAAGATTAAGAAAGATAGACATTACAAAGTGTTGAAAATTAAGAACAAATGGAATTCTAGAATGGGCATGATCCACCAGAAAAGCTAATCTTCCAGAAGAAACTGCAGACAATTTCATTAATGATTTCATTAATTTCATCAATTCCAAAATTAAAGCAATGTTCTGAGTGTCACTACAACATAAAGAATAACATTTGAGAATGTGTATATCCAGAATCAAGAAAGCTTACCCCTGAATAAAGAAGTGGGTTTTGCCCTCACCATTCTGTAGTTAGTTCATGTGGTTCAACCACTTAATGAGAAAGCTACCAATGTCAGATTTATGAAAACAGAATCCATGGAAACTGTTATAGGTTACCCAAGATTAATTGCTGAACTTGAGAAGTTACAACCAGCACAAATCACTTACTGGAGTTAGACTTATTTTACACTATCAGCATGGAAGAAAACACTGACTTCACAGGGTTATAGGAAATGTTTTCTATCCCTGACTGCTCGGAAAGGTATCCTCAGACGTTATCAGCAAGATGTTCGACAAAAACCAAAATACAGCAGCTGAAATTAAACCATACAATCCACCTGAGCTTATTTGGTGAACTTTACTTGAACCAGTAAAGACAACATCTTAGCCTGCTACACAATTGGATGACACATAACAGTCAATACCACTGATGATGTTCATATGAAAGAGATCTCCACACCAAATAAAAGATTTGTCAGAAGACTTATCCTACAGATGTTGCTTGAACTACCAGTCAGTGTATGATCGTCTGCATTACTTTTAAATAATTTTCCAGTATGTTGCATATAGTGCTGAAAGCATCTTACATAAAATTTGCTGTTCGTATACTGTCCAATCTGGACCTCAATGCCTGTACAACTCCTTTAGAGATGGAGTATGAAAGTAGTAGATCTGTTTGACCTTCGGGTCAGTAGTAACATCACAGTAGTGCCACTGAAAAATGTTGCTCCTCGTATATCACCACTGCAGACGTATTGAGTATTTCCAGTGTTTCTGATTTGATTTCATATCCTTTGTGGTGTATATTTCAATACTGTGTGGCTGAGCTCTTGGATCTTGCCTAATATAATTATTACAGGCACACTGCAAGGAGAAGTTCGAAGACCATACTTAATGAGGTGGAAAACTATAATCTTTGTCATTGGAAGTTGCCAATAAGGGCAATTCAATATTCACTACAAATAGTTCCTTTCTCCTCACTCTGATTCTTCTGAGTTTCCTGTAGGAATGCTTCTATATTTAGAGTCATAGAGATGTACAGCATGGAAACAGACCCTTCGGTCCAACCCGTCCATGCCGACTAGATATCCCAACACAATCTAGTCCCACCTGCCAGCACCCGGTCCATATCCCTCCAAACCCTTCCTATTCATATACCCATCCAAATGCCTCTTAAATGTTGCAATTGTACCAGCCTCCACCACATCCTCTGGCAGCTCATTCCATACACGTACTACCCTCTGCATGAAAAAGTTGCCCCTTAGGTCTCTTTTATATCTTTCCCCTATCACCCTAAACCTATGCCCTCTAGTTCTGGACTCCCCGACCCCAGGGAAAAGACTTTGTCTATTTATCCTATCCATGCCCCTCATAATTTTGTAAACCTCTATAAAGTCACCCCTCAGCCTCCGACGCTCCATGGAAAACAGCCCCAGCCTATTTAGCCTCTCCCTGTAGCTCAGATCCTCCAACCCTGGCAACATCCTTGTAAATCTTTTCTGAACCGTTTCAAGTTTCACAACATCTTTCCGATAGGAAGGAGACCAGAATTGCATGCAGTATTCCAACAGTGGCCTAACCAATGTCCTGTACAGCCGCAACATGACCTCCCAACTCCTGTACTCAATACTCTGACCAATAAAGGAAAGCATACCAAACGCCTTCTTCCCTATCCTGTCTACCTGCAACTCCACTTTCAAGGTGTTATGAACCTGCACTCCAAGGTCTGTTTGTTCAGCAACACTCACTAGGACCTTACCATTAAGTGTATAAGTCCTGCTAAGATTTGCTTTCCCAAAATGCAGCACCTCACATTTATCTGAATTAAACTCCATCTGCCACTTCTCAGCCCATTGGCCCATTTGGTCCAGATCCTGTTGTAATCTGAGGTAACCCTCTTCGCTGTCCACTACTCCTCCAATTTTGGTGTCATCTGCAAACTTACTAATTGTACCTGTTATGCTCGCATCCAAATCATTTATGTAAATGACAAAAAGTAGAGGGCCCAGCACCGATTCTTGTGGCACTCCACTGGTCACAGGCCTCCAGTCTGAAAAACAACCCTCCACCACCACCCTCTATCCTCTACCTTTGAGCCAGTTCTGTATCCAAATGGCTAGTTCTCCCTGTATTCCATGAGATCTAACCTTGCTAATCAGTCTCCCATGGGGAACCTTGTCGAACGCCTTACTGAAGCCCATATAGATCACATCTACTGCTGTGCCCTCATCAGTCTTCTTTGTTACTTCTTCAAAAAACTCAATCAAGTTTGTTTGTATAAAAAACTTTGCTTGTACGTTTCACAGTGGTTTTACTAGATGGCCAGTACAATGGATTGTTGTGATTATAAACAAAAGTTTATTAAAGATGTTTATTTGAAGCTTATCTTTCCTCCAACGGACAAGCTCCCATTCAGAGTTATCTCTTGCACTTAGGTCTTATTTTAATTCGGTAAAAGACACATTCATGGGTACCACGTGCAAATACACTGTCATGCTGACCATAGAAAGAATGGAGGGTTTAGCGCAGCTCATTCCAAAATGAGGTTTGGAACCCCAGGTTGATCCTGAGCTTGAAGAACAATGGGGCACTGACTAAGTTGAAAGCAGCAGTGCTCCTGCTCCAACAGGCCCCTTCTCTCATGGAACCCCTCCTTTAGTTTAATGTCTCAGTTCTCATTGAGGGGTTGTAAATAACTTTCAGCCTCCGTATGGCATCATAGAGGGAAATTACTTGAGAAACACTGATTACTTGTTAGATTGGGGTAGAGTGAGACTTTGGTGAGTGCACATCTACAATACAGCTTACTAAGTATACACAAGTGCAAACAATAAATTGGCCTATGAAAAATGCTGATTTTTTTACATGTCACCTCCAGCATAAAAATTGACATAATGCTTGAAATAAGTCTCCTAGGCCCTTCATCTCCGGGGCTCCAGAACTTGAACTTGTCTGGATCCTTAGGTGTTTTTGCTGCTTTGGTCTAGGTACATTCTTTTAAGGCTAGGCCTGACTGCTCCAATTCACAATCCATTCTGACTAAGGGACTGGAGTGGGAATAACTTCTTCCACCCACTGCTTCAAGCACTGCTGGCTTTTTAAGGTAGAGCAGAAGTTCTCCCTTTGCAAAACCACAAAAAAAACCAGCTGAGTTTATGATTGTTCTGATAGACTCAAGCTCAGTTTTCATAATCTAACAGAAACAACCATGGATTTCTGGGCAATGATATACAAACAATCAGCATTTGTATGCCCAGGACTGTAAGATTAAGCACTTTGTTCTTGTAAAACCACTGTTTTCATACATTAGCGTGATTTCATGAAGAGGAATGAAATCATTGCAAAAAACATGCCTCTATCTGTTTTTCATCTTTCTTCTACATAACTTCAAAGTCAATCCCAGTTAAATATAATTGCTATGCCATTATTAAACCAAGACATCTAAATTAAATTGTTAACATACATTTCAGTGCACTGCATTCATTTGAACTCTTGCAACTAGTCAATATTTGGATATGTGAATAACTTGCGATATATATTTGTTCTGCTTTTATCAGAAGACAAATTTTGATGACCATAATAACTGTTATAGAGTGTGTGCAACAAAACACCATTTTTAAATTCCTATTACATTTTCAAAACTGTTGTCACCTAGTAAAAACCAGATGAGCACCATCAAGATACTGGACTTGAGTTGTTAATAGATGTCTAGTTTAGACATGCTCCATTCAGTGATACAACTTGTACCTACAAAAAATTTCACTGAATTGATGGAAGCAGAGAATTGGTGCAGGGATCAAGAACCTCTGGCATAGCTCAGCACTCTCAGGAATATAAGCTGAGAACTTGCTGGTTTCATCGTGCCAGTTTCTTTCTAATTAATTAATTAGAATTAACTAATTTATTAATGTTCAGTTTTGATGATTCTTAAGAAATGTCAGATTTTTATAGCCCTCTGAAAACTGAATATGAAACACGTGCTATTATGGTAGTTTATATACTTTGGTTTACAAAGGCAATTTAAAAAGTCTGATTGATTTTCCTGCTTTCACTGCTGAGGCTTTAAAATTACTGTTTACTTGTCCCAGAATAGGTACTTTATTTATTTGCAACTTTGTACTATCAAGTTCTGCTTTGATTGAGGTGTTCACTTGTACATTAAGTTACTTCACTGGAGTTTGACTATCACTGTGTTCACGTTCTGCACGTAGCACTGTCGTTAAATCAACAAGCAGTTGGCTAAGAGCCAGACCTCACCGGAAGCAGCTATCCTGCTCCCAAACATTTCAGTTTATGATTATGTTACAAAATATATGACAAGTTACATCTATTAATAATTATTTTCCAGCATTATAACTAAATTGACAATGCTTTTAAATATCTTTATTCTTTGTTCCGTTTACTAGTTGTTGGAATTTTATCAGATCTATAACTAAGAAACTCTCAGCTATTCATAGGCACAAAAAGATCCCTTTATCTCGTGCTGATTGCATCTCATTCTTGAGTTGGTGATGTTTATTACATCTAGGAAGTTTGGTTTCTCTGGTCGAGTGAGGTTTGTGGTAGAAAGCTGCTGTGCTTGTTTATAGATTTCACTCTTGATTTATCTTGGTTTATGAATCTCATGTTTTGTGAGAGGACGTAGTGGTTAAACTCCAATTTACAATATCTATGTCTGTCACCCAATTTTAGTTTTTCTTGGTCTTTTGTTGCTAATGTCTATACTTTTGTTTTAATATCCTATTTAAAGGTGTTGACTTCTTCCTGAGGTACAATCTCATTTCTGAGATGCAGGTTCACAGGAGGTATGTTCTAGTACCTCACTCAAGTCAGTCATCAATGAAATTTGACATTAAATATTGGTAGGCTATTCAATTAATGAAGGCAGTACAATAAAACTCAATTTTATTCTAACTTGACATCCACATGCATCTTCGAATAGATTAGATTACTTACAGTGTGGAAACAGGCCCTTCGGCCCAACCAGTCCACACCGACCCTCCGAAGAGTAACCCACCCAGACCCATTTCCCTCCTAATACTAACACTAGTGGGCAATTTAGCTTGGGAGGAGAAAGTGAGGACTGCAGATGCTGGAGATCAGAGCTGAAAATGTGTTGCTGGAAAAGCGCAGCAGGTCAGGCAGCATCCAAGGAGCAGGAGAGTCGATGTTTCAGGCATGAGCCCTTCTTCAGGATGCTGCCTGACCTGCTGCGTTTTTCCAGCAACACATTTTCAAAGCAATTTAGCATGGC
Organism: Chiloscyllium plagiosum; assembly: GCF_037043375.1. Classification (NCBI taxonomy): domain Eukaryota; kingdom Metazoa; phylum Chordata; class Chondrichthyes; order Orectolobiformes; family Hemiscylliidae; genus Chiloscyllium; species Chiloscyllium plagiosum. The sequence goes on from NW_028270146.1 coordinate 69,976,638, forward strand.
CAATTCACCTGACCTACACATCTTTGGATTGTGGGAGGAAACCGGAGCTCCCGGAGGAAACCCACGACACAGGGAGAACGTGCAAACTCCACACAGACAGTCAGCCAAGACTGGAATCGAACCTGGGACCTTGGTGCTGTGAGGCAGCAGTGCTAACCACTGATCAATGTGCCACGGTTACTGCATGTGGGATCCTTGGTTGATGTACCACTTCTTAACCTAGGCTGTAGAAGCAATTGATACTACCCTAGTTCAAAAAATCAGAGTATGGTTACAGCAAGAAGAAGGTAATTTGGTCTGTAGAGTCTCTACTCGCTCTACGAAGGATCAAGTTATGTATTCACTGGTTTCTTTTTAGATAATGATCCAATCCTCTTTTTAATGTCTCAGTTGAACTTCCACCACAGCCTCAAGTTGTGCATTCCAGACTCTAACCAGTTGCAGTATGAAGAAGATGTTCTTCATATCAGTATTGCTTATTTTGCCAAATACTTTAAATCTTTTGTCCTCTTCTCAATCTATCCACCAATAGAAGTAGTTTTCCCAAAACACTATGTCCAGACTTCTCATGATTTGAGTACCTCTGTCAACTGTCTCTTAACCTTCTGTTTTCTGTGGAAAGCAGTTCCATTTCTTCATCTTTTCTGTGTAACTGATATTATTCAACCTTGGAGTCATTCCTGTGATTTCCTTTTCTGCACATTGTTTATTGCATTCACATTTTTTTCTAAAGTGTGGGGATCACAACTGGACACAGTGCATCAGTTGAGATGAAACCAGTGTTTCATACAAGTTTTAACATCACTTTCTTGCTTCTCGTAATGCCCCTCTATTTATTAACCATTCCATCAATCTGACCTGTTATGAATACCTAGGACATCTGTTCCTGCACCTCATTTACAAATATAAGCAAGCTTTCCTTATTTAATTGAATTTGTCCCTTTTGCCTATTCATTTTGTTCCAAATGATCTTTCTAGAAACTTCTTCAGTACCAAGGTTGAACTTTCTGGCCACCGGTTGCTGGGCTTATTTTTGCAATTCTTTACTCTCAATTTTCTGCCTCAGAGCACTGTGGAAGCTCCGGCTTTGGGGTAAAAGGCATTAAAGTTTTTAATCAGCTATGATCAGATTAAACACAGAGCAGACTTGATGGACTGAATGGCCTATTCCTGTTCCTGTGTTCCTCTTGCACCACCCCGAGTCTAAGGAAGACTGGAAAATTATGGCCACTGCCTCTGCAATTTCCACGCTCATTTCTCTCAGTATTCTTGAATGTGTCCCTTTGGTCTTGCTGTCTTAGCAAACTGAAGTGCAGAGAGTCTACACATTACTTCCTTATCGAGTTGAGACTAGCCGACTCAGCACAAATCTGGACTACTCCTGTGATTTGTTTTAAAATCATAAAGGTTTACTTTTCCATTCTATTTCCCTATTCAGAAATAAATGATAGCTGGGAGCCAGAAGCTGTGAGAGATCAGTCACATTAGCTGCTGTGAATGGAAAAAAAAGTATGTATTTAGTTTATTAAGATATTGGCAGCATGTGTTCTTCCCCTCTCTTTCAAAAAGGAAGTGCAAATCCAAAAATGTACAGCATCTTCTCTGGCATTTCAGTTTAAAAAAAAAGGTGTAATGATATAAGTTAAGTGCTGTTGAGCTTTTGAACCACTGTAAAATACAACAATATATGCGTAAGTAACCATGAGAGTGAAATCACTTTTGCATTTCAGCATTCCTGGACTAACTAATTTTCCAAATCAATGGTAAATTGAATAGTTACAACAATTGGTTTGCATTGTTTTAATTGTGCTTTAGATATGGTCTTGAACTTGCTGAAAATAAGCAGCTGTAATAGAAAAACTTAGAAGCATAGGAGATAGGAGCAGGAGGAGGCTATTCAGCCCTTTGAGCCTGC